>NC_073389.1:32636454-32977079 GCF_028641065.1 Leucoraja erinaceus
TTCTCTAAACATAAAAAACAATGAGGTTCCTGAACTGTGGAGTGACTTTCAACAGTGGGATCAATGTAACACTGAACCATGGGTCTAACCTTCAACAGAACAAGAGCTCGCATGAACAGGGAACTGGACCAAAGAGGCCAAGGCTTCGAACCAATCAACGATAGCAAGCAAAGAGCTTACATAAATAAGAGACAATGGACATCACTTCAGCTTTGTGCTTTTGAGACAATCCATTTTGAAGTGGTTTCCCAATATACATCTCACCCAGTTGAGCTGTGGACAGGTAGTTCAGCCAAAGTGGCACTCCCCTTACATGTGACTATTGGGTCAGGCTAAAGTGAAACCAGTGGGCCCACAAAACAGCTCCGTGTTGACAAAGTGGCAAAGAACTGGGGGCCAATCACCACAGGATAGTCATTGTTGTCAATAGAACTGGCAATAATGGGACTGGCCTGACCCAGAACTTGAAGGACAAAGTTATATACCCTACATGACTCCCCAAGAGGTCTTGCCACAATGCCTTGTGCTCTAATGTCCCAGTCAGTCCTGTGGTCTATATTACCTTGAGCAGTGAATAGTGTACCAGAACCAGCTGGTCATGTGCAACACACCTTTAATAATGCCCTGTTATATTAAGCCAATAAAATGAATGTTTTCATTACAGATTTTGTACATCTTTAGATTTTTTTATAAATGTAATTTCTCCTGCCTCTATTGTTGTTTGAATTAAACATTGGGGAAATTGTGAGTTAGGTGAAATTGTACACCACTGGTCAGTCAAGGTGTACCACATGTACCCAACAATCTGGTGGAGTCTAGAATTACAAATTTTGTCTGGGCTATTTAACAAATTTGCTGGAATGATTTTCCTTCTTTTCTTAAGCAGTCAACATAGGTATATTCAGGATGTGGTGATTAAATTTAGCTAATTAAATGTTTAAAAGAGTATTGCTGCTGGTGGCATTGCTGGATTGTCAAAACTCCATCCAGTTCACCTATCTCTCAGAAGAGGAAAAACTGCCCATCTCACCCTGTGGAGACTCAGTGTGACCACAGTCCCATCATGGTGTTATGTCCCTAACCATGGAAAGGATGTGCAGGAGAGGATGCAGAAAAGATCCACATGGATGTTGCCTGGATTGGAGTGCTTCAGTGATAAGGAGATTTGAGAAACTGAATTTGTTTTCCTTGGAGCAGAGGAGGCTGAAGGGTGACTTGATAGGGATGTACAAAATAATGAAGGGAATAGATAGATAAGAGAGTAAGAATCTTCTTCCCATGGCGTAGGTGTCCAAGCCAAAAGGATTTAGTTTTAAGATAAAGTTGAAGAGGTTTAGAAGAAACCTGAGTGTGATTAAAACCCAGAATGCACGGCTTGTGAGGTGGTCGAGAAAAGTGCTCCCACTACACTCAAAAACAATGTGACAATCACTTAAGTTGCCAAGGCATAGAAGGCTCTAAACCTATGCCAGGTCGGTGGGATTAGTGTAGATGGGTGCCACAGTCAGCTTATACGTGGTGGGTAGAAAGGCCTGGTTCTTTGCTGCAAAACTCCATGACGCCGCAACTCTCATGGGAGCAATCCGGGATGACTGCAAATGTTTATTTAACCTGTATCGCCCACCACCCAAAGATCAACTAAAATAGCTCTGGCACTTACAATAACTTTTGTAAAGCAATTTTTGTAAACCTCTTACTGCCAGAATACACAGAGACAATATTTTGGAGCTCGGGACATTTTCCACGTTGTGGACATCAGTGCTTCAGACGGCAGCCTTGCCTAAGGAGCTGATAAACATCTGCAGTGTTGATGCACGGGCCAGCAACTTTGGCAGTGCTTTCCCTAGAGCAATGGGACAAAGGACACAAGATTGATTCACAGAAAAAGGAAGTTGGTTGAGGGGCTAGCTATAAAATGTTTCAGTTCAGGAAAGCTGTGGAATGTGAGTAGAAGAGGCAGTGGAGGCTCCAGACTGTCAGGAGGAGGATATTGTGACGTTGATGGCGAGACTCCCATTGTTTGTGAAGGTTTGGGCCATCACCGTGTCAAAGACCAGGCTGTCGGTGCTGAGACTGCTCGAGGCTGGTCCCTCGGCCACTCCTCGCGGGGTGGCCTCCCAGCTGAGTCTCCGCCGCTTCCCGTTCAACAGCAGCCGATAGGAGAAGCCCTGGGCTTGCCTGGACGTCCCGAGCAGCAGTACGAAGGCCAGGAACCGCTGGTGTCCCTCCTGCCGCACCTGCTTCTCCAGCACCAGCACAAAGTGGTGTCCGAGGCAGGACTGGACCGTCACCCAGCCCGCCGACCCTGGGAGGTGAACGTTGGTGGCCAGGAAGACCACGCTCTCTCCCCGTAGCCGGACCACGCTGTGGTGGCTGGCTGCCAGGTGCGGCAGGATAGCCTCCAGGGGTCCCTCCCACTTGCAGGACGCTCCGGGGCACGGGCAGGCCAACAGGCGCTTCTCAGAGAGGTCCTCCGCGCTGGGAACCACCTCTCGGTGCAGTGAGAGAGGGGTTCGGGACGGCAGATGCTGGCCGAGAGGCAGAAGAAAGGGAAAGAAAACATAGAAAAGCCCCAGTTAATATTGATCGATGATAATTGCTATAGACAGACAGTGTCAACATTTAATGCTAGAGTTAGACTATGTAGCTACTTTCCCTTACAAAGTCAAACAGCACGGAATCAGGCTCTTTGGTCCACCATGTGTGTGCCAGCGATCAAGATCCTATTCAAAATCCATTTTCCAGCACCTGGTTGTTTTCTATGCCTAGGTGTTACCCCTACTTCTTAAGTGTTATGAGAGTAACAGCCTCTGCCGCTCACTCACAATGGCTGAATGGCTTGTGTCCATGCTGAATGGCTTTATAAGCTGCTGCTGGCTAAGCTCTCCCCCTATATCCCAACCATCATAAGTGTAAGGAACGCATTCCAATATGTTTCAATTGTTCTCACAGTCCTTGGCCTTTTCAGTGATTGATTTCTGATCTGGATTGCATTAATGGCAAAATTGCTGGAATTCAATCCACCTTCTACACCTGAAAAGGTATGGGAATGATGTACGTCCAGCTGTGTCGGAAGGAACTGCAGATGCTGCTTTACACCGAAGAGAGACACAAAATGCTGGAGACAACTGGTTTGCTGCTGTTCCCTTCCCGAGGAAACAAAGAAACCTAAAGGCCATTTCTGAGAGTGGTGGCTCCTGTGGGCCAGGAGGCTGCTGGTTCAATTCTCAGACCAATGGTGACAATTTGAAGCATTACTGCAGGAGTGTTGAATGAAACTCTGCCCATTCTCACAATGAATTGTAAGAAGCAGTGAGGGTGTCAGGCAGAGGAAGGAGGAGGATGGGTGGGCGTTTGGGTGGCTGCAGGTGACTGAGTGATTGGAGATGCACTGAGGGGAAGGTGGGGCACAATCAAAGGAGACGTGTACTTTGAGGACGTTGTTCTTTCAGGAATGCAGGAAGCAAGACTTTAAACCTCTGGCTAAAACCTGCATCACCGATCTCCCACGCCTCACACAGAGGCAGAACTTCACAGACATCAAGCAAATGGCGCAGTCGTGCATGACGTGATGCCACAAGGCTGTGGCACAGCACATGCATGGAAATGTGGGCAACAACTGCGGTCCAGCGCCCAGCACCTTCTGCACCCGGGAAAGCAGCCAATGTAATCAAAGATCGTTTACACTCTGGTCATTCCCTCTTGTCCCCACTCCTGTCGGGCCAAAGCTACTGTAACTTGAAAGCGTGTACCACCCAACTCATGAAAAGTTTCTTCCCCTCTGATATCAGACTTCTGAATGGATCTCGGAATACCAACCTCCCCACCGACCTCAGTGTGGCTCCTGTATGCTCTCAGTAACTGTAACGCAGTAACACTCTGGCATCTTTCTCTTTGCACTACCAGTTGTACTTGTGTAATGGCTTCATTGTTTAACATGCAAAGCTTTTCACTGTATCTCAGTACACATGACTCTAATAAACTAATACCAATAAACCAATATCAATGCTATTTACAATAGTCTTTGTGCCCTGATCTAGATGAACGTGGCTTCTGCAGACAATGCTGTGGATTGACGGAGTGGAGACTTATCTCGCATCTCAGCTCAACACCAAGGGGGGTAAGGCAAGGGATTAGAACCCCCCCCCCCCCCCCCCCCCCCCCCCCCCCCCCCACACAGGGCAGCTTTCCACCCGTCCCACATGTCCTTCATTATGACATTTACAGTAAATAAGGCCCCCGTGCAAGTCAGAAAATGAGGGAATGGGAATGAACAATGTTATAAATTCATAGTAATAACAGTATCTATCCATGGGATTAGGATGTGCAGTCTGTGATTATGCAGTGTACAAGCAAGAGAGCATGTTTCCTGTCTTAAAATGATATATAATAGGAAGATTCACATCTGTCAAGAACGTTCCTTTGAAAATCTGAGCATATGTTTGGAAATTTCAGGTTCATTGCTATCAAAGGCTGCAATTTACAATGAATATCAATTTCCACAGTTGGGAACTGATTTTATTCATGCTCTCATTATAGCTTTCACCACAGAATCACAATGTAACCTGTCATGTCTAAAATATAGCAGATGGATAACCAATAGTCGGGATACATCACTCACTAATAACTTTGCATGCATTGTTACAAAGCTACATTAAGATGCGAATTTAATTTAAAATTCAGCCACTCCACTCTTTTTATTTGCATTTAATTGTGGAAAGCAAGCGTAAAAGAGGCAAGGGCTAAGGTGCACATGGTAGAACAAGTGAAAGGGGAATAAAAGGGAAAAGGAGAACACTGCGAATGAGCTGATT
The DNA here is from genome assembly GCF_028641065.1 of Leucoraja erinaceus. NCBI lineage: Eukaryota > Metazoa > Chordata > Chondrichthyes > Rajiformes > Rajidae > Leucoraja > Leucoraja erinaceus. The sequence goes on from NC_073389.1 coordinate 32,641,269, forward strand.
AAAGGAAGTGAAGTGAGTTCTTTTGTCTGGCAGATCAAAACAAACCCAGTGATAAAGTGGTCAAGCTAAAGACACAGTTGCTTTTTGCAAAATGAAAGCATGACAAGATGCTGAATGAAAAATAACATTCGGAACTGAAAACATGATGTTTTATATCTAATGTCTGGAATATCAAAGTGTTGATATTCCTTTCAGGAAAGAAGATTAAGACATAGAGGCATACATAACAGAAACAGGCCTTTCAGCCTACCAGGTCCATGCCAAGATTTTCACCTACCGATTCTGGTCAATTTACAATGGTCAATTGCACGTTCTTGGGAGGTGGGAAGAAAGCAGAGCACCCAAAGGTGATCACAGGAAGCACACACACAAACACTGCACTGACAGAACCAGGAATCAGGATTAAACCTATGGGGCTGCAAACGTGAGGCAGTAGCTGTATAAGCTCAATGTCATTATGGTGCTTTACTTCATCAAGTATTTGACAGAAAACAAATGACACAAAAAGCTGGAGTAACTCAGTGGATCAGGCAGCATCTCTGGAGAACATTTCTGAGGCAACTCTTCAGGTCGGTATTCTTCTAAAATCCGAAGAAGGCCCTGACCCGAAATCCACCTATCCTTGTTCTTCAGAGATGCTGCCTGACCTGCCGAGTTACTCCAGCACTATGTGTCTTTTTTTGTAAATCCAACAACGCAGTTCCTTGTATCTAAGGTATTCGATCGAGTGGGAATAGGAAAATTAACATTCTTGGTTGGCAGGCCCAGAATAAGAAGCCAACAAGCTGAATGCCCCACTGCTAATCCTTTGTTCAAATCACAGGCAAGTGAACCAGGCTGTAAATTCCCATTAGGAAATCTCAAATGGATGAAAGCAGCACAAAAGAGAAGAGAATAAAAAACCATGGACGCTGGAAATCTGAAATTAAAACAGAAAATGCTGAAAACACTCATCTGGTCATGGTCTCTAAAGTGGAAGAGCTGTCTGGGAAATGGAGCATAATGTTGGAAAAGTAAAGTTGCCAATTATAGCATGAAAAAAAATCACATTATCTGAATGGTGGGAGATTGTACAGCTCTGAGATACAGGGTGAGCTAGAAGTCCTAACGCAGGATTGCAAACATGGATTAACTGGACAACTTTTATTGCACAGGTACAATGGACTAAATGACCTCTGTCTCTGCTCTACAATTCGATGCTTAGTTGTTGGATTAATCTGTCACACTTAATTCAATAAAATGAATTGTATGTTCACTCAAACTTCTTTTTGTAGAAGCTGCTTCATTCTGTATCTAATCCATGTTTTTAACTTAAGGGCCTGACCCACTCAGGCATTTTTATAGGCGACTGCTGGCGACTGTCATCGTCTACAATAACCTACCACCTAGCCAACATCAAGCTACGGCAAGCTACCGACAACTGGTGACCCATTAGGACGTCCATCTACGACCACACCTACGACCACACAGGCGACAACCTACTATAAACAAAGTCAACCTATGTCCACCTGCGACAAGCTACGACCGTGTCGGCGACAACTGAAGACAATTCAGTCGCTGGTACCTGTCGCCAGTTGCCGTAGGTTGACGTAGGTAGTCACCAATGGAATTCACCGAAGTACGCACTGGTGACAACCTATGTCACCTGGCGCCAACTTACGACAGCACCTACGTCAGGAGAAGTCAAGCTACGCTCATTGGCGTCAACCCACTGTCACCGAATGTCGCTGAAAAATTCTGAACATGTGGCAAATCCAGCGGTGACCAGAAAGACGCTATGACTCTTTGGGCGACTGAGGAGACTACTCACGACCCTACAGGCAACACCCCAGCGACCATGTGGCGACAGCCTAGTCGCCTGTAGTTACCTAAAAAATAGCCTAAGTGGGACAGGCCCTTTAGACTTTAGAGATACAGCACGGAAACAGGCTCTTCAGCCCACCAAGTCTGCGCTGACCAGCGATCGCCCCTTACACTAGCAGCATCCTACACACTAGGGACAATTTACAATTTCACCAAAGCCAATTAATATACAAGCCTGTACATCTTTGGAGTGTGGGAGGAAACCGGAGCACCTGGAGATAACCCACACAGAGACAGGGAGAACTACAGACAACACACGCAGTCAGAATCAAACACAGGTCTCTGCTGCTGTAAAAGGCAGCAACTCTACCACTAAACAGAGAGAGCTTCACTGTTAATCATATTTATTTAAAAACATTCTTAGTACCTCCTATTTTATGTTTTCCTGTTGGCTCTTTGTTTGAATAACTTTACAAAAAGCAACAAACACTAAAGGAACTGCTCATTTCAAAGTGAAAGCTGCCAAACTAATTTGAAGAGAGACTCATAAATAAAATGGGAGCATTATAAATTACAACAATTTGCATGCGAGAACTTTTGTGCTGCTTTCATTTGCATGCGAGATGGACTGTGACCTTCTTCAAAGCACAGCTAATATATCAAGGTTTTTCTCTTTATTACTAATTGCACAGATAAATGAGATGTTAATTTCTTCTGAGAAAAGTATTACCAGGAAAATGAATGTTGAAATTTTAAGACAGCAATTCAGAAGCTCTGCTGAAATTGGAGTATCAGGGGAGGAGGCACTGTGAACTCTCAGTGATTCAGTATTCTGAAGTGTGCACTAGACTAGTGGTGGTGCACATGGAGTTCGCTGCATCAATGACCAACCCATTGCTGACTCTTCCATAAGCTGGCCTTGCATTGCACTTTCAGTATCTGATGAATGCCTATACTTTATTAACCAAGAGTTATACAGCTTGGAAAGAGACTATTTGGCTGACTGAGTCCATGCCAAGATCAATGACACACACACACACACTGATCCTACACAATTAATTTTAGTCTCAACCCAACCCACAATTCATTGACACTTTGGAGGAAAACCCAGAGGAAACCAGTTATAGGCAGAACAAGCAAACACCACACTGACAGCACCATTCTCAGTGACCTCTGCTAAATAAGATCCAGGACAGTGCATGAGGCCAAGATCCTGTGGATTGATAAGCTGCCCCCTGCTCCTGGGGCAACAACAATAATTCAGCCTCTTTCGTATAGTCCATGTCAAAGCCCAGCTGCAAATTGAGTCTTTATAAGTCTCTCACTCAAAATTAACAAGCTGCTTAAAGAGATTGCACAGATTGGTAACAAAAATATTGGAGCATTGTAAAGGTGCAAAAAAAATGCATCGCGTGGGACAGACAAATGGTATGAAGCAGTACCACATCTTGAGCAGACCTGAACTTATTACTTCACCCTGCACTGTACCAATGCCCGCCCCCTGGGTCCTGGAGAACTCTACCTGGAGATCAAACACTTCTCCATCTGGAGTGACTTTGGGTGTCAACCACTCGTTCAATACTATGCCTTCATGCTACTACCTTAATGTAGCCCAGGAATAGACTCAGAGGATTTGATGGAATATGCAAAGGTGGGAATGTGGCGGAGTGGACAAATATGGAGTGAGGAGGAAATGATGAGATGAATATGGACAGATACGATGATGATTACAAATGGACAGAAGGTGGATGTGGAATGATGGGAGGATCTGATGAGGAATAGCAAAATAGGATGTGGATATGAAGGCGGTGTCTACTACGGAAAACATGGAGGAATATGATGAGATGGCAACAGAGGGATGAGGAATATGAGGGATAAATATGAATGGATGGTGGATCTGATGGGGCATATATAGACATTTTGGGATATAATGTGGATATACAGAGATGGAAAATGGATTAGGTCAATATAGAAGGAATAGGATTCAATAAGTGGACATGGGAAGGAAAGATGTGCGGAAGTGGAAATGGAGGGGTGGTGGATATGATGTGGATGGATTGGAAGGAATAATGAGGTACGAACATAAATCCCTCCCTATCAGAACTACCCCTGGAAGAAAACTCTTATCCCCGTAACAATTTAAAAGGAGCATGTTTGCTGCATTGAAGTAATATGCCAACACAACCTCATCTTTTCACACAAACTCTGTGCATGGGATTTACACCCATAGTGTTAGAGATTGGCTCAGCAAGTTCAGCGGACATCAAAGGACATGGAGAATAGACATGGACATGCACAGTGGACGACTGGACAAGTACACATGCCAAACGCCAGATATTCTGGCCATCACTTCTAATAATTTACAATGAGTTTTTCTGAGCTTAATGAAAAAGAGCTGTCTGATTGAAAGGCCAGTTTCCCAGATAAAATCAACAGTGCGGACAGGGAAGGATGACATCAGTATCCTGAAGAACCTGGGGGAGGAAAGACCAATTGGTGGCAGGGGAGGGAGACTAATTGAGAGTAGGGTTTTTTTTAAGGATTGAGTCACAAGATTTGAAGTAGCTGAGTGAAGCAAAAGGATTATAATGTTAATGTTATAATGTTGAACTGGTGTGGTTGGGGGAGGTTGGTAGGTGAGGGAGATGGCATAAAGAAAAGAATGGAGAGGGTGAACAGGGGGAGAGAATCTCAAAATGTTGTTCATGGAAAGAAACAAAAATGAAGGAAAGTATTACAAGTCTATAATTCTAACCATGCTTAGGAAGACTATTTTGTAACTGAAATCTATAGCCACACTAATCTGTGACACTTATTCTAATAAATGTCCTTTAAAAAAATTTATATTGGTCTAAATGCCATTAGTAACATCACCAGATAATGCTCATATTAAGAAACATAATTACATTTCCACCCAGAGCAGCACTGTAAGTCTGGTTAAACACTAACAAACCCTAAGGCTTCAAATAATTGCAATACAAATTATGCTAAGTGCTGTCCTTTAAAATTACATTTATTTTCCAAATAATATTACTTCATTTTAGTTCTGCTTTGATGTTGAATAAAACAGTCTTAAAAAAAACCCTCTATATTCCCTTAAGGAATTTCTTTGCTTGCATTGAGTCAGAGAAAAGGGGGAGGGAATGCAGAGGAAAGTCATTGTCATCATCAATTTAAGAGGCTTTTAAACCAAGCAAAGCTGTTAGTGTCACAACTCATTTATTGATTCAATCTCTACATTATACAGGTTGAAGCCCCACAGATGATACATAACTTTTCTTTGGTTCAAAAATCAGTGGGGCACTTTGCATCTGAATATATCCTCCAAAACTGCATTTTATTAAAATGCTATATAATTGGTGGAAGAATAACTTTCTTCTATCTCGATTGTGGAGAAGCTAATTAAATGAACCTGGCTAGAAAGTCTAGGAGTTCTCAGCCAGCGTATCAGATAGTTTGATGTGGAAGTTGGAAGAACATTGAAGTCATCGTTCAGACACTAATGGACAAGATCAGATTAGCTTCATTTGATTACATCATTGTGATACACCGACTCAGCAACAGAAAGACTCAGCTACTCAGAGCGAAGGGAACAGGATCTCAGTTTACTCCCTGAGTGTGCATCTGATGACATGGAGCAGCTGCCAATGTTCAACCCTTGATCTGAATTGAAACAAAACTCCAGTTACTGTAACTCTAAATCAATTTGTGACCCCAGTTCTACATCCAGGTATGAAGCCGAAACTACACATTTACAGTATGTAAATTCCACTTCAAACAATTGATGGAACAAAATAATATCACAATGAAAAATGAGGGGTTGTGTTTGTTGGTGTTATACAAATAAAGATGGAAAACGTGCACTTCCATCTCTTTTTAGCTCACTCCGTGTTGCGAATGTTGCCATTTTGGCAGACGGCGCTCTCCCTTTCCCCAAACCCCCTACCCACCACTCCATGGCATGCATGGGCCGAATGGCTGTGTTTAGAGCTATGATTATTGCGTGATTCGAAGTGCTTTGAGATTATATCTTCATGTAACGAGGAGGTGTGTAAATGCATTTATCCTCTCAAAGATTTATCCTCTCTAACAGTAGTAGCCATTCGGCTCTTTGCATTTGCACCACTATTCAACACAATTGTGACTAATCCACTATATCTTAACCATATCCACACTCTCTCCTTGTATCTTGTGATGCTCTTTGCATTTAAAAAACTATTTGCTGCTTCTTAAAAAGAGATTCTGTGACCTGGTGCCATTGCCTTCTACAGGGCATCAGTTCATCATCCTCTGAGTGAGGAAATCATCCCTAATTTCAGTCCTGATGTCTTATCCTATATCCTGAGGTTCAGACCCTCAGTTATAGACATCTCCTAGCAATGGGAAATGTATTTCCTGCATCCAGCCCAATGACCGTGTCAGAATTTGGGGGCAGCACATCTCCAGTAACCGAATTCCATTTGACCTCTAGTGCTGTCTGTGTGTGGAGTTTGCACGTTCTCCATGGGACCATTTGGGTGTCTCCCAAATACCCCAATCACTCCCACATCCCAAAGATGTGTGGATGGAGCATAGAATCTGGAACAAGTTGATGATTATGTCATAGAAACATAGGAAATAGGTGCAGGAGTAGGCCATTCGGCCCTTCAAGCCTGCACCGCCATTCAATATGATCATGGCTGATCATCCAATTCAGTATCCTGTACCTGCTTTCTCTCCATACCCCCTGATCCCTTTAGCCACAAGGACCACATCTAACTCCCTCTTAAATATAGCCAATGAACTGGCCACAACTACATTCTGTGGCAGAGAATTCCAGAGAAGAATAAAGCGGGATTAGTGTAAGTGGATACTTGATGGCCCTTGAACACTGTGCTGTATGGATTTTTTTTAACCCTTGAGCGAGATTCCTTTACATCTAAACTCCAATGAATGTAGGCAATCAACTCAATCTCTCCTCATACAACTGTCCCACAATCCCAGGAACCTATCTGGCGAACCTTCACGACAACCACTCTGAGGCAAGTATATCTTTCCTTAAGTAAGAGGCTCAAACCGGCCAGAATGGCAAGGTCCTGTAGGACTGTAGTAATGAGTGATATCCCATCGAACGACATTTAGTTAGTCACTACCCATCTCTATATAGTATACCCCCTACAGACATCACTCTGCAAATGAATATATGTTTTCGTTATAGACATAGACATAGAAAACATAGAAATTAGGTGCAGGAGTAGGCCATTCGGCCCCTCGAGCCTGCACCACCATTCAATATGATCATGGCTGATCATCCAACTCAGTATCCCGTACCTGCCTTCTCTCCATACCCCCTGATCCCCTTAGCCACAAGGGCCACATCTAACTCCCTCTTAAATATAGCCAATGAACTGGCCTCAACTACCCTCTGTGGCAGAGAGTTCCAGAGATTCACCACTCTCTGTGTGAAAAAAGTTCTTCTCATCTCGGTTTTAAAGGATTTCCCCCTTATCCTTAAGCTGTGACCCCTTGTCCTGGACTTCCCTAACATCGGGAACAATCTTCCTGCATCTAGCCTGTCCAACCCCTTAAGAATTTTGTAAGTTTCTATAAGATCCCCTCTCAATCTTCTAAATTCTAGAGAGTATAAACCAAGTCTATCCAGTCTTTCTTCATAAGACAGTCCTGACATCCCAGGAATCAGTCTGGTGAACCTTCTCTGCACTCTCTCTATGGCAATAATGTCCTTCCTCAGATTTGGAGACCAAAACTGTACGCAATACTCCAGGTGTGGTCTCACCAAGACCCTGTACAACTGCAGTAGAACCTCCCTGCTCTTATAAATTGTTCGTTTTAACTCTGGTGTTACGGGGGCAGCGAACAAGCTAAATCCCGGCAGGAATATTGGCGACAGCGCCGTCCAGTCGCCGCGATTTCGGGAGAAGGTCGTGTCCCGGGCGACACCGAGTCCAGCGACCGCGGGTGTCAGTCAACTCGCAGAAGTGTCGCGGTCGGGCGGAGAAAGTAACGCGGGCAGCGGCCGCATCTGGTCCCCACTGCCCGCACCCCTTGTGGCGCCGGCCGCTCCGTCCCCCAGTCCCGGGGGAGAGGGTGACAGGCAGACAGACCACCGTGGGGATGTGTTTACTGGCAAATCACCCCGGCAGAGGGGTTACAGACAGACCACCAGGGCAGGAGGGGTTACAGCCATCCCCGACCCCAGCAGAGCAGCTACAGGCAGATCCCCGGGAAGGGGGCTGCAGGTACGGGGGGCTATAGGCGAATATCTGTGCAAGGTGGAGGGCTAAAGACATATCCCCGGGTAAGGTGAGGCTACACGCGGACCCCCGGGTAGGGGGACTACAGGCAGCGGAGCCGATGCTGGTTGATCCAGGGTCCTGAGTCCGCTTTAAGGCGGCCGGCGAGGTGAAGGACTGAGCGGGACGGGTTGAAGGAGACTGGGCAGCGAGCGGCCGCGGCGCTTCGTCAACTGCCCCGCTGGACTTACCGTCACGCTCGGGGTCGGTCTCACGACACACACAAGTTGGACAGCGGCCGAGAAAGCGGATCTCGCCTTGCAGTGCTGGTACCTGAAGTGCACAAAGTCTAATACAAAGCCGAGGCAGTGGGAGAAGAATAGCATCGCCACCTGCCACGGGTTGCAAGGAGCGGTCTCCGATCCACGAGAAGCGGGTAGGGGGAGGGGGGGGAACAAATCCTCACCAACGCCAGAGTTTGGCGACGCTTTGCAAGTTGTGATATTTCCCCTCAACACAAAAACACCGGAGAGTGCTGGCAGCAGCAACGCATCAACCTATCAGCAGCTCCTCGCGGCTCGGGATCTCCAATAACAATTAGCTCCTCCTTCCCACCGAGCCCAGAAACAGACACATTGACACAGGCCAATACACAGCACTCGGACCAAGTGTGCGATTTGTAACCGGTTATTCTGGGGGCATGTTCCGCAGGACCACGGTGAGCTACAAATGTCTCCCGGAGACCAGGGCAACAAGCAGCAGCGTTTGTAACGGTGCAGCAGCAACTGGCTGGTTTCACCTGCCCGTGAACTGTGTACGCGGCGATGTGAGTGCAGGATCTTCGCTGACTGCTTCGCGAGTTAAAACCCACATTCAAGCGGCCGCCGGTGCAGCTGAGGAAAACCTGCAGAAAGTCTGAAATACAAACAGAACGCGGTGGAGATTACCAGCAGGGCAGACGGCCGCTGAGGTGGGAGAATCGGAGTCAACATTTCAGATGGTGACTGGCCTCAGTCAAACACGTTAACATAGGACGTAGAACAATACAGCACAAACCCACAATATCTGTGCCGAACATGATATCAAGACCAATAGGTATCTACCTACACATACCCCATATCCCTCCAATCCCTGCACATCCATATGCCTATCCAAATTACTTTTAAATGCCACTAATGTTAGCAGACAGGAAACAAAGAGCAGGAATTAACGGTTCCCTTCCAGAATGGCAGGCAGGGACTAGTGGAGGACTGCAAGGCTCGGTGCTGGGACCAGCTATTTACAATATATATTAATGATTTGGATGAAGGGATTCAAAGTAACATTAGCAAATTTGCAGATGACACAAAGCTGGGTAGCAGTGTGAACTGTGAGGAGGATGCTATGAGGATGCAGGGTGACTTGGACAGGATGGGTGAGTGGGCAGATGCATGGCAGATGCCGTTTAATGTGGATAAATGTGAGGTTATGCATTTTGGTGGCAAAAACAGGAAGGCAGATTATTATCTAAATTGTGTCAAGTTGGGAAAAGGGAAAGTACAATGGGATCGGGGGTCCTTGTTCATCAGTCACTGAAAGTAAGCATGCAGGTACAGCAGGCAGTGAAGAAAGCGAATGGCATGTTTGCCTTCATAACAAGAGTAGTTGAGTATAGGAGCAAAGAGGTCCTCCTGCAGTTGTACAGGGCCTTAGTGAGATTACACCTGCAGTATTGTGTGCCGTTTTGGTGTCCAAACTTGAGGAAGGACCTTCTTGCTATTGAGGGACTGCAGCGTAGGTTCACGAGGTTAATTCCCGGGATGGCGGGACTGTCATATGTTGATAGATTGGAGTGGCTGGGCTTGTACATTCTGGAATTTAGTAAAGATGAGAGGGGATCTTATGGAAATATATAAGATTATTAAGGGTTTGGACACGCTAGAGGCAGGAAACATGTTCCCATTGTTGGGGGAGTCCAGAACCAGAGGCCATAGTTTAAGAATAAGTGGTAAGCCATTTAGAACGGAGATGCGGAAAAACGTTTTCACACAGAGAGTTGTGAGTGTGTGGAATTCTCTGCCTCAGAGTGTGGTGGAGGCTGGTTCTCTGGATGCTTTCAAGAGAGAGTTTGATAGAGCTCTTAGGGATAACAGAGTTAAGGGATATGGAGAGGGCAGGAAAGGGGTACTGATTGGGGATGATCAGCCATGATCACAATGAATGGCGGTGCTGGCTTGAAGGGCCGAATGGCCTACTCCTGCACCTATTGTCTATTGTCTATTGCCTTTGCCTCAACCACCACCCTCTGTGTGAAACTTTTGTCTCCCATATCTCTTTTAAACTTTGGCCCCATCTTAAAGCTACACCCTCTAGTTGATTTTTCCATCCTGTGAAAAAGATTTTGATTGTCTACCCTATCTGAAACATAGAAACATAGAAAGTAGGTGCAGGAGTAGGCCATTTGGCTCTTCAAGCCAGCACCACCATTCAATATGATCACAGCTGTCCATCCAGAATCAGTACCCTGTTCTTGCTTTTCCCCATACCCCTTAATTCCGTTAGCCCTAAGAGCTACATCTAACTCTTGCCAGAGAGGATCCTGACCCAAAACATTGCCTGTCCATTCCCTCCATAGATGCTGCCTGACGCGAGTTCTTCCAGCACTTTGTGTTTTGTTCAAGAGTCAAGAATGTTTGTCACATGAACTGATAAAGGAACAATGAAATTCTTACTTGCAGCAGCATAACAGGCCTGTAAACACAATACCGAGAAGTAATATATAACAAACAAAAATTCACATATCTGCAGCTTCTGGGTCTCCACTTTAACACATTTCTCTCTCCACAGTTGCAGTCTGATCTGATGAGTACAGACAGTGTCTTGTGATATTTTTCTTTTGGAACATATGAGTGTCCTATGCTGAAGGGATTACTGCAGAGGAATTAGAGTTGGTGAGACTAGCCCGGAGGTAGTTGCCCCTCTTAAGTGTCATTTGAACCATTTTAAGGAGGGAGAGGGAATGTGGAAAACATTATCAAAAGCATAAGATTATCACCCACCCTTCCTGCTCTCCTTGTTGGGGCTGCAGTGGCCTTCACAGTTTCCTTTGCTTTAAGTGCCCGCACTTTGACTCACACAACCCGTCCTTTGTTAAATCTTGTGTTTGGAAATTTTAAATTGTGCCTTCCAGCCCTGTGGGTTATTCCATGGATGTTATTTATATAAGTGTGATGTGTAATCTTTAGCTTCAGCAGTTGGGGTTGGGAAAATGCGAGACCTGGTTGAAATTAAGAGGAGGTAAAGAGAATGGTTGGAGCATTTTAGGGCTTAGTTATTTGTTGGGTCCTGGTAGTGCCAGACCCCCCGACGTTCTAACCTCTGTGAATATTGTTTAAATATATATAAATCGATTCCCTCTAAAAGGGGCCTCTCTCTCCAAAACTAAATGTTCTCTATTTTTTGCTCTCAGATCAGTCTCAACATAATCCTTCAGAGCCACAGAGCAAGGAACCAGGCCCTTCTGGCCAATTTGTCCAAGCTAATCTAGGGCGCATCGAAGGTATGCCACTTGGCTATGCTTGGTCCATATCTTTCTAAACCATTCTGATCCATAGTCCAAATGTCTTTTAACTGTTGTTATTGTACTCGCTTCAAACATCTGGCAGCTCATAGGCTTTGACTGGATAGCGTGCAAACAAATTTGTTCATTGTATCTCCAAACACAAGACGATAATAGACCAATATTACTATGTACCACCCTCTGTTTGGAATTAAATGCCCCCCAGGTTCCTATTAAACCTTTCTCTTCTCACCTTAACACTATGCCCTTATTCCCCAACCTTGGGAAAAATATTGTGCATTCACCCTATCTATGCCAATACCTCTGAATCCTCTCTGTTAATTATCCCTTACACTACAGGGTCTTTCCCACTCCATTTGTTTATCCACCTACTAAACCCTTCAGAAATGCTTGCGACAAAGGCAAAGCAGTTATAATGGGTGACTTCAATCTACATATAGATTGGGTGAATCAAACTGGCAGGGGTGCTGAGGAAGAGGATTTCTTGGAATGTATGCGGGATAGTTATCTAAATCAACATGTAGAGGAACCAACGAGAGAGCTGGCTATTTTAGACTGGGTATTGAGTAATGAGGAAGGGTTAGTTAGTAGTCTTGTTGTGCGTGGCCCCTTGGGCAAGAGTGACCATAATATGGTTGAGTTCTTCATTAGGATGGAGAGTGACATTGTTAATTGAGAAACAATGGTTTTGAACTTAAAGAAAGGTAACTTTGAGGGTATGAGACGTGAATTGGCCAAGATTGACTGGCAATTAATTCTAAAAGGGTTGACGGTGGATATGCAATGGAAGGCATTTAAAGACTGCATGGATGAACTACAAAAATTGTTCATCCCAGTTTGGCAAAAGAATAAATCAGGGAAGGTAGTGCATCCATGGATAACAAGGGAAATCAGGGATAGTATCAAAGCAAAGGATGATGCGTACAAACAAAGCCAGAAAAAGCAGCATACTGGAGGACTGGGAGAAATTCAGAGACCAGCAGAGGAGGACGAAGGGCTTAATTAGGAAAGGAAAAATGGATTATGAAAGAAAACTGGCAGGGAACATAAAAACTGACTGCAAAAGTTTTTATAGATATGTGAAAAGAAAGAGATTAGTTAAAACAAATGTAGGTCCCTTGCAGTCAGAAACAGGTGAGTTGATCATGGGGAACCAGGATATGGCGGACCAATTGAATAACTACTTTGGTTCCGTCTTCACTAAGGAAGACATAAATGATCTGCCGGAAATAGCAGGGGCCCGCGGGTCAAAGGAGATGGAGGAATTGAGTGAAATCCAGGTTAGTCGGGAAGTGGTGTTGGGTAAATTGAATGGATTAAAGGTCGATAAATCCCCAGGGCCAGATAGGCTGCATCCCAGAGTACTTAAGGAAGTAGCTCCAGAAATAATGGATGCATTAGTAATAATCTTTCAAAACTCTTTAGATTCTGGAGTAGTTCCAGAGGATTGGTGGGTAGCAAACGTAACCCCACTTTTTAAGAAGGGAGGGAGAGAGAAAACGGGGAATTACAGACCAGTTAGCCTAACATCGGTAGTGGGGAAACTGCTAGAGTCAGTTATTAAAGATGGGATAGCAGCACATTTGGAAAGTGGTGAAATCATTGGACAAAGTCAGCATGGATTTACGAAAGGTAAATCATGTCTGCCGAATCTTATAGAATTTTTCGAGGATGTAACTAGTAGCGTGGATAGGGGAGAACCAGTGGATGTGGTGTATCTGGACTTCCAGAAGGCTTTCGACAAGGTCCCACATAAGAGATTAGTATACAAACTTAAAGCACATGGCATTGGGGGTTCAGTATTGATGTGGATAGAGAACTGGCTGGCAAACAGGAAGCAAAGAGTAGGAGTAAACGGGTCCTTTTTCACAATGGCAGGCAGTGACTAGTGGGGTACCGCAAGGCTCAGTACTGGGACCCCAGCTATTTACAATATATATTAATGATCTGGATGAGGGAATTGAAGGCAATATCTCCAAGTTTGCGGATGACACTAAGCTGGGGGGCAGTGTTAGGTGTGAGGAGGATGCTAGGAGACTGCAAGGTGACTTGGATAGGCTGGGTGAGTGGGCAAATGTTTGGCAGATGCAGTTTAATGTGGATAAATGTGAGGTTATCCATTTTGGTGGCAAAAAACGGGAAAGCAGATTATTATCTAAACGGTGGCCGATTGGGAAAGGGGGAGATGCAGCGAGACCTGGGTGTCATGGTACACCAGTCATTGAAGGTAGGCATGCAGGTGCAGCAGGCAGTAAAGAAAGCGAATGGTATGTTGGCTTTCATAGCAAGAGGATTTGAGTATAGGAGCAGGGAGGTTCTACTGCAGTTGTGCAGGGTCTTGGTGAGACCACACCTGGAGTATTGCGTGCAGTTTTGGTCTCCAAATCTGAGGAAGGACATTATTGCCATAGAGGGAGTGCAGAGAAGGTTCACCAGACTGATTCCTGGGATGTCAGGACTGTCTTATGAAGAAAGACTGGATCGACTTGGTTTATACTCTCTAGAATTTAGGAGATTGAGAGGGGATCTTATAGAAACTTACAAAATTCTTAAGGGGTTGGACAGGCTAGATGCAGGAAGATTGTTCCCGATGTTGGGGAAGTCCAGGACAAGGGGTCACAGCTTAAGGATAAGGGGGAAATCCTTTAAAACCGAGATGAGGAGAACTTTTTTTTTCACACAGAGAGTGGTGAATCTCTGGAACTCTCTGCCACAGAGGGTATTTGAGGCCAGTTCATTAGCTATATTTAAGAGGGAGTTAGATGTGGCCCTTGTGGCCAAGGGGATCAGAGGGTATGGAGAGAAGGCAGGTACGGGATACTGAGTTGGATGATCAGCCATGATCATATTAAATGGCGGTGCAGGCTCGAAGGGCCGAATGGCCTACTCCTGCACCTAATTTCTATGTTTCTATGTTTCTATGTTTCACTGCTGGTCATTTCTCACAAATATTAAAGACCTTTCATGGTCTCCATTAGAATCTCTCTCTCTTCCTCTCTGCTTCCCCATTGTAAGATCCAATTCCTCACTGTGTCATGTGTCTCCCTCTGTGCATTTCAGTCTTCCTGATAATCCTTCTCTCTCTTCCTCTCCCCTGGCGCTCTGTGTAACCGATTACCAATGTTCTACCGCACTGCATGAGTTGAACAGGCCAAAGGGCCTCTTTCTGTGCTGTATGACTATAAAACACATGGACGCTGTCCTGTGCTGGAGTAGAAAAGAAAGAGACCCCACATCTCCCTGTGCACTGCCTGACAATTCAAACCACACATTTGTATCATTTTGTGTTTGCAGCTGTTAGAGACGTGTTTTTCAGTGGCCCAGACGCCTAATTATACGTCAGAAAAGAACTGAAAAAGTGAGGGCAAAAACTTCTTCCCATTTTCATGCTGAAAAGACTATTAGATGAGACACAGCTCACAGTCAAAGCTTTGACAATGCAAAGGTCATAAATGGAAACTAAATCACTGGAGCCTTGCTGCCTATCTCTGGATATTTAGAGCAAACGTTTAGCAAAATAACTCGTTTGGATGAAAAGCAAAAAAAAAAAATCACTCAATGTATCTAACAAGTTACAACCCCCTGGGCACTGCCATGTCCTTCCCCTTACAGTAAACAGATGTAACAGTGAGATCTTTTTCTCATTCATGCAATTTCCTTGTGATTTGGAACGACATCATTTTTTTTGTTGCCTAATAACGTTCATTAGGACAGTCAACAAAGAACAACAAAATAAATAAAACATAAGCTATAGGAGCAGGAGTCAACCATTGAGCCCCTCAAACCCACCCCATCATTCAACAGGTTGAACATCTACCTCTGCCCTATTTTCCTTCACCATCTCCATATCCCTCAAATTCCTTTGCTACCTAGTAATCCATCAAATGAAATCTATGACTGAAGCTCCACAGCCCTCCAGGGTAGTGAATTCCAAAGGTTCACCATCTTCTGGTGTTATTTCTTTTGTCTTCATTTAGAATGACCTACCCCCTTATCCTGTAAATCCTGGCTCCAATTTTCTTACCAGGAGTAACATTCAGCCTGTCAGAATTTTGTTTTTTTTTAATGATATCTTACCTTATTCTTAGCACTAGATAGATCATGTCTGCCCACATGATCTATCATCAATCTGCAAAGCCACCATCTCTGGAACCAGACTATTGTGTCTTTGCTACACTCCCTCTATGGCAAGTACATCCATTGGTAAGGAGACTAAACTGATACACAATGCTCCACCATGGCCATATTTAATTGTAGTTAGGCAGCTCTACTCTTGTACTGAAAATATCAAGCGACAAAGACCGACAGGTTATTTGCCTTCGTAATATCTCACTGCAACTTCTTTTTGACTTTCAGTGACGTTCAGGTCACGTTGAACACTGACATTTTCCAATCACTCATTATTTAAAAAGTATTCAAAAAAATCGTTGAGGTTTTAACTTGTGGAAGATAATCTCACTTTATCATCTGCGAGGAAGGAACTGCAGATGCTGGTTTATACCGATGATAGACACAATAAGCTGGGATAACTCAGTGGGTCAGGCAGCATCTCTGGAGAAAAAGGAATTCGGATCAGAACCCTTCTTCAGATTGGGGGAGAACTTCTTCAAAGTAGGGATACCTTGACGAGGTTTTGCAGTGGAGCAGGCAAATGCTTAGGAAGGAACTGCAGTCTGAAGAAGAGTTCCAACCCGAAATGTCACCCATTCATTTTCTTCAGTGATGCTGCCTGACCCGCTGAGTTACTCCAGCATTTTGTGTCTATCTTCACTTTATCATCTCTTGGAAATGGCCAATTGAAACTTGATATCTCATCAATAGCCCAAAATAAATGACAATTGCCAACGTGACAGAATGGGAAGTATCTTTCCATGGGTCATCCAACAGTGAGGGAGACAGAGATGGAGCAGGCAAACCACTGGAAATTAATGGGGGTGGTCCAGATGGAGAATGTCTTTGCTAAAGAGAGAAAAATCACCAACCTCTTGTAACATTTAAGAAATTAGCCTGCTTGTTTTTTCTTCTTTCAGTAACAGAGAGTGCACTTTAAGTGTCAGAGAGAATGCTTGTGAATTCAAGGACCTACATTTCACCATGGAGATTCATTTATTGTTCAGCTTATAAGATGCTTCCTAGAAAGGATAGTGACCCCTCTGCAACATTGTACCGTTTGACAAATGATAGTAATAAACTGTAATTAGACACAATAACTTGTAATTACTCGCTGATTTAGTATTGCGCAGTGAAATCAGGTGATAATGACATTTGTTTCCTATCCAGCATTTCCTATCCTCGATACAAATTACTACATATATAAGGCCACTTTTGCATGTTAAATCTTTATAAAAAATATAGCTAACTTGTGCCAATTGAAGTAATCGCCAACTTCAGCAGGAGCAAGAGATGGCAGTCAGGATGAGTGCATGCTTTTGATTAAGTGGTTAGAGTTATAGAAGGAATCTAAGGTGTGGAAGGTTGTATCAGCTATTTACAACTGGAGGGTGGTTGGGTTCAGGAACACACTGCCTGACAGGTCATTGGAGGCAGAAACACAACATTTAAAAAGTGCTCAAATCGCCAAGGAACAGAAGCGGAAGAAAGGTTTTGACCCAAAACGTCACCCATTCCTTCTCTCCAGGGATGCTGCCTGTCTCGCTGAGTTAATCCAGCATTTTGTGTCTATCTTAGGCTGTAGACCAAGTGCCTGAACAGGGGATTAGTACAGCTGGGTACTTATGTTCAGCATGAACACGTGGGCTGAAGGGCCTGTTTCTGACGCTAGGATGATCAGAAACAAGTCTTTAAATGCTACTCTCTGCTCCAGGTACCAGTACCACTGTGTGGTTGTGGGGAAGATGGGTTTCATAGAAACATAGAAAAATAGGTGCAGTAGTAGGCCATTCAGCCCTTCGAGCCAGCACCGCCATTCAATATGATCATGGCTGATCATCTAAAATCAGTACCCCGTTCCTGCTATTCCCCCATATCCCTTGATTCCTTTAGCCCTAAGAGCTAAATCTAACTCTCTCTTGAAAACATCCAGTGAATTGTCCTCCACTGCCTTCTGTGGCAGAGAATTCCACAAATTCACAACTGTCTGGGTGAAGAAGCTTTTCCTTATCTCAGTCCCAAATGGCCTATCCCTTATTCTTAAACTGTGACCCCTGCTTTTGGACCCCCAACATCGGGAACATTTTTCCTGCATCTAGTCTGTCCGATCCTTTAAGAAATGTATATGTTTCTTTAAGATCCCCTCTCATACTTTTAAATTCCAGTGAATGCAAGCCCAGTTGACCCATTCTTTCATATGTCAGTCCCAGGAATTAACCTGGTGAACCTTCGCTGCACTCCCTCAATAGAAATAATGTCCTTCCTCAAATTAGGAGACCAAAATTGTGCACCTGTAGGTGCGGTCTTACCAGGGCCCTGTAGAACTGCAGTAAGTCCTCAACTCAAATCCTCTCACAATGAAGGCCAACATGCCATTAGCTTTCTCCACTGCCTGCTATACCTGCATGCTTACTTTCAGTGACTGATGTACAAGCACATCCTGGTCTCGTTGCACTTCCCCTTTTCCTAATCTAACACCATTCAGGTCTGAAGAAGGGTCTCGACCCGAAATGGCACCCATTCCTTCTCTCCAGAGATGCTACCTGACCCACTGAGTTACTCCAGCATTTTGTGTCTACCTTCGATTTAAACCAGCATCTACAGTTCTTTCCTACACCATTCAGATAATATTCTGCCTTCCTGTTCTTGCCACCAAAGTGGATAACCTTACATTTACCCACATTATATTGCATCTGCCATGCATCTGCCCACTCACCCAACCTATCCAAGTCACCCTGTAGCCTCATAGCATCCTCATCGCAGCTCACACTGCCACCCAGCTTTGTGTCATCCGCAAACTTGGAGATGCCACATTTTCATCTAAATTGTTAATATATATTGTAAATAACTGGGGTCCCAGCACCGAGCCTTGTGGTACCCTACAAGTCACTCACTGCCTGCAATTCTGTAAAGGACCCGTTAATTCCTACTCTTTGCTTCCTGTCTGCCAACCTGTTCTCTATCCATGTCAATACCCTACCCCCAATAACATGTGCTCTAATTTTGCACACGATTCTCTTGTGTGGGACCTTGTCAAAGGCTTTTTGAAAGTCCAGATACACCACATCCACTGGCTATCCCTTATCCATTCTACTTGTTCAGGGCCGGCCTTAAGCCAATTGGACCAATTGCTCCCAATTGGGCCCCGCGCCTAAGGGGGCCCCGCACTAGAGTAATCTACTCTCGGCTTGGGTAGATCTACCCCGGGTGGATGGGGGAGAGAGGGGTGAGAGAGAGTAGAGGGGTGGAGGGGGAAGAAAGGGGTAGACGGGTAGGGGGGTGTGAAGGGGAATGGAGAAGGGGGAGAGGGGGAGGTGGGTTGTTCCCTCATGGTCCCGAGGCAGCACTCCCGCCCCTCCAGTCGCCGTGCTCCACGCACACAGCCCCGGCTCCACCCCTCTCTCTCGCCAGGGAGACGCGGTGAACAATACAGGGAGGGCCGGGCCGGGGGTTGGAGCAACGGTTAGCAACCAGCTCACACCCGTCTGTCCGGACCCCGGCATCCGCTCCCGCCGCTGGCCCTCTCCCTCTCTTTTCTCCTTCCCTTCCCGCCCTCCCTTCCCTTCTCTCCTTCCCTCCCTCCCTTCTTTTTCTACTTCACTTCCTTCTCTACTTCCTCCTTTCTCTCCCTCCCTCCCTCCCTTCTCTCCTTCCCTTCCACACACACACACACATAACGCACAGTCAATTAACACACACGCAACTAACACACACACACACACACACACACACACACACACACACACACACACACACACACACACACACACACACACACACACACACACACACACACACACACACACACACACACACACACACACACACACACACACACACACACACACACACACACACACACACACACACACACACACACACACCTAAGTTAGGATGGGGTAGAAGCCCAAAGGGTAGGATGGGGCTGAAGCCCAAAATTTAATGCCTGGACTGGTTTTTCGCCAATAGTTATTGGTTTTCCAGGATCTAGTTAATTAAATTGCTTTTTTTTTTTCCATTTCACAGTCACTAAATCAAGTGGTATTGTAACTATGTACTTTTCAGAGGTGATCTACACATTTTGTTTGTTATTTGTAGGCTTACATGTCTGCAATTTTATATTAAAATGTACCTTAGATCTGTTTGGTCCATTATCTCGCAGGCACTTTTTAAGTGCACATTTTGATAACTTTCCATTCTACCGTAGAGTTATGAGGCCTATAATAGACTTTATTTATATTTCTATATTCTACAGACCTTGGCTGGGAACCTGGGGCTCACCAAAATTGTTCCCAATTGGGCCCCGCACCTCCTAAGGCCGGCCCTGAACTTGTTACATCTTCAAAAAATTCCAGAAGATTAGTCAAGCATGATTTTCCCTTCATAAATCCATGCTGACTTTGATCGATCCTGTCATTGCTTTCCAAATGCGCTGCTAATTGACTCCAGCATCTTCCCCACTACTGATGTAAGGCTAACTGGTCTATAATTCCCCGTTTTCTCTCTCCCTCCTTTCTTAAAAAATGGGATTACATTGGCTACCCTCCAGTCCACAGGAACTGATCCAGAGTCGAGAGAACATTGGAAAATGATCACCAATGCAAGCACGATTTCTAAGGCCACCTCCTTGAGTATTCTGGGATGCAGACCATCAGGCCCTGGAGATTTATCTGGCTTCAGTCCCAACAGTTTACCTAACACCATTTCCTGACTAATGTGGATTCCCTTCAGTTCCTCCCTCCCACGACTAGATCCTGGATCCTCTCGGTATTTCCGGGAGATTGTGTCCTCCTTAGTGAAGACAGAACCAAAGTACTCGTTTAACTGTTCTGCCATTACTTTGTTTCCCATTATAAATTCACTTGTCTCTGACTGTAAAGGACCTACATTTGTCTTCATTAATCTTTTCCTTTTTACATATCTGAAGAAGCTTTTCGAGTCAGTTTTTATATTCCCTGCAAGCTTTTTTTCATGCTCTTTTTTCCCCCCTCTTAATTAACCCCTTTGTCCTCCTCTGTTGAGTTCTAAATTTCTCCCAGCCCTTTGGTTTGCTGCTTCCTCTGGCCAATTTATATGCCTTTTCCTTGGATTTAACACTATCCTTGATTTCCCTCGTCAGCCACGGTTGAGCTGCCTTCCGGGGTTTCTTTTTTCGCCAGCCAGGGATGATTAATTTTTGGAGTTTATCCATGCGGCCTTTAAATCTTTGCCATTGCATCTCTATCGTCAACCCTTTAAGTATAATTTGCCAGTCTATCCTAGCCAATTCCCATCTCATACCTTCAAAGTTTCCTTTCTTTAAGTTCAGGATCCTGGTCTTTGAATTAACCGTGTCGCTTTCCATAGTAATGTAGAATTCCACCATTTTATGGTCACTGTTGCCCAAGGGACTCTGCACAACAAGATCACTCACTAATCCTTCCTCATCACACAATACCCAGTCTAGGATGGCCTGTCCTCTAGTTGGTTCTTCTACATATTGGTTTAAAAACCATCCCGTATACATTCCAGGAAATCCTCCTCCTCATCACTGCTCCCAATTTGGTTGGCCCAATCTAAATGTAGTCACCCATGATAACTGCTGTACCTTTGCTACACGCATCCCTAATTTCCTGCTTGATGCTCCCCAACCTCCCTATTGCTGTCGTTTACATACATATCTGGTGTTATCAGCTGGCCTTTCACCATGAACAAAAACACTGGAAATCTCCATCATCCCTAATGTTTCACCACCAAACATCTACCTCACTGCACTGCAGCTGCTGAACCCGTGAGGTGCCAGCCTGATATTCCCCTCTCCATCACAGCATCCTGACATGCAGATGTCCACAGTGGCATTGCGGGGAGTGCATGAGTGGATCCACTTCACTACAGAACTCTGGTTCTTTGGAAAGCTGCTTCCTCTAGAAGTGTTCTGCCAATCTGCAAGTCACCTATCACTGCATCAGCATAATTGTCCAGCTGAATTTCCAATCACTGAGACCCTGCAGAATAAGAATGGGCCATTTAGGAGTGAAACGAAGGGAAATATCCATTCATGTCTGGAGAATCTTTTGAATTCAAAATTCTACTTGGGGGCTCAGCCATTGATCAGATTCAAAACTGAGACGGATACATTTCTGTATATGAAATAAATCATGGGACATGAAGAGAGGACAGGAACATTTTACAAATTTAGTGTAGAGTAGGCTAGTTGGCCACTCACGATGTTTAATAAGATCACGTTTAATTTGATTGTAACATCAACCCCATTTTCTCATTTGTCCCTGACAACCTCTCACCCCCTTGTATCTGCCTTATTGCTAGAATCGTTCCACTGAGTCGGTGAGATAAAAAATCCCTCATTGAAAATGTTCCCTTATTTTTATGCCCTTACTTTATACTTCATATAAAAGACAGCTACTTTGTGCAGGACTCTCTCAGTATCCACTGTCAGCAGAGATTATGTTTGGAAGGTTTGAATTTACAATCAGTCAACTCGGAGACGTCCACTTTGTCAATCGAGTTGTGCTGATATCTCCTTTGTAAATAGTGGAGACTCTGGTGCTTGTTGAAAGCCCTTGCACCATTTGAACAGGAGATATCATGTTAATCAGATGAATTTCAAAACAGCTTATGAGGTATCAAGGCAGTCTGAACACTGATATTCCTTTACTCATCCTCTATTGGGAAGCTATGAAATTCTGCCTGGATAACAAAAGTAGAAATTGCTACATCTGACCTATAATGGAGTCCAGGCACAATGACAAAGCTGGTGGAGTTGTAGTCTCACAGCATCAGAGGCATGGGTTCAATCCTGACCTCGTGTGCTGTCTGTGTGGAATATGCATGTTCTGCCCTGTGACCCCTGTGGGTTTTCTCCAGGTGCCTATTTCCACGCTGTATCTCTAAACCAATTTAAATCTAAACTGAACGCCCAAGTTCTCACCAGGAACTGATAGAATTGAATCCACAGGCAATCATTATTACTGCTTGCGCTGATACAAGTTTGCTTTATTCCTATAATGTTCCAAAGATTTGATTGCACTTTTGAAACTTCAACTTTATCTTTAGAAACTTATGTCATCTGAAGCTCTCCCTCCAGGAAACCTAGTTTCTTGATTCTTATTCATCTCATCCAAGGATCATCATGGAACAGTCACTTAACAACACTCAAGACACCCATTTTTTTTCTACTGACACAAATAAATCCTGAATATGAGAGTCTTCCTCGTCAGCTTCTCCAGGCAACTCACGTGGTCATTTGACAATCGGTTCTTTAATTTTATATTGAAACGTATCAATTCTAATTTTAGCCATGAAGTAAAAGGAACATTATTGTTATCAGGCAAGCTGAAGTATTTCCATCACGTTATTCTCCCATCGACTAATACATTTATACAAAATGAATTGACTTTGATAAATCCACCTCTTCTTTAATTAATTGCTTTTGTCCTTGCTGAATATTTGTGAATTGCCATCAGTTTTTTTCGGCAAAGTGGCCCGCAATTCCCAAGATCATGTGCCTGCCCTTTCCCAAGGATTGGAGTTATGTCAGCTCAGCTATTTTCGAGTCTCTTGAGGATAATAATGCCATACGATTATACTCCTTGTTTCTAGACTCATTTATTATTGTCCTCTTGGATGTGTTCCACATGAGCGCACAGTCTTTTTCACCTTCACATATTTTCGAATGACTGTTACATTAAAATACTGTGCACATTTCCGACCTTCACATTACACAAAGGAAGATAGAAGAACTGGAAAAAGAGAGCAGCAAAAATGTACTGAGGTAATGCTGTAGGTATCAAGTATCAGGCACGTTTCACAGAAGAAGGAGATGATTAAAATGATGAAACCATTTAACAGAATAAAAGGAAAGGTGTTTCCACAGTGGGACATAAATACATAATTGCAAATATACATTCAGCAGGTAACTTGGCCACAACCTCTTCACTCAGACAGTGGTAAGAATCTGGAGGCAGCTGTGGATTGGACGCACAGGGTGTAATCTAGAATAGCAGGGCAACTGGAGATGGGGATAACATGGTGAAGAACAATGGAACCTGTTGAATTGAATGGCCATCTACTGTGTTCTAAAATTCCATATCATTTTGTTCAAGATTCACCCAGTAAACAAGGTCCACTTGCCTGTGCGGTGCAGTGGAGGCTGGTGTGTACAATTATTTTGTTTTGATCATTATCTTGTTAGTGGGATATTGGAGTGTGATTTGGTTTTCTAGATTTCCCATGTCATAATAACCACCAAACACCATCAAACTTCATTAGCTGAAAGTTGAGGCAGGAAAGCCCTATATAAATGTAGACACTTATACAATGTAGACCTGCCGGCGCAGCGGTAGAGTTGCCGCCTTACAACGGCAGAAACCCGGGTTCGATCCTGACTACAGGTGTTGTCCGTACGGAGTTTGTATGTTCTCCCTGTGACCGCGTGGGTTTTCTCCGGGTGCTCCAGTTTCCTCCCACATTGCAAGACGAACTGCTCGTGGGTTCATTTTATAATTAATTTTATAATTAATTAATTTATAATTAATTTATTTGCCACACAACCAAGGTCGGTGGAATTTGGGTTGTCAGCAGCGATACAATAATAAAGAACACACAACCACAATAAAAATGTAACACAAACATCCACCACAGCATTCATCACTGTGGTGGAAGGCACAAAATTTGGCCAGTCCTCTTTCATTTCCCCCCCGTGGACAGGACCAGAGTCCAGAGTCAGTCCAGGAGCGGCTCTTCCTCACCGGAGACCGCGGCTTTAAGTTGGTGTAGGCCGCAGGCCGGCGGTCGAGGTTTAAAGATTTAAAGGTTTACCAAATTGACTTTAGTAAAATTGTAAATTTTTCCCCAGTGTGTAGGATAGTGCTGGTATACAGGATTCGCTGGTACGTGCTGCAATTTGGAGCAAGACACGAACTGCTGGAGGAACCCAGCAGGTCAATCAACATTTGTGGGGGGGGGAGGATATGTCAACTTTTGAGTCAAGATCCTGCATAAGGACTGAGCAGGAGGCTGACGGCTCTCCACTCTGCTCCATCATTCAATAAATCATCAGGATCACTTTCCTGCGCTAACTCCTTATCCCTTGATTCTACTAATTAAAGACAAAAATTATCCATCTCTGATTTATGACTGAGCCTCTAGGGTAGAATACTCCACAGACTCATCCACTTTGCACAATGATAAGCCAGGAAGTCCCACATTTCGAGAGATAAAGTGGAGAGGCCACGTGGCCACAATGTCCTTCCTGACCATCAAACACCCACCTATGCTTATCCCAGTTTTCTCTTCCATCCTCATCAACTCCCACAGTGGTCACAGCTGGTAGAGTCACTGCCTCACAGCTCCAGCCATTTAGGTTCAGTCCTGACCTTGTCTGTGTGGAATTCTCTCTGTGACAGTGTGGGTTTCCCCCAAGGTGCTCCCGTTTCCTCCCACATCCCAAAGACATGCGGGCGGGTTGCTGTAAATTGCAACAAGTCTTTAGGTGAGTGGTGGAAGCTGGAGGGATTTGCAGGCAATGTGGGGAGTGCAGTAAAAGGGGTGCTTGGTGTTCAGCATGGATTCATTGAGCCCAAGGGTCTGTTTCCATGCTGTATACCTCCCACCAACTCTCAATGCATCAGCAAGCAGCATCTTGGTAATTTTATTATACTTTATTCCCAGAGGATGCAACAAGGTTAAATCTAATAACGATATGATTAATGGTACTCAAACACACAACTGCAAACTTCTCATGCTTACTACTAAAGATCAGATTAGTGTGGTCCCAACCCTCGCATCCTTTCCAATGGGCTGTGTAATGATGTGACCCAAACACACATTAAGATACAACACATATTTATTGAATCACTTACAGCATAGGATATGCAGTACGTTACAGCTCCGAGCTGCTACATCTACTGACTGGCGTAATGCAAACTCTTGATAATATAAAGCACGTACTAGGCAGAGCTACTACTAAAGTTATACAAAATCGTCATATCTAACGGGTGGCCTACAAACCCGTCCAGCCCTCGTGCGGTAGGAGACCGCCTCACCTCCTTTCGCGAGAGAAAAGACCGGGGAGGGAAGTGGGAGAACAACCAGCGACCCGCTAGGGATAGTGGGAGACAGAACAGGCGAGCCAGGCGGGGACATCGCAGTAGGAACAACGGTAGGAGGTGAGGAAATAGGACTGGCTGTGGGAGTGAGCATGAGGCGCGGGGCATCAGGATAGGGAGTCGCAGGACGCGGTTCCCTCACTGGAAGGATGGGTTGACGGTTGCGTCTGTAGAGGACCCCGTCCACTTAGACCAGATATAAACATGGTTCTTTAGCAGGGCCATGGATGTGTCCTAGGAGTGCATGGCCCTTGTCGGTTTGCAGACGAACCACTTGTCCAGGTGCAAGATGATTAAGTGGCTTGCTGAACTTGTCGAAGAACCGCTTCTGCTTGTCATGTTTAATTTACAGTTGTTTCTGAACCGCAGGCGGGGAACAAACTTGTGGCTGCAACAGCTGCTGGGAGACAGGCAGGGGACCACGGGTTTGGCAAGACATCAGTCGTTGGGCAGGAGAACCTAGTACGGGATCCCGTGCAATGTTCCGTAGATTGAGTAAGTCCAGGTACACGTCGGATTTGGCAAGGTATGATCGTTCCATGAGTTGTTTTGCACTCCGAACGGCCAGTTCAGCTAGTCTGTTGGACTGCGGGAACTTGGGACTGCTGTTAACGTGTCTATCATTTAGCAACGTTTTTAAAGGCTTGGCTAGTGAACTTTCTGCCATTGTCAGACTGAATACGAGCAGGAGAGCCGTGCACGGAGAGGTGCCGCTGCAGCTTCTCAACCATTACCTCAGAAGAAATGGATTGCGGTAGGTCTATTTCGAACCAGCCCGAGTAAGAGTCAACAAGAACCAGATAGAGTTTCCCGTGCCACACGAAGATGTCGGTAGCTAGCAAGGACCACGGGAGAGGAGAGACTGGTTGTGGCAATAAGGGCTGCTTCTGCTGATGTGGCATCAGGCTCTTGCAGACAGCACATGTTTCGGTTCTTTCGCGTATGTATGTGGTCATACCTGGCCAGTAAAACATGCTTTGTGCCCTTTGGAGGGTTGCCTCCACGCCGGGGTGGCCACTGTGGATGTCATTATAGTATTCATCCCGGAGGGTGGCTGGGACCACTGCCTTGTGACCCTTGACTATGATTCCGTCCTGTAGCATTAGTTCGTCATGAACCAGGAAGTAGGGGCGTATTTCGAGCGGGATGTTGGACTGTTTGTCGGGCCAACCACGCCGGATGACTGTAGACAGCAATTGTAAAGTCTCATCAGCAGCCGTGTGTTCAGCTAGGCTGCTTAAACAGTCAGTTGGCGCAAACGAGATCTTCATGGACGAGAATTCATCCTGTTCGGAGAGAGTTGTTGTTCGTTGGTTCTGCGCGGGGCTCTGGGTAGTGTGTCTGCTATGTACATGTCTTTACCCTTCTTGTAGACAATGTTGAAATCAAATCGCTGCAGTTGCATCATCATTCCCTGTAACCGTGCTGGGGCAGCGTGGATCGGTTTGTTCAGAATAGTGACCAGCGGCTGGTGGTCGGTCTCGATGGTCACGGTTTTTACCAAAGATGAAGTCCTTGAATTTGATGCAGGCGAAAACCACTGGCAGCAGTCCTTTCTCGATCTGGGCGTAGCGCTGTTCAGTGTCAGTTAGCGTACGGGACGCATATGACACAGGCTTGAAACCCCCGTCAGCAGTGGTCAGCAGTGGTCAGCAGGCACGCTGCGTCTAACCCGTACTGGGATGCATCGCAGGTGAGCGTTACCGGTAACTCCAGATCGAAATAGGCGAGTGTAGGTGCGCTAGCCAACTGCAGTTTGAGAGCGTCGAAAGCCCTTTGGTGCTGCGGGTACCAGGACCATGCCGCGCCCTTATATGTCAGTTCTCACAGGGGGCCGATATGTCGCTGAGGTTGGGAATAGATTTTCTCAGGTAGTTAACCATACCGAGGAATCGTTGTAAACTCACAACATCAGTAGGAACCGGCAGTTCGTTGATAGCTGCGGTTTTCCGCGGATCTGGTCTGAGACCGTCGCTGGTAAAAACATGTCTGACGTAAGTGACCTCAGGAACTCGAAACCTGCACTTTAGTGGGTTGGGTTGAAGCTGACACGGTCAAGTACTTTCTTCAGATTAGCGTCATGTTCAGCCAGATCGCGACCGTAGACGACCTGGTCTGGTCTCCAATTGGAGGCGTGGGTTCGAATCCCACTTCTGACACCATGTAATGATGTGACCCAAACACACATTAAGATGCAACACATATTTATTGAATCACTTACAGCATAGGATCTGCAGTATATTACAGCTCCGATTATCAAGAACTCTTGATAATCTAAAGCACGTACTAGGTGGAGCTACTACTAACAAACACTAGGATTGGCTAGCATGCAATAGCCAATCTACAGACTGTATCCAATCACCCTCCCTTGCCTTTGTAAAGTTGTAGAGTAGGTTTTTGGTAACCAATCAGAAGCAATGCATCAACCTCTAGTTCCTCGTAAAAGGCTCTCTGTAGTTCTAAGTTCAGTTGGTACATCAATGTAAACCAGGGGGATTGTGGACAGAGGGAGAGTGCTGGGAGGGTTGACTTTTCAATGTGTGTGAGGTTGCACTAAACCAAATCCTGTCTCGCCTGCAGATCCCTCTTCAGAGAGACCTTGCCTTAAACTGGCTATTCCGCCCCAATGTTGCAATGCTGACCACACCTCAAAACACCCTTGTTTAGTTGTCAAGAACTGTCGGACAACTTGCTGTTTTGAACGATGCTGTTTAAATACATATCTTCCTTTCCTCTCTGGCCCCCCCTCACACTGCCAGACCTACACATACACACTCCAACTGGTGCACTTTATAATGGCAATCCATGTCCTCAATATCACACAAGACCTCAGCAGACTCATTTTAAATAGGCTGGCTCTCTGGCTCAAGCACTTTGTCCACCAAAATAGCACTCAGGGCAAAATTGATCTGGCTGTGACTGATGATGCAAAGTCGGGAATTGGAGTGTTGTCTATTCCCACTGTTTTCTGGGTGCTCCTAACCAACAACTAGGAGTTTACTCAGGAGGATTAAGTCTCTTCATCATCATCTTATTCAATTTCTAGGCCGTTCAAATCATCTCTAATTCTGTTTTTTTCAATGTTTCAGAACAGTCTATTATCAGTAGGCCAGATACTGCCACTCTAGGTTACCTGTTCCTGATGAGATCCCATTCCCCTCAGCCATCACTCATTCCCAGACACTGAGTCCTCTGAGCACTGTTTCTCAGAGAGACAAGGACATTATTAACACCCTGAAACAAGGTAGGTTCAGATTGTGAACAAGTGAAAAAAAAGACTTTCATTTTTATGCTCACAACCTCAGGACACTTGAAAGTAGGCAATGGTCCTTCAAGAGGCAGGGCAGGAGGAGGTTTAATCAAAGGTAACTGCATTTGTAGTACACATCAGTAAATACATTTTTTAAGTGTTCCCCCTTTTGTAATGCAAGAAACACAGAAGACAATTTCCCACAGTGCATTTCCACAAACGGAAGTGCAATAACGGCCGAATATGCTGTTTTCCTGTTGCTGTTTAAGGCATAGATATTGACCAGGCCTCATGAAGCATCTCCCCTTCCACTGTTCAATGTATTGCAGTGGAATAGTCAAGACAAGTCAAGAGTGTTTTATTGTCATATGTCCCGGACGGGACAATGACATTCTTATTAGCTGCAGCACAATAGAATATGTGAATATGGAAACATTGTATATAACGGGGAAAAAAAGAAAAAGTTCAATAAATAACAAATTTATTGCATGCCAGACCCTACTTACATTCAATGTAAAAATAAGCTTGTGTCACTTTTGGTTCTCTTTCAAATGACTTCAACCTCTGCCATTCTTTCCTTTTTGTTGGTTCTGATGTGGTGTCTTTTTGCAATTTTCCTTTCCACAGATGCTGCCTGACCCACTGAGTTTTCTCATAATTTTCATTTTATCATTTCATTTCCATGCACCTGCGTTTATAAAATAATAATCAATGTCCCTTGGTTCTTGCTTCTTCTGCAGTGAGAATGATAAAATAAAATATAAATCAGAGCAGATAACCAGTATGGCCGGAAAGATTCACCCAGTATTGACTCCTCCCAATTCAACAGTTTGCTGTTTTAACCTGAGCAGCGGGGAAAGTGTGAGATCCTGCCTTGAACGTGCAAATTAGGGTCCATTGTTCACTGTGGATTGTCCCTGACCTTCTCTCCTTTATATGTGCGGTGCGTGAACATATATCTGTACTGTCAGCCTTCCATATAGTCTGAATGCTTTGTAGCCATTTTACGAGAATGTCACAATGAATTTCACAGAGATTTCTAAAATAATTCAGATAAAACAGCAATGTTTAGTGATTATTTGGCTCCCTTTGAGTTTTCATTTTTGTTTGAAATCTCTGCTTCAGCAGGCAAGGCATGATGAATTGTCAAATCCCCCAGTTAGAACCCAAGTGGAATAAAGAAAATCTTTCTGCAAGAATTATGATATTGCAAAAGTACTAACGGTGTTACAACACAATGCAAGTCTTTTTTCCCCACCACTTTTGAATTTGATTAAAACTGTCATAAAATGAATGTACATTCCTTTTATTAAAATAAACATTCTTTCTGGACAGGCACAAAAGTACAGCAGATAGTTCTGCTGCCTCACAGTTCCAGAGAGCCAGGTTTCATCCAGACCTCAGGTGCTGTTTGTGTTAAGTTTGCATGTTCTCCATGTCTTGGTTAGTTGGTCAATTGGCTGCTGAAAATGGTCTCTACTGCAGCAGGGTGGCAGGGAAATCAATGGAGAGTTGATAGGTGTGTCCTAGTAACTAGATTAGCGGGAATAAGCGAAGGAATGGGATTGATGGGAATGGTTTGAGTGCTGGCATACTCAATGGACTGAATACATCATTCTACCTCCAAAGAAAGTAAGAATTATGTTTATATTCTGTGCAGATTTCATTGCATATTAATTTAACATTGTAAAGATTTATATAGCTGAACAGGTTCTGTGTCTGCTTGATGGGCATTTAGCTACAGTATGGTAACTGCTTAATGATAAAGTATAGCACACTTTGTATACTTCATCAACTTGCAAAGATCAATTTATCTGGCACACTGCAAATGTCCGTATGAGAGTCATCCTATCATTGTCCTTTGTCTTGCTCACTTTACTGCCAGGATCTTGAAATTGTTTGTGATTATCACATTGCCATTGCCTGTAACCTCTCATGCCCTGGACAAGCTGCTGTTGAAATTTTCACCTCAGGTGAAATCACATCTACAGATAATGGCAACCAATTCGGGAAAATTGCAGGCTAATTTAAAAGACATTTTGAAAACAATACAGAAGTAGCAAGAAATTTAAAATAAGTACCTGACTGTCAATTTTAGGATTGAGGTATTATAAGTCTTTGCTTCAAAGACCAAACGTAATGTGAATTGAATATCTCCACCAAAAACTAATATACTCAAACCTGGAGCAATTTCATTAAAGCAGCAGTCTGAGTGAAAACAAAAGGTAATCTGGAATCAAGCTCATCCTAGGAATAGACCTGCACCAACAGCATTTAAACAAATCCCAATCATTTACTTTCACGGAAAATAGCAATTGTTTCAGGAGATAGTTTTTACTCAATCATTCAGTGAAATCTGATTGATAAAGGACACATAAACATATGAGTTTGGAGCAGGAGTAATCCACCCAGCCTTCTCCCCCACTCAATAAAATCACTCTCAACCTCTTCCAGTGCAGCCTTCCTTCAATAAATGTATTACAGGTGCACAACCTTTTATCCGAAAGCCTTGGGACCAGACACTTGTCGGATTTCGGACATTTTCGGATTTCAGAATGGAAGATTTTTAGCGTAGATTAGGTAGGTAGCGCGGGCGGCTTGAAAAGTCTGGAGCAGCTGCCTCCTCCCCGGAGACTGGGAGAATCATTGCATAAATGTTAGTCAGTTAGTTTGGAGGGATTTTATGTGGTGGTGGTGGTGTAGGGGTGAAGGGGGAAACTTTAATTCTTAGTCCCCTACCTACCTGGTCGGCGACTCCCAACCTCGCGGAGCTGGGGGCTCCGTCCGGCCGCGGGCGGCGCCGGTTGTAGCTCCGACCCCGGCAACTCTACCCCTGGCTGCGAGGCGCTCCAAATCCAGCGCGGCCCGCAGCCGGACGTCCCAGCTCCGAGAATGTCGGGAGTCGGCGGCGTCGCAGCGCTGGGATACCAGCGGGGAGCGGGCAATGCCTTACCGGGTCGCCGTGCGGCAAGCTCCGGAGCGCTGTGGCCGCCTTCTTCCAACATTCGCGGAGCGTCGCTGGATTTGGAGCCGCGGAGCTGGGGGCTCCGTCCGGCCGCGGGCGGCGCCGGTTGGAGCTCCGACCCCGGCAACTCTACCCCTGGCTGCGCGGCTCCAAATCCAGCGACGCTCCGCGATGTTGTGTGTCGGCGGCCACAGCGCTCCGGAGCTTGCCGCACGGCGACCCGGTAAGGCATTGCCCGCACCCCGCTGGTATCCCAGCGCTGCGACGCCGCCGACTCCCGACATTCGCGGAGCTGGGGCGTCCGGCCGCGAGCCGCGCTGGATTTGGAGCGCCTCGCAGCCAGGGGTAGAGTTGCCGGGGTCGGAGCTACAACCGGCGCCGCCCGCGGCCCCACCGGCCACAGCGCTGCGGAGCTTACTGCACAGCGACCCGGTAAGGCATTGACCGCTCCCCGCCTCTCCGACCAGGTAGGGGACTAAGAATTAAAGTTTACCCCTTCACCCCCCTTCACATAAAAGCCCTCCAAACTAACTGACTAACATTTAAGCAATGATTTACAGATGTTTAAGCGTCTCCCGGTCTCCAGGGAGGAGGCAGCCGCTACAGTAGTACAGACCTGGGTTGACCGTGGGTCGTTTTGGGTCAGGTTTGGCGCCAAACGCGAGCTTTGGTGCGCAGACGACATCTGGAAAAAATGGCCGGTTTTCGGAGCTTTTCGGTTTCTGGAACACCGGATAAAAGGTTGTGCACCTGTAGTACAAATATGAGTATTCCAGGTGTCATCTCAATTCTCCTCACGATTATCAATAACATTCTATTAACATCCCAAATTACTTGCTATTCCTCAACACAAACCTTTTGTGAATTATGCATTTTGATGCCAAGTTCCCTTTGCATCTCAAAGCTCTGTAATCCCGCACTGCTTATTTTTTGTCCCTACCAAGTGGCGCAGTAGTAGAGTTGCTGCCGCCCAGTGCCAGGGACCCGGGTTCGATCCTGGCTACTGGTTGGTCTGTTTGAAGTTTATACATTCTTTCTGAGACCGCATGGGTTTTAGGTCATGTCATAAGTGATAGGAGCAGAATTAGGCCATTCGGCCCAACAAGTCTACTCCACCATTCAATCATGGTTGATCTATCTCTCCCTCCTAACACAATTCTCCCGCCTGCTCCCCATAACCCCTGACACCTGTACTAATCAAGAATGTATCTATCTCTGCCTTAAAAATGGCCATTGACTTGGCTTCCACAGCCCTTTCCGGGTGCTCCGGTTTCCTCCCACATTCCAAAGTCATGCAGGTTTGTAAGTTAATTGGTTTCGGTACATTGTCCTTGGTGTGTAGGATAGAACTAGTGTTTGTTGGGCTGGTGCAGTCTCAGTGGGCCGAATGGCCTATATACACAATTTATTTCTAAACTAAACTAAATGTGGACAATTACATTTTCCTGCATTATACTCTGCTTGCCACATCTTTACTCATTCACTAAACTGTTTGCACTCAAAAGGCATTTCCTTGCGCTCAAAAGGCATTTCTCTTCATAACCTATTTTCCACCCTATCTGTAGCAACCACATCTTCAGTGCTTTCTTGTAAATCGTTTATATAAATTGTAAAAAGTTGAGATGCCTGGACTGATCCTCTGTGTCCTGTTAGCCAACTGTTCATTGCTACTCTTAATATTCTTGCAAAGGTTTTGAACAGAATGGAAGACTAGTAGTAATGTGCCACATCAGCAAAGTTAAAGTACACAGTATAAAATGGAGATTGATAACACAGATTTGAAGTTGGATTTGAACTGGGATTTGTGGTGAATGGTTTATTTTGAACTTGGAGGTGAATAGTGTTCCCCAGAGATTGGCATTGGGGCCTTTGTTCTTTTGTCATCTATATTACAGGATAGATTTGGCAGTGCAAGCCACAATTTCCAAATTTATAGATGGTACAAAAATTGCAATGTAATATGAACAGTGAAGAGGATAGTTGGTGGATAACAGCACAATATAAACAGGCTGGAGAATAGGGAAGATAATTTACAGCAGAGTAATATTGAACTGATGTATTTTGGGAGGATGAATGAAAAGAGGCAGCAAAAAGGACACTGCTCCACAAGGGGCAGAGGAAAAGGGGGACCTGGGGTTTGTCACATGTCATTAAAAGTGCTCGAGAAAGATCCAAAGTGCTGGAGTAACTCACTGTGTCAGACAACATCTCTGGAGGGCATGGATAAGAGAAGTTGAAAGTGCTAGGTCAGGCTGAAAAATTGGTTTAAAAGCATTAAGGCGTTGAGTATAAAAGCATGGACGTATTGCTGAAGCTTTACAAAACATTGATAGCCTCAATATGAGTATTGTGCTCAACTGTCAACACCTCCGTAAGAAGAATGTGAAGATATTAGTGGGTCCAGAAAAGATTTGTAATAATGGTTCCTGGGATGAGAGAGACTACAGTTAAGCCTCTGTCCCACTTTCCCAAGTTACTCATGAATTCTCCTGGGTTTTCCCCTTGATTCAAACTCGGAGAATTACGTTAGTAGCCAGCAATAGGTACTTGGGGCTATTTTTTTGACTGGTGAATATTTTTCAACATGCTGAAAAAAAGGCCTGACTTACCTGATGCCCCGAGTACCTATGGCTGGCATTATGAGCCGCTACGGAATATCCCAGAGTTTGAATTGAGGGGAAAACTCGGGAGAATTTGTGTTTAACTCGGGAAAGTTGGACAGGGACTTTACAAGGATAGATTAGAGAGGTCAAGAGTGTTTTCTTTGGAGAAGGAAAGATTATGGGGGGAATTGATAGAAGTATATAAAATGAAGAGGGGTCTGGACAGAGTAGATTTCTGTAGATTATTGATTTTGCAGTGAGGTTGAGGACAGGAGGTCACAAGTAATAAAGGAGGAGAGAATGGGAAGTGACATGAGGAAAAGCTTTTTTTAATAGTTTATGATTGGAGATTGGATTGCACATCCTGCAAATGTGGGGGGGATAGGTTCCACATTGACCTTCAAGATGGAAGAAGACAAATATACAGTGGGGGGAAATCTGCAAGGTTATGGATTGGTGAGTGGAAGTAATGAATTGCTATGATATAGACACGATGGGCCAAATGGCCTCTATGTCCTGTAACCGTTCTATGTATAGGTATCAGGTTGAGTATGTGAAGGTGGACAAATACATGGGCCAAGGTTGTGTCGTAGTTAAAAGGCCAAGGGTTAGTGTGCAGAGAGTCTGGGAGGGGCTACTGAGATCTGGTGCCACTAAGAGAGGAGCAGGGCCGAAAGTAGAGTGTAACTTGGATCTGGGACCTGATCCCAGGTTGCATGTAAGCATCAGGGTAATGACATGCACTGCAGCTGAGACATAACATCAGGTCACCAAATGTTATGGATATTTATGAGTCATTACCCCTGGGAGGAGGGCACCAATTGGACATTGTCACTAGAAACAGGAACTACAATTTCAAAATCTTGTGATGGATCAGGAAATGTAACACCATGTCAGCAGCAGAAGCGATGTAGAAGTCATGTGATTCCCAAAGACCATTTAATTTCTCCACAACAGATGGATAGCCGCAGACAGAACAATGTTTTGAGGAAGGGTTTCGGCCCGAAACGTTGCCCATTTCCTTCGCTCCATAGATGCTGCTGCACCCGCTGAGTTTCTCCAGCACTTTTGGCTACGCACAATGTTTTGAGTGTGTGTTGAGGACTGATTCACAAATTGATCACATTTTGATGATCATCGGCAACCATCAGATCATATTAACTTTATCTCCGTCATGTCCGAGCTACAAGTAGAATACACATCAGTGGTTGAGCAACTGAAAATATAAACTGCAGCTCATCTGGAGGGCCATACAATAAATGTAACCAGAGGTCACACGTAAAAGGCAACAAACAGCAATAATAATAAATCTAAACCAGAAATATAACAGTGCTTTAGGCATTATTTAATGGAGTGCAACGAGAACAGGATGGTGAACTAATGGGTTCAGACCCCTTCGCTGACATCCCAACCTCCTCAGTTTCAGCAGATTAGTTTGAGTAATAGTAGCCTAGCAACTACTCTGCAGGGTGGCATACTTCCATGTGAGTGGCAAAATCACTGTCAAAATTACCTTGGCTTTTGAGATGACACCAAAATTGAGGGTTTTTTCCTGTCTAAAAAGCTTTGGTGCTTTTCAGAGACCAAGCTGCTATTAAGGAACAACTTCTATCAGTGACATTCCTAGAAAGAAAACTTGGTATTTTATTTCATATCTTATAGTCTTAAAATTCCATTACAATGAACCCAAAACACTGATCATTTCCCTGGAGGAGGAGGGGGTTTAGATGTGTTCTTGGAAATTAAAAAAAAATGTTTTATTTTGTTTTTAAATTGTTGGTCTTTTAATGTACTGACATCCTCAGGGGCTGCCTATTTCAACAAGAAATCAGATTTTGTTTTCTAACAAGAACAGGCACACCAAGAGTTTTACTTCATCACCCCATTACCCATCACACAACCCTCCAACCAACACATAAGCTTGAAAGGTTTATGAATAAAATCTGCAAAGAGTAGGAGTAAACGGGTCCTTTTCACAATGGCAGGCAGTGACTAGTGGGGTACCGCAAGGCTCAGTACTGGGACCCCAGCTATTTACAATATATATTAATGATCTGGATGAGGGAATTGAAGGCAATATCTCCAAGTTTGCGGATGACACTAAGCTGGGGGGGCAGTGTTAGCTGTGAGGAGGATGCTAGGAGACTGCAGGGTGACTTGGATAGGCTGGGTGAGTGGGCAAATGTTTGGCAGATGCAATATAATGTGGATAAATGTGAGGTTATCCATTTTGGTGGCAAAAACAGGAAAGCAGACTATTATCTAAATGGTGGCCGATTGGGAAAGGGGGAGATGCAGCGAGACCTGGGTGTCATGGTACACCAGTCATTGAAGGTAGGCATGCAGGTGCAGCAGGCAGTAAAGAAAGCGAATGGTATGTTAGCTTTCATTGCAAAAGGATTTGAGTATAGGAGCAGAGAGGTTTTACTGCAGTTGTACAGGGTCTTGGTGAGACCACACCTGGAGTATTGCGTACAGTTTTGGTCTCCAAATCTGAGGAAGGACATCATTACCATAGAGGGAGTGCAGAGACGGTTCACCAGACTGATTCCTGGGATGTCAGGACTGTCTTATGAAGAAAGACTGGATAGACTTGGTTTATACTCTCTAGAATTTAGAAGATTGAGAGGGGATCTTATAGAAACTTACAAAATTCTTAAGGGGTTGGACAGGCTAGATGCAGGAAGATTGTTCCCGATGTTAGGGAAGTCCAGGACAAGGGGTCACAGCTTAAGGATAAAGGGGAAATCCTTTAAAACCGAGATGAGAAGAACTTTTTTTCACACAGAGAGTGGTGAATCTCTGGAATTCTCTGCCACAGAGGGTAGTTGAGGCCAGTTCATTGGCTATATTTAAGAGGGAGTTAGATGTGGCCCTTGTGGCTAAGGGGATCAGGGGGTATGGAGAGAAGGCAGGTACGGGATACTGAGTTGGATGATCAGCCATGATCATATTGAATGGCGGTGCAGGCTCGAAGGGCCGAATGGCCTACTCCTGCACCTAATTTCTATGTTTCTATGTAAAATCTGACGACAGCCCCTTGAAACTATTCTGCCATTAATTTAGATCACATCTCAATGTTAATTATGTCTTCAAACTACACCTCTTGATATCACACCCAACAACATCTATTTATCCCAATAATGAAATTTCAATTGGAACAGTAAATATAGATTTCTGTAGGAGAGAATTTAGCAAGAAAGGCAGCGAACCGCTTTTCTGCTCGATGACTCTGGACAGATTTATAGTATAGTTCTGGATACCTTATCAAGTCCTTTTCATCTGATGTGCAGCCTTTTAAACACATTAAACCAAATAATATTTATTATTTAAATTGTTTGGGACTGGGCAAGGCAGGGATGTACTGCCCATTCCTTATTTCATTGCCCACAAGTGCACGGTACTGAGCCACTTTCTTGAATCGCTGTGGTCCTTCTGATGAAGGTGCTCTCACGGTGATGCACCAGGATTGAGACCCAGTGATTATGAAGTGACAGCGATGTATTTTCAAGTTAGGATTTGAAGGGGAATGCAGTCTGTTCACATAATCATAAAACGTCAACAGCTCTAACCGAGACCATTAAAAAACACACATCAGGAGTCTGAAATGTAACTAGGATTTAGAGACCTATGCATTTCACGTTTCCTTTCTTTCTAGATGCTGCCTGACTTGCTGAATGTTTCCAGTGTCTTCTGTTTTTGTGTTGGTGCGAGCCAGCTAATGGCCAAAACAAAATGGACAAGTAACTCAAAAATTATTTTGAGCCTCCAGCTGTGTTGCATGTTACTCATTTGTGGTGTACTGTTGCCAGTACTGCGCACCAAGCTGCTCCGAACATATTGGCATATTAATTAATTAGCTTTGCTTTTCAAAGCAATTTAATTAATTTATATTATCAATAACATATGAACATATCAAAATTTATTAAAGGGTATTTTCACCATGTAGAAATTACAACGGTGTTTATACATAGTCCCCCCATTTCAGGGCACCATAATTTGGGACACATGGCTTCACAAGTGTTTGTAATTGCTCAGGTGTGTTTAATTGCCTCCTTAATGCAGGTATAAGAGAGCGCTCAGCATCTAATCTTTCCTCCAGTCTTTCTATCACCTTTAGAAACTTTTATTACTGTTTATCAACATGAGGACGAAAGGTTGTGCCAATGAAAATCTAAGAAGCTATAATGAGACTGAAAAACAATAACACTGTTAGAGACATCAGCCAAACCTTAGGCTTACCAAAATAAACTGTTTGGAACATCATTAAGAAGAAATAGAGCACTGGTGAGCTTACTAATAATCGCAAAGGGACTGGCAGGCCAAGGAAGACCTCCACAACCGATGCAGAAGAATTCTCTCTATAACAAAGAAAAATCCTCAAGCACCTGTCCGACAGATCAGAAACACTCTTCAGGAGTCAGGTGTGGATTTGTCAATGACCACTGTCCGTAGTTAATGCTAATGCTATCCCACTTTTTAAGAAAGGAGGGAGAGAGAAAACAGGGAATTGGTGGCAAAAACAGGAAAGCAGACTATTATCTAAATGGTGGCCGACTAGGAAAAGGGGAGATGCAGCGAGACCTGGGTGTCATGGTACACCAGTCATTGAAAGTAGGCATGCAGGTGCAGCAGGCAGTGAAGCGAATGGTATGTTAGCTTTCATAGCAAAAGGATTTGAGTATAGGAGCAGGGAGGTTCTACTGCAATTGTACAGGGTCTTGGCGAGACCACACCTGGAGTATTGCGTACAGTTTTGGTCTCCAAATCTGAGGAAGGACATTATTGCCATAGAGGGAGTGCAGAGAAGGTTCACCAGACTGATTCCTGGGATGTCAGGACTGTCTTTTGAAGAAAGACTGGATAGACTTGGTTTATACTCTCTAGAATTTAGGAGATTGAGAGGGGATCTTATAGAAACTTACAAAATTCTTAAGGGGTTGGACAGGCTAGATGCAGGAAGATTGCTCCCGATGTTGGGGAAGTCCAGCACAAGGGGTCACAGCTTAAGGATAATGGGGAAATCCTTTAAAACCGAGATGAGAAGAACTTTTTTCACACAGAGAGTGGTGAATCTCTGGAACTCTCTGCCACAGAAGGTAGTCGAGGCCAGTTCATTGGCTATATTTAATAGGGAGTTAGATGTGGCCCTTGTGGCTAAGGGGATCAGAGGGTATGGAGAGAAGGCAGGTACGGGATACTGAGTTGGATGATCAGCCATGATCATATTGAATGGCGGTGCAGGCTCGAAGGGCCGAATGGCCTACTCCTGCACCTAATTTCTATGTTTCTATGAATTATAGAACAGTTAACCTGACATCAGTGGTGGGGAAGAAGCTGTAGCCAATGAAATAGCAGCACATTTGGATAACAGTAACAGGATGGGTCTGAGACAGCATGGATTTACGAAGGGGATCCCATGCTTGTCTAATCTTTTGGAATTGTTTGAGGATGTAACTAGGAAAATGGACAAGGGAGAGCCAGTGGATGTAGTGTACCTTAACTTTCACAGGGCATTTGATAAGGGGTTACTGGACAAAATTAGAGCACATGGTATTGGGGGTAGGGTAATGACATGGATAGAAAATTGGCTGGCAGACCGGATACAAAAAGTAGGGATTAAAGGGTCCCTTTCAGAATGGCAGGCAGTGACTAGTGGGGTACCGCAAGGCTCGGTGCTAGGACTGCAGCTATTTACAATATACATTAATGATTTAGATGAAGGGATTCAAAGTAAATTAGCAAATTTGCAGATGACACAAAGCTGGGTAAGTTGGACAGGTTGGGTGAGTGGGCAGATGCAGTTTAATGTGGGTAAATGTGAGGTTATCCACTTCGGTGGCAAAAACAGGAAGGCAAATTAATATCTGAATGGTGTCAAGTTGGGAAAAGGGGAAGTACAACGAGATCGAGGGGCCCTTGTTCATCAGTCTATGAAAGT
This sequence comes from Leucoraja erinaceus, assembly GCF_028641065.1. Lineage (NCBI taxonomy): Eukaryota > Metazoa > Chordata > Chondrichthyes > Rajiformes > Rajidae > Leucoraja > Leucoraja erinaceus. The sequence goes on from NC_073389.1 coordinate 32,681,839, forward strand.
AAGCATGCAGATACAGCAGGCTGTTAAGAAAGCGAATGGCATGTTGGCCTTCATAACAAGAGTTGAGTATAGGAGCAAAGATTGGTCCTGCAGTTGTACAGGGCCCTAGTGAGACCTCACCTGGAGTATTGTGTGCAGTATTTGTCTTCAAATTTGAGGAAGGACTATTGAGGGAGTGCAGGTTCACAAGGTTAATTCCCGGGATGGCAGGACTATCATATGTTGATAGAATGGAGTGGCTAGGCTTGTATACTCTGGAATTTAGCAGGACGAGAGGGTATCTTATTGAAATATACAAGATTATTAAGGGATTGGACACGCTAGATGCAGGACACATGTTCCTGATGTTGGGGGAAGTCCAGAACCAAGGGCCACAGTTTAAGAATAAGGGGTAGGCCATTTAGGACTGAGATGAGGAAAACTTTTTCACTCAGAGAGTTGTAAATCTTTGGAATTCTCTGCCAATACACTGGCTGTTTTCAAGAGAGATTTAGCTCTTAGGGCTAAAGGAATCAAGGGTTGTGGGGGACAAAGCAGGAACGGGGTACTGAATTTGGATGATCAGTCATGATCATATTGAATGGCGGTGCTGGCTCGAAGGGCCAAATGGCCTACTCCTGCAATATTTTCTATGTTTCTACACTTAAAATGCATTCCTGGACCAACGTGTAATTGCTTTTTTTGTGTATGAATTTCACATATAAAACATCGTGGGAATTTAACTCAGTTTATCTATTTAAAAAAAAATCTTAAACTCTAGAGATAAAATGCGATTTTTATAGAATATTGTTTGTTCAGGATAAAGTGTGCCACGAGTTAATAAGTCCTTGGCCATTGCACTTCAACAGAACACAGTCAGTAAATAGTGCATTGGGTAAATGGCAGAGTCCTTCATAATTTAAATAATATGCTGCAATGAAGGCCATTGATTCATGTTAAGATTTATGGCCCTGTTTTCACTGCATGCCATAGGGATATCAGTGAGGTTATCAAATAAGAACACCAAGGCCAACATTTTCAGATTAATAATCTGCTCATAATATACAATGAGTCGGTTTGTTTATTCATTATTATGTTTTACATTCGGCTTTACTCAGTACAATACATCATGCATGCTCCCTTGAAAGAACATTTCATCCGGTATTGGTATCCGATAAACTTTATTCTTATTTTCCCATGGTACTTTTAAGAGAACGCTTCAAAGAGAGGAACAACATTTCAGGTATGAAGAGATGAATTACCAAACCTGCTCATTGACGCTAGAGAGAGAATTATGTGCTGTGAAGGGCTGATATCAGCCCAAACATGGGCTCTAATACCAGCCACTGTTACTGCAGAGCAGTGAGGTCTTCTTTAGTCAACCACTAAATCAATTACAGTTCACAATCCATTTCCACCCTAACAAAATTCCATAGGCAAAGTCACTAGATAAGTTAATATTTAATAGGGAAGCATCATCAAAACAACCACAAGGACCTCCAATGTTGGCCCACCACCCGCTGTAACTTGTTAACCTTTGTTACATTGAGCACTTCACATGTTGTAGAATTGCCTTTATCAGAGCACAATGCTTTCACATCATTTTTCCATAAGGCAATAGTCCGAACAAAGCCCCATTTGGAGCAACATAAATAGTCTTTCCGATACTTATGAACTGTACTTAATCACAGTAGATGCCAACAAACTAATTAATCTCGCAAAAGCTAAAGAATAAATGGATATCGTCAAATTAGTGGCAGGAGTGAAATTTAAGAGACAATCTGGGTTGCTCCCATGGGAGGCTGTGGGTTCTGGAGCAATGAGGATTTTAATGACTGAGATTGACTTTTGTGAAATAATCAATCAAAATGGAATCTAGGTGTCGATGTCATCATTTGACTAATTCTACCTTAAAAAACAGTCATCAAGTTTAAGTGTAGAATACATTACAACAAACTTCTATTCCAGGTAATATTCTATTCCAGGTAATAATTCCAGGTGACTTTAGTATTTAATTTTGCTTATGTTTGTCCTTTGACCTTTGCTCAAGAGGTGACCTGTGAGCTGAGGTTAAATGTGGGTTATTGTAGTTTACCATTTTAGAATGGTGAATTTCAAACTGAGACCATTTTGACACACTAAAACTTAACATATTTATTTAAAATTCAATATGGGCACAAAGTATAAAAATGTAAAAAAAACAATACAATACACAAACAAAACATAAAAATGTTCACATTAGATCAGATATCCTACAACTACAATTCTGACAAAATATAGGTTTAGTAAGGTAAGGTTGGCTGCTATAGGATAGATATATTCAAAAAAAGTTGTCCTTATCCATAACATGGCATAAGTTGATTCCTTCAAGTGACCTTCTGTGAAATCAGTTATCAAAAAACGCAAATCATGTTACAAACTTGTACAAAACTTATTCATTTTGATTTAGATTTACATATGGGTCTTGTGCTGCATCCTTCCATTGTTCAATGGTTTTACATTAGAAAAAAATCAAATAAAAACATTTATGCAATTGTGGATACCAATACAATTCACACATTGATAATAACAACATTGAGTTTAGTCTATGGACATCTACTCATAACTTCCAATCCATAGTTGCTTTAATCCATGGTTATACAATTTGCTTAGTTTAAAGGAAATTCTTGCAGTTTGCATCCATACATGTCTGTTAACCATTTACTACTGGCAAGCTAAATTGCTCCATCACCATAAAATCTGCCTGGTTCTTAAAAAAGTTACATTAGTAGCAAAGCCATTTGTATATTTTCTTATTACTTAATGAGGGATCCTTCTTTCAAAGTCACAAGCCATGGATGAAATAAAGTTCTCCACTGTGACACAGTATTTAGCACAAAATACTCACCGTCTAAACTTTAGTGTAAATATGAGGCTGAAAATCAATGAATTTACTGGCCTGGAATTTATGATTGTAATTATGGAGAGCTTGCTATTGTTATTATTATATAAAATTGACATAAACCTCCAGCATCTGCACATATACAGTTAAATGAGGACGTTTCTGTTAACGATACTCTTGTCCTTCACAAGATTCAATGTTAAAATATTAACCCCCAGCATAATCAATACATCCTCATCAACTTCACTTTCTGGACTGCACACATTGTTTTAAAAAATGAAGAAACTAAGCCTTATCGATTGAGGTGCAACCATATTTTTTAGCCATATACCAAGTCACAATTACAGACAGTCTGGATGCCCATGATAAACCAATGTTATGTGTGAAATGCCATTCCCCCATTCCATAGATTAAAAGCAATAAAACTGAACACTTTTTAAAAACTTGCTGATGATACTTCAGAATTATTCTGCTGGTTCCATTCATTATTTTACTTGTTGCAAAACTGAGAGCAGCTAGTAGTGTTTTCTACTTCCTGCTTTTCAGTCTGTGAATTCTTCAATCTGAATGGATGATCAGTCCGCTAGGTAACTTCAGTTTCTGAATTCCACAGATCCCAGTTGGCGTCAGACTGAAAGTTATTTTGCACATCTTGACAACAGCAAAATCAGTGGCATTAAATTGCAACCACCCATAATTCCAGTGGAACATCTCCTTTTACATATAAACAATAAAACAACACTTTTAAACAAAACTGTGAGGGTTTTATTAAAGATTTCAAATCTGTACTGCAAAAATGAAACATTCACTTGTCCAGTAGATAGAACAGTATTTGAATTCCCAAAACAAATAGTCTTGAAAGCTGGAAAATTACATTTGACCACGCCGGGCCAAAGTTAGGTTTGTAATTAAGCAAGTGACATCCTTCCAAATGTTCAGGTATAGGAACCAATTCTTTGTATGCAGATTCCCCTATATCAAAATCAATCAATCCAGGATACTGCCAAAAATTTATGAAACACAAACTTCCTGTTTAACCTTAGGTCGCGAAATCTTACTGTCATCACTTTTTTCCTGCATGTGACCATGGCACAGAGCTTTGCGTTTGAACAACCGAAGGCTTGATCTGAGAAGATCGTTGTCCACAACTGGTTGATTTGTATACATATGCTTGGAGGCACCCTGATAAAAATATAACAAACAAAATATCAAAATCAATAACTAGATTTTTCACTAGTATCAAAAATGTTCTTGCATAAATCTCCCTCAAGTAGTTAATTCAAAGCACAAACTTCTAAGTGCACATTTGTGTAAGCGGGCTCATGGAAGGTACAGTTAGGAAAGTATTGACATTGTGCAAAGTAAAGCTAAATTTCTACAGAAGTCACATTAAGGCTTTAGGGAAGCAGGTGCTAAATACAGAAAAATCCCAGAGTGATCCAAGGGGTGTTTATAACAGTGGTGATGCATTTTGGGAAATCTAATGGGTAGGACCGGAGTAATGTGTTCAGTTCTAGTCTCCACACAATAGGAAGAACATGAATGCACCACAGTGGGTGCAGTGGACCTTTATTGGAATATTGGGAGGATGGACCATTTCAGTTGTGTGAGAGATTGGACACGCTGATTTTGTTTTTTTGGAGCAAAGATGGCTAAGAGGGGATCAATTGAGTGGTATACAGTGCCTTCCATTATGTTTTGGACAAAGACACATCATTTATTTATTTATTTGTCTCTGTACTCCACAATTTGAAATTTGTAATAGAAAAAAAATCACACGTGGTTAAAGTGCACATTTTCAGATTTTATTAAAGGCCAATTTTATACATTTTGCTTTCACCATGCAGAAATTACAGCTATGTTTGTACATAGTCCCCCCATTTCAGGGCACCATAATGTTTGGGACACATGGCTTCACAGGTGTTTGTAATTGCTCAGGTGGGTATAATTGCCTCCTTAATGCGGGTATAAGAGAGCTCTCAGCACCTAGTCTTTCCTCCAGCCTTTCCATCACCGTTGGAAACTTTTATTACTGTTTATCAACATGAGGACCAAAGTTGTGCCAATGAAAGTCTAAGAAGCCATTATGAGACTGAGAAACAAGAATAAAACTATTAGAGACATCACTAAACCTTAGGCTTACTAAAATCAACTGTTTGGAACATCATTAAGAAGAAAGAGAGCACGTGTGAGCTTACTAATCGCAAAGGGACTGCCAGGCCAAGGAAGACCTCCACAGCTGATGACAGAAGAATTCTGTCTATAATAAAGACAAATCCCCAAAAACCCGTCCGACAGATCAGGAACACTCTTCAGGAGTCAAGTGTGGATTTGTCAATGACCACCGTCTGCAGAAGACTTCATGAACAGAAACACAGGCTACACTGCAAGATGCAAACCACTGGTTAGCTGCAAAAATAGGATGGCCGGGTTACAGTTTGCCAAGAAGTACTTAAAAGAGCAACCACAGTTCTGGATAAATGTCTTATAGACAGATAAGATGAAGATTAACTTATATCAGAGTGATGGCAAGAGCAAAGTATGGAGGAGAGAAGGAACTGCCCAAGATCCAAAGATCATCTGTAAAACACAGTGGTGGGGGTGTTATGTAATACACCTCATCTGTAAAACACAGTGGTGGGGGTGTTATGGCCTGGCATATATGGCTCCTGAAGGTACTTGCTCACTTATCTTAATTGATGATACAACTGCTGATGGTAATAGCATAATAAATTCTGAAGTGGATAGACATATCCTATCTGCTCAAGTTCAAACAAATGCCTCAAAACTGATTGACCGACTGTTCATTCTACAGCAAGACAATGGTCCCAAACATACTGCTAAAGCAACAAAGAAGTTTTTCAAAGCTAAAAAATGGTTAATTTGTGAGTGGCCAAGTCAATCACCCAAACTGAACCCAATTGAGCACGCCTTTTCTATTGAAGAGAAAACGGAAGGGTTAACTATGCCAACCAGTACCATACAATATATTATTGTGACAGCCCTGTACCTGCTAGCACTGCATCCCAATACTATATACTGGACAGGTATGTGACCTCCAGTACACCCATTAAACACAAACCTACACCCATCATTACACTACCCATCTTATCGCGATCTGTGCCCACCATTACTGCCTTCCCAGTGATATACCCGTTCCCATCAATATTGTCCCTGTGTTCCGATGACAGAACTGTCCTCACCAATACTGTAGCACAATGCTTTACAGCGACAGCAATGTCATAACCAATGCCTCACCCAGTGTTATATATTGACAGACTGATCCCAGGCACTTACAGTGACAGGTCTATGCCCACCAATGCTATGTTTTAGTACTAATCTGTTGCAGACTTGTATTTCTCAGTGTTGTACCAGAGTGTTATATAGAGACATGTGCCAGTATTATAGTGTTATTAAACTATGACAAACAAGTGCCGGCAGTACTGTACTTCAGTGCTATGCACACACACTTCTGCATTCCAGTGCTCAACTGCATTGCTATACAATGATATGTCCACCAGGCACAGCCTCCACAGTTCTGCTCCTGATCACCACATGTTTCTATATGATGATGTCACTGGCAGCACCCTTCAAGTAGTTGGAACTGGCCTATGGTTTCAAAGTAAAAACCCCCCAGCTTCTTTGATTTTACCAGAGGATTGTCACCCTTATCAAAGCCATAAGGGGTAGATATTTCTTTTAGAAATGGAAAATTCCATAGCACACGTAACCCTAGTCGTGATCACTGAGAAGAGGAGGAGGCAGTGATATTTAGGCAGAATTAATTGCAGTGGGCCGGAAATGAAGGCATAGTTTAAGATGAAAAGGGCAAAGTTTAAAGAAGACTACGTGGGACCCGTTAGGTCCCATTCTCACACGGTAGGCCTGGTCCCCCAACGCAATATTCCACCACTCATGCATAGCCGCCAACTGCGCAGGCACGGCTGATGAGTTCCTGTTGTGATGACCCTGATACCCCCTCCTCCCTTCACCCCCCAACTTCGCCCCTTGCTCTTCGTTCCCAAGCACTCACTCCATCCCCACTCAACCCCCCCCCCACCATCCACTCTTAGCGGCTCTCCGGTAGTGCTGCCATTCTCGGCCATTGGGTTCCCATTGTGACGTAGAACATGCAGGAAGCGGTGTGAGGGGAGGGGATGCATTGGTGGGTGGGCGGGGTGGGGGGGGGGGGGAAGTTTTGTGGGCGGGGGGGGTGTGGGAGGAGGGAAGGGGTTATGGGGGTAGGGGTGTATGTGGGAGAGGTGTATGTGGGAGGGGGGGGGGGGGGGGGGGGTGTGTAGTGGGGAGGTGGGGTGCATGCAGTGGGGGTGTGTGGTGGGGGGGAAGGCGAGTGGACTGGGGGTAAGGGGTGTGTGTGTGTGGTGGGGGGGAGAGGGGGGGTGTGTGAGAAGGGGGAGGGAGTGCGTGGGAGGGGGTGTGTGTGGGAAGGGGGGGGGGTGGTGGGAAGGGGGGGGGGGGGAAGGGGGTGTGAGAGGGGGGTGCTTGACCTCAGCGGCTCCAACTCTGACCGTAATCACCGGCACCGGACTCACTCAGCGGCTCCCGTCCACGACTCCTGTCGCACTCAGCAGCTCCCGGCACATTGTGGTGGTCACCGCCGCCCGTGAACACAGCCCCCCCCCCAGCCTGCGATCCCCCCCCCAGCCTACCCCACAGATCCCAGCCTGCGAACACAGATCCCCTCAGCCTGCGCAACACAGCCCCTTGCCAGCGGACACTGCCCCCCCCCCCCCCGCGAACACTGCCCCCCGCCCGCGAACACTTCCCCCCCGCCCGCGAACACTGCCCCTGCCCGCGAACACTTCTCCCACCCGCAAACACTTCTCCTACCTGCCCGCAAACACTGCTGCCCCCCCCCCCCCCGCGAACACTTCTCCTGCCCGCGAACACTTCTCCTGCCCGAACACAGCCCCGACCACACTCTGCTCACTCCGCTCCTTCAGCTTTATTCTCGCCGCCGGTGATTGACAATGGGTGCCGGAAGGGGCTTTGCTCTCCCGGCGAATGACAGGAGAGAAGACCAATAATTTTTGTAATATTTCACCAATCGGAATAAAACTTGATGCACTTGCCTCACAGGAGAATGGTGGTAAAAAATCGTAGCGCTATCGGGTACCGCTTTTACGCAAATTTAAAAACAATGCAAACCGGATGAGGACAAGATGAGTTTTATAAGTGTATATATACTAGACCAAGTGGGACCCGTGGGTATAGTACATATAACCACCCCCCACACACACACACACACTAACCACCCCCTTGATATTATATTAATATTATTAATTCACTCCTTTTACCTCTATCCCCCATAGCCCCCAACTCGCAGTGCGTCCAGAGAGGGAGTGGGTGGGGAGTAGTGAGAGAGGGCAGACACAGAGAGGCATAGAGAGAGAGGGGGGCAGAGACAGAGAGAGGGGGGGAGGGGACAGAGAGGGGGGGACAGAAGGGGGGGGGGGGACAGAAAGGGGGGGGAAACAGAAGGGGGGGGGGGAGAGCGAATGAGAGAAAGAGAGAGAGAGGGAGCTCAGGTACAGGGCCTGACTTGCTCTTTCTTTCTTCGGCTTCTGCTCCCGAGGGGGGGGGGGGGGGGGGGGGGGGGGGGGGGGGGGGGGGGGGGGGGGGGGGGGGGGGGGGGGGGGGGGGGGGAAGGTGGGGAGGTGGGGTGAGAGATGAGGGAGAGGGGTGAGGGGGAGGGCCGAGCCGAAGACCGGGCCTGGGCCGAGCCGAGCCAAAGACCCGAGCTGAGGCGAGTGGGCGAGCGTCGACCAAAGGACCGCGAGTTGGGCCGCCAGTCTTCAGCTATGATCTTTGGTCTTTAGTCGACGGCCCGACTTTTGAATAACGGGGGGGAGGAGGGAGAGGTGTCAGGGGTGACATCACTCGCAGCGTGAGGAAGAATGGAACGCAGATCCATTGTGACGTAATTAGGCATTTTTTCCATACGTTTTTTCAGATTTTTGAACATTTTGATTAATAGCTCGTGAAATAAAGCATTAATTTTTCAGATAAGGCGATTTTGGACTCCACGGGATAAATCTCTATTGGAATATGTAAAAATATTACCGTTAGCGCGTCGTTTTTTCGAGAAGATGTGATTATACACACATGCACACATCCAAGATCAATCTTTTTATAGTTATATGGATAGATGTGCAGGGCAAGATTTGGGTGGCGAGTACCTGGAACGCGCTGCCAGGGGTTGGCAGTGAAGGCAAATACAATAATGATGTTTAAGAAGCTTTAAGATAGGCACGTGAATATGCAGGGAATGAAGGGGTATGGATCATATGCAAGCAGATGAGATTAGTTTATCCACTATCATGTTGGGCACAGACAACGTTTGTTGAAGGGCCTGTTTCTGAGCTGTACTTTGCTATGTTCTATGTAAGACCTCTGCATTGATAGTATTTTTTCCTCCTGGAATTCTGGAATTCAGGGTTTGAAACTCACAACATGTTAATAGTTTAGGATCCAAGGAAGACAAATGTCCAGTACTAGGGGAATTAAGAATGGAGTCAGAGGAACGTGGAAGTGAGGAAAGGGAATGGAGAGAAAGTCTGAAGACAACTGAAAAGGAATGGTGCAGCAATACAAGGACTCAAAGACAAATATTGTAGACATATCTATATTACTAAAAGTCTGATCTTGACCGCTTTTGGCTCGCTGTGGTGTGATTTCCGAGAGAACGCCGCCACCTACGGCTGCTATTTTTGGCCACCTCGCCCAGAGCCCCCCTCCGCCTTCCGGGACCGGAGGATTTTTCCCATTGATGAAAAATCAGACAAATATTAGTGTTTAAAAAAAATTCCCCATTCTCTCTGCTGCCCCCGCTGGCGGAAGGGGGGAGGGACTATAAAACCCGGAAGTGTAGTCCCTTACTCAGTCTCTGCCAGACCAGGAAGCGAGAGGGTCACGGCTCTCTGAGCTGCGAATAACACTGAACGCGCTCCACGGTGAGTCCCCTTGATGCAGTTGTAAGGTGGCTGCTGCCCAATTGTTTGCCTCGCCTTTTTTAACAAGTTTGTGTTCACAAAATGAATTTTGGTTGTCGGGTGGCTGCTGCCCAATTGTTTGCCTCGCCTTTTTAACAATTTTGTGTTCACAAAATGAATTTAGGTTGTCGGGTGGCTGCTGCCCAATTGTTTGCCTTGGCTTGGCTTTTAAAATCGTTGCAACAGTTGGCTGCCAGCCCAAGAATCCATTCGGCCCACGTCTATACTAGCCCTCTGGAAATCAGTACCTTCAGCCCGCAACACCCATACTAGCGCAACAGAAAGCCCCCCCCCCCCCCCCGGCGAGCAATATTGGAATTGGTGGAATATTGCGTTGGTGACCAGCCCTCCCGTGTGATGCTGGGAGTCTACTTAGTCTAGTATTTACTAACAAAATGCTAAATGTCTGTATTTCCCAGCGTCAGGCAAAGATCTTGAAGCAAGCCAATGTTTATACTCAAGGAAAAAACAATGCTTGTACTCAATTAGAAAATAGGCACGTACTTTTTCATTTCTTACTAGCTGTTTGCGGATAGCAAGATCCCTACGAGAACAAAGTGCTTTACAGCAGGGTCCCAAATTGCTCAGCAGATGGGCTCTCTCCTCCTTTCTCTGAATAGCAGCCATGTTGAGGGCTCCAAGTTCATCTTCAAAAATGTTGTCTGCATCGGCACAGAAAGAAGAGTACAATGAATGAAAATTGTATTATCATTAAGAATGCATGAATCAGAAACATCCATAGAGAAACATGAAAAAGAAAGACAAGCAGACTATTACAACTGCCGTTAATCAGAATATCCAAACACTGAAGGGTTGATGGACTATGGGCAAATAGACATGCAGTAATATGGGAAGAAATACCATTTGCAGTTTCATTATGACCATCAAGGATAACTCATTCTCAGTAGCAAACTTAATAAAATGCCTTAGCTTCAAAATGATTTACTGCTTTTAAATGGTATTTAATACTGTGTGTTACCCTGATGCTTTTAGATCTATTAACATTATGGTCTTTAAATACAACTTTCCCAGGAATAATTAATTGGGTTTATCTGTACCAACATTGCACTGCATCAGTTTCCATGTTAATGCATTAACCTATTACAAATTCTCATTGCTGTCGGTGCTCAGCCAGTTGAAGGCTACTTGTGCGAGGTAAGTTCTTTATGTGAATGGCTGATGGAGACTTCTCCAGAGCTCCAGCCAGGCACTTTCTGAGAGAAATATCTCAGGAATAATATACACATGCGGCCTGTGAATGTCTGCAGCTTGCAGAAGACCGTAATGGTTGCAAATTACTGCTTTGCCCGTCTCTGTGAGTTGATGCAAAATTGAGAATAGTCTTTTTCTTTTAACTATAAATAATTTTCAGAATGAAGCAAAAAGTAACCACTGCAAGTTATGGCAGAAGTCAGCAGCAACAGCCTGGAATGACTTCAACTTCCTTGGGGGAAAGCAGTCTTGGGACATGCTCGGGCTGGTACCTGATATTGCAGGAGGTGATAGATCTGAATGAGGACATTGAGTGTTAGTCCGGTTAATGAAACACAATTTCAAGGAAAGTAAGGTTAGTACAAGCTGATTATTGTGAGTAAATAAGAACTGGTGTTTTTTTTATTGGAGTGACGGGAAATCACATTGGAAAAAGTTTGAGGGTTACACTATGTTGATGTCACTTTGGGATGTTTTGCACTAAAAATAAGATGCTAGCTTAAATCCACTAAGGAGTCAGGGGTGGAATTTCCGCAATAGGTTTGAAATACAGAAACCTGCACTATATGGATTGTCAATTTTCAATAGCGCACCACCATGTACTTCCTTCAAGTTCTGCAAAAGAATCTCCAGGATTACATCTAGAAGTTGTCTTCCACTACTCAGGTCATATTGTATATCAGGGCCAAGATAAAAAAGATGGTGTGACATACCTTTCGAATTGTTGATAGCAGCCCGACAAGTTTCATTGACTTTGGCAAACAATTCTGCACCAGCCAGGCGCTTTGATATTCCAGCTCGTAACAGGATTGCACCAGGTGTAAATTTTAACAAAGCAGCTCCGGGCTCCTTTGGCTCTTTGGGCTGCTTGGGCAACAGGCTTGACCAATCGACATCAATCACATCCATGGGATCTACAAAATAAAATGATCCTTTACTTTACTACCCATAACACATTTTTAAATCAGGTGACAAAACACTCCTAAAAATAGGTGGCGGGGTTCTTAAAGTGGCAAATCAGGATCCTCGCTCAGTTAAAACACCACCTACAACTGCAAAATTATAAAATTGTACAATTATATGAAGATAAAGATCTCCTAAATCCATTTCACAGCCATGGAAGTTTCTGTTAACATTAATTTTACAATTGACAAATGATATTGTCACTCCCAATATTCACTGCTTCTTATTGAAACAGCAGAAACGAACTTCTGATAAAAAATTAAACTGGTCTAGCCAACATTTGTAGAGGGTTACTTTACTTGTTCGTCTTGCAATTATTTTGTTTTAGCATGGTATATGTTAACATAAGTACAATGAAACGAATGAAAACATCCTCAATTATCGTGGAAGCGTTCGTTAATGTAAATAATATAAATTTTTGCTGAAGTTTTATTAAAATGTCATTCAGCATTTATATAATGAAGTATTAATTTACTTCTGAAGATAGGAAAATTTGATGCATTAACCATTGGATTAGGGCACCATCAGTCGCTAGACATATGGCCGAGGCTCAAATATAGTCTCCTGCTTGTTATATCCAAGATGACAAGCTGATTACAAACGTCTGAAAGTTATCAAATAACTGAATTCTAAAGTTGAGGTGAGAGTGAGTGCCCTTAACATCAATGAGACCTGGTGGAACATAAGTCAATGGGAATCAAGGACAAAATACCCTAAAATAGTCCAATGCCTCACAAAAAGAGTAGCGGTTAATGGGTAAATTCAGGACAAGGTTTTGCTACATGCAGCTCAGATTAATATGTTTGTAGAGAAGTTGGAAGAGAAATCGTATAATCATTAATGAACATCATTGCGTCTGACCTGATGACGGAAGCAGCTTTGTCTGATGAAGCAGCTGAAGATGGTTAAGTGAAAAACATTGCTCTGAAGAACTTACAGCAGGAGTTCCACAGGGAAATGTCCTTCTTTTGTTGCACATCTGGCTGATTTTAACTACTACAGTTGCACTCCATCTCTGGAGCCAGAGGTGAGTACTTTTGTTGGAAATGGCAGGCATTTGACATGTGGTTGCTGGTTTTAGAGGGCAACTTCAGTTTAATTTATTGTCATGTGTACCGAGGTACAGTGAAAAGCGTTGCGTGCTAACCGGCCAGCAGATAGACAATACATGATTACAATCGATCCATTTATAGTGTATAGATACATGATATGGGAATAACGTTTAGTGTAAGGTAAAGCCAGCAAAGTCTGATCAAGGATAGTTCGAGGGTCACCAAAGAAGTAGATGATAGTTCAGCACAGCTCTCTGGTTGTGGTTGGATAATTCAGTTGCTTGATAACAGCTGGGAAGAAACTGTCCCTGAATCTGGGTGTGTGCGTTTTCACACTTCTATATCTTTTGCTTGATGGGAGAGGATGAGAAGAGGGAGTGGCCAGGGTGTGACTCGTCCTTGATTATGGTCAGAAATAACTGATCTCATCTGCACCTATTCGTCCCTGGATATTAGGGTCCTTTTACTTTTACATTACATTTACAAATGTCCTTTCACATTTACACTGTGAAAATGTATTACAATATATATAGATAGATAGATAGATAGATAGATAGATAGATAGATATCTGCAAAGCGTGTTAAATGGGTAATAATCATTCAAAATTTAGGGCAATTTAAGCAAAAAGCTATAATTTCCCATAGATTTGTTTATGGTCTAACACCCTGAGACATTCTAAGGCATTCTAAGGCACGGGGACAATACTGCCATCTACCAGTGAAACTGCATGTACTACATAAGTAAGAATGAACTAGGCTCAAAGTAAGTCATCTGGCGCTGCTTGAATCCCAAGTGTACAAATGTAAACCTTTCTCATAAGATATTTTTACTTTCATTCAAGGAAAATTCCCTGTGCAGAATTGTTTCTCACTAGGACAGGCAGCATCTCTGGAGAACATGGATAGGTTTTGGATCGGGACCCTTCTTCAGACTGATTGTGGGGGGTTCGAGAAAGTTGGAAGAGAGGAGGGGTGGGCCTGGCAAATGATCGGTGGATACAGATGAGAGGGTTTTTTTGATAGGCAGATTGGTGGACAAAGGCCAGAAATGAAAAGAGAAAGAGGTGTGAATTGTGAAGCTAGAGGAAGGAATATAGATGAAAGGAGAGAAATGGGGAGTTTAGGCAGGGCACATGGAAGGTGGAGGGAGGAGAAGGAAGAATTGTTTTAAATTAAAATTAAATAAACTATTGGTCTTAACTCTGCCTCAGCGCCTTCAAGGTAGGCTGCAAGAGACGTCCCTGGGACACAAAGATGACCAGGTGAGGAGAGGGACGACGGTTCATGGCAACTGCTCCAGTACATTGTGAGGGTAGACTGACCAGACTTTGAATAATGGCGGCACCCATATGTAATATATGCAAAATGAATTTCACTGTGCAGTTGCATATGTCACAAATAAATCACTATTGAACTATATTTGCGGTGAAGCACAGTTTTGACATTAATTTCCTGAAATATTTAATTTCAAACATTTACAATTAAATATGCATTTGCTCCCATGATTACAAAAAATAGTCTTCTACTATTTGATTCCTTCAGATGAAGTTGAATTCAAAATGTGCTGGACTTAGGAGTCAATGAGTAACAGTAAATTCAGAAAATTGGAAAACCAGTCATATATGTCTTGTAAATACTCATGCGATTCATTATTTACTGGCAGAATGCAACTTTGTTGAAACAATAAGGATGTATCAGAGAGAATTGCTTCAGCTACTTATGGCACTTATGTAAAGATTAAAATTTAAAAAAAAAGCTTCAAGAGCTAAGCCCTACATAAAAATGGGATACAGTATACAGAGAGAAAGCACAGTTGCATTTGCTAAGAATTGCCAAGAACTTTAAATTGGCAAGAACTTTAAAACAAAGTGAAGTACAATGACCAAATAATTACCACTGCTAATAATTACCACAGGTTCTTTCCTGCGTAAGCCACAATTGATCAAAAACACAAAATGAAAACATAGGACTGCTACAGTGAATTCCTGTGTACTGCAATGACATTGGAAACTTGGGTACTTAAGCTTGTACTGATGGAAAAGTGTCTATTGCAATATAATATCAAGTAAATAGCAATACTCTTATACCATTAAAAATAATAAATAGGACATTTAAGTATGGCAAATGTACATATTTGCATTTTAGGCAGTTTCTGAAGGGGGATATTCAATTGAGATCTTTTGAATAGCCTTATTTCTTAACCATGCAGTATATTAATTGTTGAAAATTGTAAAATACACAACACAAAACCAATTTTATAGAAACAGTGCCGGTGTTTAATAAGGTTACCTGATACTTTCTCTTCATCCTGGTTTTCTTCTCTTTTTCCTGCATCATCGTTCAGAATCTCATCCAGCTCATCATCACTAATTGGTTCATATTCTTCACAAGCTCCTGACATGGATGACTGGGCATCATCTACTTTTCCATCTTGTTCACCAACTAATATAACAAAAAAGATGCTGGTTAAATTGATAGAACAATTAAACAAGAAACATTAGATTTACAATCAATATTTCGATTCTTCGTACATTAAATTAAACCAATTATATTGTTGGCGTCTGTTACTTAAAATACTGTTAGTAATAATATCTGACTGATAGATGCAGTGTTCATTGGCAGTCGGTGTCACCTTCATGGTGATTCCTAGCTCTAGCCACATGTTCCATGATGTTGATCCCAGTTCCTTTATTTAAAATGTATTAAGAAAATTATCTGTTCTATCCCATTAAATAAACTTAGGGTAATGATATTGTGCCCAGAAGGCCATGCAATCCATGGGGTCTCGATGGCTTCCAACAGAGCAATTCCCTTCTGTCCCCCCCCCCCCCCCCCCCCCCCCCCCCCCCCCCCCCCCCCCCCCCCCCCACCAACTTATTTTTCCTGTTTCTCTCTCATGCCATCAATTTCCCTTAGATCCGTTTAACAGGTACCTCCCGTTTGATGCTTTCACGGCCAAGAGGTAATATGCAACGGCCTATTCACTGATCAGCACATCTGTGGGATGTGGGAGGAATGTGAGGGACTCGTAAGCAGACAGAGCACCTGAGGTCAGGATCCAATCTGGTCCTTGGAGCTGAGAGGCTTCATCATCAGGCCCCACGTTTGGCACCGGATTGGAACTGTCTGATTCTGAAAATTAAACTATCGTGCTCTCCTGAAAACAGGATAGGACCCGACCCAACAGCAAATCTATCATGAATCTCACTGGCCCTACTCAAATCTCGTGCAAACCATCGCACTACCCATGCCCCATCATCCCATTCATCACCACATCCTCTGGACTTCACTGTTTCCTCCAAATAAGCATGGCCATAACAAAATAAATTTTAATATCTGAACAGATTCAAGATTCAAGAGATTCAAGTGAATTTATTGTCATGTGTCGCTGATAGGATAATGAAATTCTTGCTTTGCTTCAGCACAACAGAACATAATAGGCATTAACTACAAAACAGATCAGTGTGTCCATATACCATTATATACGTATATATATACACACATGAATAAATAAATGGATAAAGTGCAAATCACAGATAATGGGTTATTAATGTTCAGAGTTTGTCCGAGCCAAGTTTAATAACCTGATGGCTGTGGGGAAGTAGCTATTCCTGAACCTGGTTGTTGCATTCTTCAGGCTCCTGTACCTTCTACCTGAAGGTAGCAGGGAGGTGAGTGTAGCCAGGATGGTGTGGGTCCTTGATGATACTGCCGGCCTTTTTGAGGCAGCGACTGCGATAGATCCCCTCGATGGAAGGAAGGTCAGAGTCGATGATGGTCTAGGCAGTGTTTACTACTTTTTGTAGTCTTTTCCTCTCCAGGGCGCTCAAGTTGCCGAACCAAGCCACGATGCAACCGGTCAGCATGCTCTCTACTGTGCACCTGTAGAAGTTAGAGAGAGTCCTGCTTGACAAACCGACTCTCCGTAATCTTCTCAGGAAGTAGAGGCGCTGATGTGCTATCTTTATAATAACATCAGTGTTCTCGGACCAGGAAAGATCTTTAAAGATGTGCACGCCCAGGAATTTGAAGCTCTTGACCCTTTCAACCATATAAACGGGACTGTGGGTCCCCATCCTACTCCTTCCAAAGTCCACAATCAGTTCCTTGGTTTTGCTGGTGTTGAGGGCCAGGTTATTGTGCTGGAACCATATGGACAGTTGCTCGATCTCTCTTCTATACTCTGACTCATCGCCATCAGTGATATGTCCCACACCAGTGGTGTCGTCAGCGAACTTGATGATGGAGTTCGCACTATGACCGGCTACGCAGTCATGAGTATAGAGTGAGTACAGCAAGGGGCTGAGCACGCAGCCTTGAGGTGCTCCCGTGCTGATTGTTTTCGAGTCTGACACATTTCCACCAATACGAACAGACTGTGGTCTGTGGATGAGGAAGTCGAGGATCCAATTGCAGAGGGATGCGCAGAGACCCAGTTCTGCGAGTTTGGTAACCAGCTTGGAGGGGATGATTGTATTAAATGCCGAGCTGTAATCAATGAATAACAGCCTGACATATGAGCTTTTGTTGTCCAAGTGGTCCAGAGCGGAGTGGAGGGCCAGCGAGATCGCATCCACCGTTGATCTGTTGTGGCAGTAAGCGAACTGCAGTCGGTCCAGGTTTTTGTCGAGGTAGGAGTTGATTTGCGCCATGATCAATCTCTCACAGTGATAACATTTCAAATACTTGTAAAGGGTTTTAACATGCCCTGACAATCCAAAAGATGCAAAGTAAATTGCTGTTGGGCTTCGTTTGCTGCAGTTTGCTTCTCTGCTGGTTATGCTTTTCTGAGTAAATTTTTTTTTTTTGCTGTATAATCGATTGCTTACGTTTAAGAATACGTTGAGAAGCCCAATGCTTGCTTTGCCTCAGCTCTCAATCAATGGTTGAGATAGCGTTGTTAATAGACTCTGTTTATTTTAAAATCTGATACTCCAACAGTTTCAGGGAAAATGAGTTTTGCACTACAAAATGTACATGCTCAACATTGATACTCCAGAAATAAAAAATCATACATTTATAGGCAACCTCTGTCAATTTTGAAAGATAAATCATTATCCACATTTATAAATAAAAATATGAAATCTATATTATAATTACACTTCCAATCCGTGGTAGTTTTACCTAGCACAGCTTTTGTACCGTACCATAGAACAATCAAACTGTATTTCATTATTGCTGCAAATTTTGCTATCTAACTAGAAATAATATTAAATTCCAGTATCATCCAAAAATACAAGTGAGATATTTACACCTCTGAGTCACGTCTTTAACTTTAATTTAACCTGAATATATCACTTTAATGGCAATGCTTATGAAATATACCAGGAGATTAACAAGCACAATGGGTGTAAAAGAATAAGCCGTAAAAAAGATCCAGGATTATTCTTTATAAAAAGATGGTTTTAATTTAAGTGCCAGCTGTGGCACAGTTGGTACCAAGAAGAATGTGTGTTCAAGTCCTATATCTGAAATGATGATAGTTTGTTTGAAGATGTGTACCAGATAATTCTAGACTTGTCTGCAACCTCAGATGTCTATCAACGCCATTCTCTAACCATTATTACGAACTGTACATGACAAGTAGTATTCCCATGCTACTGCCAATCATATAATTGTACAGTGCAGAAAGTGGCTTTTCAACCAATCGTGCCTGTTCCAGCTCTTTGAAATATCTGCCCAAAAGTCTAAAATCCAGAACCCCTTTAAACACATATTAGGAGCCAGGCATATGCCAGTTGGTCCACAGAGTTAACAACATTGGTCCACAGATTTAATAATGTTATGGCTGGCTTAATTGTAGCCTCGACTCTGCATTCCTGTCAACAAATAGTAACCTTTCACCTCCTGTCTGCGTCCATTATCCTTTGAGGAAGAGTACCAAACACTCATAACTTTGTTCCACACGAGGAAACATTCTCTACACATCACCCCATTGAAACACCCCAGGATCTTTCGATCAAATCTCCCCCTTATTCGCTTTATTAACAACACATTTTTCTTCTTCTACAAAGATCTTCAATAAAACATATCATTTCACAAAACCATGCCTGAATAAAAGCATTTAACATTTTCCTTATGACTGCTGTTATGCTAACTGAAATTACCTGTTTTCTAGCTACCTTTTTTAATACATTTTCTATGTTCCAATTTAAAGGTTGCTGTATCCAGGAAATTTATTTCCAGATAACTGTTGCTGTATCCAGGACATTTTAGAAAATTAAAATCAATGCATCAATTATCTCACTGGCACCAGTATTAAAATCCAAGGATGAAAACCATCAGTGCTTACAGACATGACAGCCTGCAACTCTAATAATTGTCATTGGCCTGGTTATTATAATATTCTTGAATCTTTCCCTTTCTTTCAATTTCCAATTTAGTTGATTCTTTCACCCCTTCAGATCATATAAAAACAATTCTCATCCACTTCAATCCATTGGGTTAATTCCTCTGATTATCAACCCACACACCGGACTGGCGGCATGGTGACGCAGCAGGAGAGTTGCTGCCTTACAGCGCCGGAAACCCGGGTTCGATCCCGATTACGGGTGCTATCTGTACGGAGTTTGTACCTTCTTCCCGTGACCTGCGGGGGTTTTCTCAGAGAACTTTGCTTTCCTTCCACACTCCAAAGAAGTACAGGTATGTAGATAAATAGGCTTGGTAAATGTGAAACATTGTCCCTAGTGTGTGTAGGTTAGTGTTAATATGCGGGGATCGCTGGTCAGCACGGACTTGGTGGGCCGAAGGGCATGTTTCCACAGTGTATCTCTAAACTAAACAAAAAAATCAGCTTACCCCTATTTACACTCTCAAACTATTTGCACGCTACTCTACATCTAGGCACGAGAGGTTGAACGCTTTACCAATTATTTTCTCTTGCATTTATCTTTAACTAAAGTGGCCTCAGTTCAATTTTAAATGATTATTCTCTATTCTGTGATTAATCTTTACATTTTAACTCTACCTTCAACGTTATCAACGGGTTCATCATTGTGGACCTCTTCATTCTCTGACTCCTTCACTGGTTCCTTTACATCTCTTTCACACGTCACTGCAGCTGCAGATTCATTTTGCTCAAGTTGCTTCTCAGTTTCTCTTCCTGGTCTTGGTTCTACTCGGGTTTGTTCCAACATGGAAACAGCTTCCAGAGTTCGTTCTTTGTCTTTATCAGGCACTTCTGCAGGTGGTTTCTGTTTCTCCTTCAGGACCTCTCTTCGTTTGTCTTTATTTCTGTCCCTGCTTTTAGCCCAATCCCGATGTTCTCCATCCCGCTCCCATTCTCTTCTCTCTCGCCTTTCTCGATCCCGGTCACGTTCACTATCCTGAAGCTTTTCTCTGCTCTCAAAGGATCCAGTCCTGGAACGCCCTTGTCGATCCGATTCAGGGGAGCTTCGTCTAGAACTGTGACTTCTAGAATCTTGACGATCTATAAAATGTGGCAAGAACACAACACATTGCTCAGGAAAAAAAATGACTATAAATTTATTTTTCCATTTCCATTTAATTATTGTATTCCATATTAAAGAGGTGACATCTGCTATCATGGGCAGCCATATTATGAACCATCTCATGTTTTCCGATTTGATAGCTTCATTTATTCATGCGGTATAAATCAGTGGCAATTAAAATAGTATATAATCAGCAATGAAACAGAGAAAACAGATCTTTAAACATAAAAAGTGCTTAGAATAAGTCTAGAAATAAGTGACCTGAAACGCTGATACAAAGCCTTTACTAGTTACTTCTTAGATCAAAACAAGACCTTGTGGAGGTTTCTGCACAATCATGCTCAAAATTGGTGGCTAGGATATGTTATATCTTACACTGATAGTCTGAAATCTTTTGTGACCTCCAGACATAATACACTGGTACGTCAAGAGGGGTTGCTAAATATTCTAGTAGAAAATCACCAAGAATAGCTGGACTGTAAGGTAGAGAAATTTTTATTGTGTAATAGAATTATAAATAGTTTGAATAAATGCTAATAACACCGTTGCAATTACAAATTCATTTTTTTCTTAGATCTTTGCATATATAGATTATCCTGACTATAATAATGCTAAATCTATCCCTGGTTTTGTCTAGATTTCTTTGCTTTCAGTGGCTTTAGTAGTTATAAGATTAGGGGTTGGTCATATAAAATTGAGGCTCATAAGAACTTCTTACAATAAATGGTAAATCTTGGATATTCTCCACCCTGGATTGTCTGGAGGTTAAATCATTGGAGATATTTAAAGAGCCAAGTAGAACCATTTTTTAAAAAAAAGGTCAGGGAATTAAAGGCTGGGATGAACTGACACAGAAGAGGAGTTAAGACCACAACCAGATCAGCCATGATCATATAAGTGAGTTTGGTATTCCGAAAAAGGCAAGGAATCATGGGATTTGTCAAAGGTCAAACGCTATAAATAAAAATCGAACGAAGTGCTGTAGATTCAGTGAGTATAGTTTGGATCCGATTTTTTGTCTTTTTTCAAGTTTGTATTTGTCAGGGGGCAGATCGGGCGGGCAGATGCGAGTGGGAGACCGTGAGGGGGGAGAGACTGGACCGGCAGAGACATTCTCGGCACCTGCACGCACAGACCCGCGCCTCATCCGCAGCCAGGATCGAACCTGTGTCCTCGGCGCCGCAAGCAGTGCCGAACCGCCACTGGACCGTCCCCCCCCCCCCCCCCCCCCCCCCCCCCCACTCGAGTGTCCCATCCCCCGGGGGGCGGCCGGAGACATCCGGACCAACGGGACACCGGCCCCCAGGCAGCGTAGAGAAGCGCCAATCCCAGCTCACCTCCGTCTCTCCCGCTGGGCCAGGCCCGGTCCGATGACATCAGCGGACATCCGGACCGACGGGACACTGGCCCCCAGCCTGCGCGGAGAAGCTCCTACCACAGCCCAACCCCGCTCCAACTCTAGATGAACCCGCTCCCCGATCGGCTGCTACGGCGACAAGTGCCAGTTCGCCCATGGCCTGGCCGAGCTGCGCTCTCTCAGCTGCCACCCAATGTACAAGACAAAGCCGTGCCGCACCTTCCACACCACCGGCTTGCCCCTACGGTACCCGCTGCTACTTCATCCACAATCCCGAGGAGGAGCGAGGGCCCCGGCCTCGCCTGCGCCAGAGTGCCAGCCTGGGCTGAGCCTCCTACGGCCCGGCGCTCGACTGGGTGCGCTGCAAGCGGCCTTTAGCACCGACCTGGATTTGGATCTGCGCAAGGGAGGGGGAGGAGGTTGCTGCTGCCGCCAGCACCGCCAACAGCACCAGCAGCTCCAGCAGGCGCCCGGCTGCCCATGGCCGGCAGGGGCCTGTCCGCAGACTCTCTCTCTGACCAGGACGACTCCAGCAACAGCGGCTCCGAGACGCCCAACGTCGAGCAGGGCCGGCGGCTGCCAATCTTCAGCAGGATCACGGAGTTGGACTGAGGGGAGGGGGTGGAGGTGGAGAAGAGAAGTGAATCAGGGTGTTGCCTCTACCAAGCTGTGGCTGGGTGCCGTCTCCAATAGGGTGTCATCCTCCCCTCCGGGTTTGTGGGGGCTGTTGTACCATAGTGTGAATGACTAAAGGGGGCAAGGGGTGGTGGAATCTTTCCCATTGAGAGAATGCAAGTTCTCAACAACCACTGGAAAAGGCTAGAGGTGCAGCCGACGGTCACCGGCCCGCTGCGGAATGCCCCCCCCCCCAGGAGCCGGAGCAGAGCCAGCGCCTTCCCCCTCGCGCTGGCTGCAGGTCCAGGGCCGCCTCCAGAAAAGGACAGGATACCCGGAAGGCAACTGGGACGGCCCAGCAGCAACGGAGAGCCAGGCCCAACCCTGCCAGTCCAGGGCTTCCGGCCAACACAGCGGGGCAGGCAGAGCCGAACTGGAGCCAGTGGCTGCAGCACCGGCTGCAGGTCTGGGGCCGCCCCTGGACAGGGATGGGACACCGGGGAGGGGACGGGGACGGCCCAGCAGCAACTCAACAGCACCCGCAGCGATGGAGAGCCGCCCCCGCCCCCGAACGAAACGCAAGCCTGCACACAACACAGCACCACCGTTGCCTAGACTGTTTATAGCTAGTGACCAATGACCTGGACATGTGCAGTCGGAATACTGAACTCGCTTATTAAAGTAGCCAACTCTGGTTACTATTTTCTAAAATTCGCATGTTCAATTTTGTTGTGGAACATGACATAATGGACATAACCACAAATATTTACTTTGGCATATGCTACTGCTCGCATTTAACATGCCATGGAAAGGGGATATTCTTATGGTACCTGAGGAGGTGCTGCGGCTGGGCTCCCCACGTTTGAGTTGATCTATTCGGGATTTACGTTCACAAGGTTCAATATTTCTGTACTTCTGCCCATCTCTTGCAGTTCCAAGCTGTAGTTTCCTCCCACCACTCTGATCGTCTCCACTGCGATGTGTAGATTCGTTTGATGGTGACCGTAAACGGCTAGAAGTCCGGCTACGATTGCTGCCAAGGCTACTACTCCGTTTGTGCTCATCTGTTTTACATGGACGATTGTCAGCCACGGTAGGTGCTTCTATTTTTTTCCACCTCAGCTTTCTGAACTTTCCTTCGAGAATCTTCAACGCTCTTATCAGAAATTATACTTTCTTCACGATCTGGCACATCTTCATCTGACCAATCACTGAAAACGACATCACCCCCTCCCTGGGCATTTCCTTCAGCACTCTTCTCAGACACATCTTCAACAGATTCTTCCTTTACTGTTACAGGTGGAGTTCTCGGGCCCTTCCACTTTTTGGCTGGTGGAACCACTTCCTCATCAGAAGCATCTGAATCGTCTTTAGAGCGTTTACGCTTTTTCTCGACATTTTTCTTCTTTGCTGCTTTCCTGGGCGATAAAACTGTTTCCTCTACCAAGGGCTCAGCAATGTATTTTTTGGATCCACAATCATCATCTCTTTTGTTTTTCTTTTGAGACTTACGCTGTCCTTTGTTCTTTTTCTTGTTCTGTTCATGCCTTGCTGTCAGTCCTTCTCTATCATCGCTAACGTGGTGTGTGGCACTGTCAGATTCTCTGCTTCGTGAACTCTCAACAGTTTCGACAGTGTGCTCTCTTTGCTTGTCCCCTGAGGATATTCTTTCTCTTATGGTATGGTCATCACGCCTCCTTGTGCTTTCCTTTTTGTCTGATTTCCTGTCATCATCTTTCCAGCTGCTTGTTCTATCTTCAATAACACGTGGTGGACTGACTGACCGACAATCTTGTGGACGTACCACTTGACTTAATAACCGATGCTTTTCACCTAGAACACAAACATGCAATCATCATTTCCAACAAGACAGTAACCATCTAACCTTGATATTCATTGGCATTACAATTCTTGTGTTCCTCTATCAACAACATTCTCAAAGTCACAAAATGCTGGAGTAACTCAGTGGGGCAGGCAGCATCTCTGGAGAGAAGGAATGGGCGATGTTTTAGGATCGGGCCCTTCTTCAGATTGAAAGTCACGGGAAATTTTGGATGATTTGCCATAATCATATAGAATGGCAGAGCTGGCTCGAAGGGCCAACACCTGCACCTATTTTCTATGTTTCTATGAAAGAGAAATGAGAGATATAGACGATGAAGTAGAGAGATATAGAACAAATTAATGAATAATATGCAAAAAAGTAACAATGATAAATGAAACAGGCCGCTGTTAGTTGGTATCTAGGTGAGAACGAAAAGGTGGTGTGACTTGGGTGGGGGACGGATGGAGAGAGAGGAAATGCAGGGGTTGAAGTTAGAGAAATCAATAGTCATATGCCTGGGTTGTAAGCTGCCCAAGAGAAATATGAGATGCTGTTCCTCCAATTTGCGTTTTACCTCACTCTGACAATGGAGGAGGCCTAGGACAGAAAGGTCAGTGTGGGTAGGCACAAAATGCTGGAGTAACTTTGAAGAAGAAGGTCAGTGTGGGAATGGGAATTAAAGTGTATAGCAACTGGGAGATCAAGTAGGTCCAGGTGTACTGTTCGAAGGTGTGCAGCGAAGCGTAACACTCTCTGCTATCACATCTATGGAATGCTCTGGTATCCATGTAGAATAATTAAAAAAACATTCATAGTGATTAAAATAAGGAATAAATTAAGAAAATTAAAAAGGACTTTTGACAATCATTACATAATACAAATGGAACCTGATTCATTAATTATTTTTAACCATAAAATATAAATAATACATGCCAGTACTAAAAGCTGCATGCCGTTTTCATGCTTCAAGCCTTTGACGCAAAGATTTACTTCTTCTTAATGAATTAATTTCCAGATCATATTAAATTTCAAAATTCCGTAACTATAAAATTCCACTACCCTCTGAACAAGTCATTTGCAATTATTTCTCATGGAGGACAAATGAATAAGAAAGAGCAGATTTTCTGATCTATTATAATTCCTTACTAAACATTTTATAACATATTAAACGCCAAAAAGGCTGCAATGAAAAAAATGTTTGGCAGAATATAATTTGAGGAATACCAGGAGCTGATTAGGGAATTTGTATATTATTAACCTGTTACAATTCTCTTTAATAAATGCAAACATGTTAAGACTTACTTTTCCCTTCACTACTGTTGCAGGTATCACTATCAGGAGATTCGTCACGGGCTCGCTTCGCCATTGGACTAAGGCTGCTTTCTGTCCGAGGACGTTTTCTAGCAAATGCATAAACAGAAATACATTCACCTTATGGGTATACAGTGACTTGTAAACTCTAATTGCTTGACCAGTTTGGGACAAAAGGAAACAGTTTTGGTGCACAAAACCAAAAATCAACATGGGAATTAACTTACAGCACACTAAATCTAGTATCGGGCAGTCATGTCAGATACATTTGACTTACAAGAACATTATTCCTACTAATGTTATTCAGAAAAGAGGTAAGGTAGCCGTTCAAACATTTAATCAAAGTCCAGGCTACAATTTCTACTTACAGTATAATTTCTACTTACAGTAACTCCTGTATAATGAGAGGAGGGGAGGAGGTTTGCTTTCCTAGAAAACAGACCATAATCGCACTTTTCGATAAGGAGCTATGTCACAAGTTATAGGAGTAGAATTAGGCCATTCGTCCCATTGAGTCTACTCTGCCATTCAATCATTGTTGCCTCCTAATCCCATTTTCCTGCCTTCTCCCCATAACCCATGACACCCGTTCTAGTCAAGAATTTGTCTATCTCTGCCTTAAAAATATTCACTGACTTGGTCTCCACAGCCCTCTGTGGCAATGTGTTCCACAGATTAACTACCCTCCAACTAAAGAAGTTCCTCCTCACCTCCTTTCTAAAAGAGCGCCCTTTAATTCTGAGACTATGACTTCTGGTCCTAGACTCTCCCACCAGTGGAAACATCCTTTCCACATCCACTCTATCTATGCCTTTCATTATTCTGTAAGTTTCAATGAGGTCCCCCCCCCCATCCATCTAAATTCCAGCGAGTAGAGGCCAGTGCTGTTAAACATTGATAATATGTTAACCCATTCATTCCTGGAATCGTTCTTGTAAGTCTCCTCTGGACCTTCTCCAGAGCCAGCACATTCTTCCTTGATATGGGGCCCAAATTTGCTCACAGCACTCCAAATGCGGCCTGACCAGCGCCTTATAGAGCCCCAGCATTACATCTCTGTTTTTCTTCTTGATATAAATGCCAGCATTGAATTTGCCTCCCTTCCTTACGATTCGACTTGCAAATTAACTTTTTGGTATTCCTACACCAGCACTCCCAAGTCACTTGCACCTCCGATTTCTGGATTCTCTCCCAATTTAGTAAATAATATACTTTTATTCTTGTTACCAAAATGCATGACTCCGAACTTTGCTATATTGAATTTCTGCCCATTCTCCTAACCAGCCCAAGTCCTTCTGCAGAGTCCTTGCTTCCTGTACACTGCCTGCACTTCCACCTATCTAAGCATCATCTGCAAACTTGGCCACAAAGATTTCAATCTCCTTATCCAAACCATTAATATACAAGGTGAAGAGAAACAACCCCAGCACCGATCTTTGTGCATGTCAATTGTGCATGGATCTCCAATAGTCTACAACTGGCAGGCAACCTGAAAAAGCGCCTTTTATTGCAACTCTTTGCCTTCTGCCAACCAACCAACCCCGCATGCCTGCTAGTATCTTCCCCTTAATACCAGGAGCTCTCATCTTCCCATGTAGCCTGATATGTGGCACCTTATTGAAGGCCTTCTGAAAATCTAGGTAAACAACATCTATAGCCACCTGCATAGTCTGTCCTGCTATTAACTTTCTCAAAGAACTCCAGCAGATTAATCAGGCAAGATCTTCCCTTTACAAAACCATGCTGACTTCAGCCTATTTTATCGTGAACTTCTTACCAACCACCGAAGTCAGGCTAACCAGCCTACAGTTTCCACTCTTCTGCTTTGCCCCCTTCTTGTACAGCGGGGAGATATTCACAATTTTCCAATCTTCAGGAACCACTCCTAACTCTAGTAATTCTTCAAACATTACAACTAATGGCTCCACAATCTCTGAGGCCACCTCCTTCGGAACCCTGGGGTGCAGTCCATCCAGTGCAGGTGACTTATCCACCCTCAGCCTTTTCAGTTCCACCCTCAGCCTTTTCAGTTTTCCCAGCATCTTCTCCTTAGTAATTGCCAATCCACTAACTTCCACCCCCTGACTCTCGAGGATTGGAGGCACACTGCTAGTGTCTTCCACTGTGAAGACTGATGCAAAAAAATTATTCAATTCTTCTGCCACGTCTCCATTTCCCGTTATCACTTTTCCTGCATCATTATGTTATATGCCTTCTCTTTTGCTTTTATGTTGTCCTTGACCTCCCTTGAGAGCCATGGTCGTCTTATTCTCCCCCTGGAATCTTTCTTCCTCTTTGGAATTAAATGATCCTGCACCTTCCGAATTATCCACAGAAATTCCTGCCATTGCCACTCTACCGTCATTACTACTAAAGCCCATTTCCAGTCAATCTATGCCAGCTCCTCCCTCATGCCTCAGTAGTCCCCTTTGCTCAGCTGTAATACCGACACATGCAATTTCACCTTCTCCCTTTCACATTGTAGGTTAAATTGTGTATGTCAATTGTGCATGCGACAAGAAACGCAAGTTGAAAAAAAAGAAAGATTTATCTACAAAAATTTCACGAGAGCAAATTTTACTCTGTATCTCAAGGCTTTGATTGGTGGTTTGTGAATTCTGTAAAGGGAAATTTACATTACCCAAGCAGCTGTAATGCAGGAATCACCTCTATTTCACTTCTAGTTGCAAATAATGAGGGGAGGTTTCTTCACAGTAGATGGGAAATCTGGGATTTTCCATAGTGAAGGATCAGGAATTAAGTTCATACAAATCAGAGATGGACTAACTTCTGGGTATTAAGGGGTTTAGGGGACACGGAGTTAATGCAGGAAGACGATGCTGAGGAGAAAATCAACAATGACCTTCCTTAACAACAAAGCAGCTATAAGGAACCAGATGGCCAACCCCTGATCCTAATTCTTAAATTCTCATGAATTTGGACTCATTATTCTGTAAATTCCAGATTATCATTCCCATGGATTACTTAATTTGTCTTTAAATAGGTTTGGAAATGACATGGACATTCAGTTAAAGCCAACAGATTACATTTGGAAAAATACTTTGAATCAACACACCTTGTTTTTCTTTGCCCATGACTTTCTCGAAAATCCCGCTCCTCCCGTTGATCATCCTTTTTATCTTTGCGTTCATCTCTTGCTTTATCCTTCTCATCCCAGTCCTTTTGTTTCTCTCTCTCCCTGTCCCTCTCTTTAACTCTCTCCCTTTCTTTTTCTCTGTCCCGTTCTCTCTCTCTATCTCTCTCCCTTTCCCTTTCCCGCTCTCTTTCCTTGCCCCTCTCTCGTTCTCGTTCTTTTTCTCGATCTCGTTCACGGACTCTTTCACGCTCCCTCTCCCGATCTAGTTCTCTTTCTCTTTCTCGCTCTCGGTCTCTATCACGATCTTTGTCACGGTCTCTTTCCCTTAATCTATCATCACGCCTGTCTTCACGATCTGAACGCCGCTCATCCTTTTTCTCATCAAGGTCCTGATCATCTGTCCTCCCTGGATGTCGAGTAGTAGTGTTAATTGTGTGGTCTGCAAAAATAAATATACATTAAATAATAAAGAACAAGTTCTATAGAGTCAATGAAACTTGCCGTAGAGAATATATCTATCTAATTAATCCTACTCTGTCAGTGACAAGCAAGTACTCAAGTCCCATTTGAAAGTTAATATTGTAAAATATTCCCCAACCCACAAACCAAAAGTATTGCCAAGTCATCTTAAAAAGAAAATAATAATCTCTGGCATTTTTCATGGATTCTAAATGTCACAAAGGAAAATAATAATTAATTAGGACAGAATCAAATGTTCAATTTTGGAGACAAGACGCAAAGGGAGCTGAAAACTAAATGTATCCTGTTGGGGGGGGGGGGGGGGGGGGGGGGGGAAGAGAGAGAGAGAGAGGGGGGGGGGGAGGGGGGGGGGAGAGAGAGAGAGAGGGGGGAGAGAGAGAGGAGAGAGAGAGAGAGAGAGAGAGAGAGAGAGAGAGCAGAGACAGTTTCCGGAGGCTCGGAAGGCCTGTGAAAAGACTCCCAAGAGCTGCTCTTTGCAGTGAAGTTGAGTGTGGGCGTCTACTCGGCTGGAGAGAACTCCTTCTGCTGCTCTTTTGGACTGAGACTTACTCTGAGATCGCTCATTGAGCTGACACTGCTGATGTCTCTGGTGCTGGTTGGTGATGGCTCGGTGCTACGCAGCTGTGGTTTCGGGGTCACTCGAGGAGGAGCCGTATGTTGACTTGGAGGGGTCCCAATACGGGATCACGGTCGAAACCGGGTACCGGTGGACCAGGGATGCAATAGCAATGGGTCTGCATGATCTTTTCCAGTAGGATGTGATTGCCTTTGCCGAAGTTGCAGGGGGGAAGTGTGAGATTATATTAAAGTCACAGGAGGATGTGGCCCTAGCTCTGGAGAAGGGGCTCACAGTGGGTGGGATCTTTGTCCCGGTGGAACCGTGGGTGCCCACAGTAAGACCAGCTCTCCTGCGCTGTGTTCCCACTTTCATCTGGGATGCGCTCCTTCTTCCACACCTGACAAAGATTGGGGAGGTGCGGTCTAGGCTGACTAGGCTTATGCGGCCCTGGAGTAACCCGTGTCTTAAAGGGATCCTGAGTTTTAAGAGGCCGGTGTTCATGAAGGTGGGAACGGGATCGGGTGCGGAGGGGAACTTCTTCGTGGAGCATGGTGGGCTCCCCTACTGGAGTTGGAGTTGTGGGGAGGCAGTGTCATGCGTGCAAGGAGTTTGGACACTTCCGCAGGGATTGTCCCAATGACTGTGCTGCTGCGAGAAATCCCAACGCAGCAGCTCAGGAATGCACTGCTGGCCTATCCGGGGCTGCCAGCTCCACCCCGATGACCCAGGGCGGCACTGCTGGCCCATCTGGGGCCGCCAGCTCCACCTCAGCGGCCCAGGGCAGTGCTGCCCCCCACGTCCTGTACCTGTGGCGGTGGATGACAGTGGGATGCAAGGGGGAGGGATGGCAGATGCAGAGGGGGAAGAAGTCCAAGATGATAGGCCCACGCCCACACCTGAGCTCACCCAAAGGGTGCCTGTTGGCCCCGGAGAGGTCCAAGAGGCACCTGGCGGGATTGAGCAAGGAGCTGAGGAGGTTCAGAAGGAGGCAGGGGAGGTGCAGAAGGGAGCTGGGGAGGTTGACCTAGGGGATGGAAAAGAGGAAGCAGGTAGTGTTGAGGCACCTTCCTTTATGGAGGTCACCGTACTGCCGCACATCAGCGAGACAAAAATATGGCGTGGGCCCTTTGAGTGAAAGCATGGCCCTGGGCCCAAAGTCAGGGGACAGCCAACCTCGAGACCTTCCACCCCTGTCAAGGCCGGTGGCCCAGGACTAGTGTCCTCTGGGCCAGAGGATGTCTCTTCGTTTCAGGCACCTTCCAAGGGTGTTATCTCACCAGTTGTTGGGTGGCCCTGGAAATGTGTCCCCTGGGACGGAGGACGAGCAGAGACAACCCGAAGGGAGTCTCGGGTGTAGGGATGGTTTCCCAGCATGTGCTCATTAGAGCCACAAGAGTCGTGACCCTCAATCGGATTCTGCGGGTGCCTGCGCACCGTGGGCCCTGGGGATACCTCGTCTTTTCTTCTTCAGGCCCAGTTGTAGAGGGCGGTGGGATAGTGCAGGAGCCTGGTCATTCATTAGCCAGCTCATCACTGTCAGAGGTATCAGGACCCACCCTCGACACTGATCCGGGGGTGGGATCATGCCGGAGGAGGGGGAGCATGATGTAGCCAGCTTGCGCAATGGAGCGAGCGAGCTGGTAGCCAGCTGCAGTCTTCAGAACTCACGACGACGACCCTGAGCATAGTGAGGGGGAAGATGCTGCTTCAGGTGTCAGTGGGTTGGCAGATTGCCCGGATTCCAGTGCTGTGTCTCGAAGGGCCCTTATCTGGGAGATTCGGTAGTTTCTGAAAACAAACAAGTGCAGTAGGACCAAAATGGAGTCAGCTGGCAGACGATAGCCGGACCTGCCGGGACGTATCCGGTCACTTGATGCTATCCTTTGCAGTGGTCTTCCAGAGTCTGAGAAATGTCAGATTGTTTCCTCACACTCCCCGAGGATTTCAGTTGCACACTTGTGCTGCGAGATCGCTCAGTGTGCCCCTGCTGTAGCGAAGAAGTTGAGAGGTTTGACTGACTCCTTCGCGTTGGTTGATGCGTGGCAGAAGCTCTAACCTGATTCCAATGCTTTTTCGCGAAGGTCTGAGGGGGATGATTCCCGTAACGATCACATGTACATCTTCGGAGCGTATGTCTCTCGTGTCTCGGCGGCTTCTGTGCGGCCGGTGCCGTGCTCGGGCCACTGTCTGGTGTGAGTGGCTGCTGGAGGATCGACGATTCTGGGTGCCATTCAGTCGGTTTGGGGTGAAGTGGAGAGAGAGGTAGAGGGGCCTCCCTTCCCTTAGGCAGTGGTGGGATGTGGGAATGGCTTGTATCCGTCTCTTTTGTCAGGAATACATGTGGGGGTCGACCAGAAGGCGGGACGCGGCGGTCGAGCAACTCGAGAGGGAGTTACTTGACGCAGAGTCTCGCTTAGTCGGATTGGTGAGGACTCCTGTGAGTGGCGAGAGTATCAGGAGAGGAAGGAAGAGCTGAGGGACCTGTTGCTTGAGCGTTCCCGAGGCGCTTATGTGAGGTCGTGGGTCCAGATGCTGCACGATCTGGACCGCGCTTCACTTTTCTTTTTCCACCTGGAGAAAGGGCGGAGATCCCACAAACCGCTCGTTGAGCTGCTCGCGGATGATGGCTCGTCTGTCACAGATCCAGAGAAGATCAGTGGTTTACTTCGGTCCTTTTATGGGTCTCTGTTCTCCGCAGATGGATTTAACGGGGAGGCTCAGAGGGTCCTGTGGGAGGGTCTACCGACTGTAGATAGGGAGGTGTTTGAACTCCATGATGACCCCTTATCATTGGAGGAGTAGACTGGTGCCCTGCACCAGCTCAGGAGGGGCAAATCCCCAGGGCTGTATGGGCTGACGGTAGAGTTTGTTAGAGCTTTCTGGGATATCCTGGGGGGTGACTACATGAAGGTCCTGGGGGAGATGCTCCTCTCGTGGCGCAGGACAGTTGTTGTCCTGCTGCACAAGAGGGGCGAACTCCACCTGTTGGAAAAACTGGCGCTCTCTCCTCAGTACAGAGTATAACGTGCCTGGGCTCCGTGCTGTCCCATCTGATCCACCCGGACCGATCAGTCCCTGGCCGCTCCGTTCAGGGTAACATCCACCTGGTTAGGGACCCAATTCATCTATCCCATGAGAACTGGTCAGTCAGCTGCTTTTCTGTCCCTTGATCAGGAGAAGGCTTATGACTGGGAAGATCATGACTACCTCTTCGGGATGCTGCAAGCGTTCATCAAGGTTAACGGTGTGTTGTTGGCTCCCTTTCACTTTGGGAGGGGGCTACTCCAGGGGTGTCCCATGTCTGGTCTGTTGTACTAGGTCTGTGTGGAGACGTTCCTGTGTCTTAATTGGTGGTTGACAGGCCTGGCTCTACCAGGACCAGGGGAGGAAGTGGTTCTCTCTGCCTATGCCAACGATGTACTCCTTACATTCACTGACCCTGTTGACCTGCGACCCTGTTGACCTGCGGAGGATGCGTGATTGCCAGCAGGTTTTCTCGGCTGCATCGTCCGCCAGGATTAACTGGAGTAAGTGTTCTGGACTTTTGGTGCGTGGAGCATCACGCACCTCCTCCATCTGAGGGTCTACCTGAATCCTACTGAGGATGCTTGGCCGGCAAACTGGCTGGAGCTGGAGACGTAAATCGTCGCTCGGCTGAGACTTTGGTCAGGCATGCTTAGAGTTCTTTCTTTCCAGAGTAGGGTGCTGGTGATAAGCCAGCTGGTGGCTTCCACATTATGGTACCGGCTGGCTACTCTTGTCCCGCCCTCTATCTTTGTAACTGCATTACAGACAGAAGAAGCTGGTGGATTTCTTTTGGGGAGATAGGAAGTACTGGTTTCCGCAGCGGCCCCGAGTCTCCCGTTAGAGGAGGGTGGCCAGTCCTTAGAGACCAAGAGAAGAATAGTGAAGAGAGGAAGAGAAAAGAGAGAGAAAGAGAAAAGAGAAAGAGGGAGAAATGTGGAGAAAGAGAAAGTGAGAGAAAGATAAAAATAGTCGTTTTCTATGCACGTTTCTCCCTTCAGTGGTCCAACAATTTGTAGTGGCTGAACACCTTCACCAGGTGATAAATATCAATTTCTGCTACACAAGTGGAACGAATCAGGACCAGCTGGACTAGGTTAAAATAAATCACCAAAGAGATGAAGAGACAATTGGCTTTCAACCTTAAACAAAACCTAAAATGCGTGATAACGTCTTCTCAGAACAATCCCAAATTCACCATTAATAAGAAAGCTCTGACTCTAACTCATGACCACTTCCCTTAACTCTTCCATTGGTTCTCATTTGTTGTATTGTTTGGATGATATTCAATCCTTCATGCCCAAGAAACACTCTAGTTTGTGGACCACCGGGTGGTGTCGCGATGGCAGCCTCACCAGCAGCCTGTGTGTCATTTCAACACTTTTTGTTATTTTAAGTGTGTCTAAAATGAATGGTTCAATGTTTCTCGGTATGTTTGATGTGGAGGGGAGTGGGGGAAATAGGCGGAAACCTTTTTCAGTCACTTACCTCGACGGAGATGTGATCTTTCTCCGTCCCCCCTTGTGGCCTAACAACTTGGATTGGTGCGGCCTTTCCTGCAGAACGGCTAGTAGCTTCAAACCGTAAGCGCGGCGCGGACTTACCATCACGGAGCGGGCGATCCTTTGCCGGGGATCGCTGAGGAAGTGCTCCGACCGCGGGGCCTGTGGACTTTAACACCGTGAGAAGAGGCCGACTCGGGAGCTCCATGCCACGGAGTGTTCCGATCCGTTCCGATGCCAGAGTTTCCATCATCCCAACGAGAGGGCTTGAACAGCGGACCGTCGGCAGAGGCAGTGCTGAGGGTTCAAAAGCCCCGACCACCACGGGTGAACAAAGGAGGAAGATGACTGAACTTTATTACCTTCTATCACAGTGAGGATTGTTGATTCCATTTTGGTGGATGTTTATGTTAAATTTATTGTTCTTTTTTACTTGTATGGGTGTATGGTAATTCAAATATCACTGTACTGTAATTGGTGCATGTGACATATGTGAATAAATGTGAACTTGATCTTGAAAAGCCATTTTATTTGGCTATCATCACCAATTGTTCTCCTGCTACCACAGACTCAGGCTAAATCAGACTATACACATCCAACCCCACCCAGAAAGGCTTCTGACCCCATATTTCCAAATCAGGAAGAACACATCCCATATCTCTGCCCTTGTGAATTGTTGCTAAATCCGAGATAAACTAAAAAAATCAAGCATATGAATAAACTTTCTTTTTCTAAATTATTAGATGTTAAAATGATAATTTTCAGGTCTGAATTCAGGTAGCGGGGAAACTGGTTTTCCATCAACTTTTCACTGTTACCATCAATCGGTACCCTTACCTCTCTCTCGATCTCGGTTTTCACGCTTTTCCCTTTCCGTATGGCCACGTCTGTCAAAGGAAGTATCTCTGCTTTGGTCTCGATCATATCGATCTCTTTCT
Source organism: Leucoraja erinaceus (assembly GCF_028641065.1). NCBI lineage: Eukaryota > Metazoa > Chordata > Chondrichthyes > Rajiformes > Rajidae > Leucoraja > Leucoraja erinaceus. The sequence goes on from NC_073389.1 coordinate 32,717,101, forward strand.
GTGTATCCACTTCTTGTATCCCAGCTTTCATGGTAATTACCGCTTGTGCCATGTGTGTCAAATTGTGTTCCTCTGGTTGTTCCTCGGCTCCCTGGAGCAATCAGATTTTATTTATTTTGTAGTACAAAATGAAGACTTTTGTGAGAAATACAGCAGACTCACTTAATAACACTATCTTTGAGCATTACAATAAACGTATGAGTTAAAAAAAAAAAATTTCTCCATGAACAAAAAAACAATTTACCAGAACACAAAACCCTGAGGTTGTCAAAAACGGAGTTGTAAGCCTTTTTCTTCCTTAAACTCCTTCCCAGATATGAATCATCCCTATACATGAACAGTAGCTTCATCTGTGATAGCATATTTGTAGTATGACAATTCCGTACTTATTTCATTTGGATAAACACCTTTCACTTTAATTCTTCACCCCACTCTGACCTGTTTGTGGTTTCCACTCTTCCAACAAGGCACAACATAAGTTTGAAGAACAGCATTTTTGCCTCAGACTCAATATCAAATTCAACAAAGTCAGAAAACTAGTTTCAATGTGAATTTGAAAGGATCTTCAATCTCAAAAGTTACTCTATTTCTATTTTCATGGATGCTACCGATCTCTTGAATCTTTGCAGCATTTCCTGAATCTTTGCAGCATTTCCTGTCTTTACTTTCTATTTCATGCATGAGAACTTTTTCATTTTCAATTTCTTGAAGGATTAACAATCATCCTGTTCAGCGAAATTCCTCAGCAAAAGGATGTTGCCAGGACTCAATGGTCTGAGAGGTTGAGTAGGCTAGGATTCTATTCTTTGTAGTGTAAGAGGATGAGGGGTGATTTTAAAGAGGTGTATAAAATCATGTGAGGAATAGATCGGTAGATGCAGACTCTCTTGCCCAGAGTAGGCGAATCAAGGACCAGAGGACATAGGTTTAAGGTGAAGTGGAAAAGATTTAATAGGAATCTGAGGGATAACATTTTCAAACAAAGGGTGGTGGGTGTATGGAACAAGCTGCCAGAGAAGGTAGTTGAGGCAAGGACTATCGCAACGTTTAAGAAACAGTTAGAGAGGTACATGGATAGAACAGGTTTGGAGGGATATGGGCCAAATGCAGACAGGTCGGACTAGTGTAGCTGGGACATATTGGCCAGTGTGGGCAAGTTGGGCCGAAAGGCCTGTTTCCACACTGTATGACTATGAAAAGGATGAAGTATCCGCCTAGATTACATGTCCATGGTATTGATGCCCATTTGAAACCAAGAATCATGATGCAGTGCAGATGAGACCAAGGAATTATGTTTTTGGTTTTCTGTTTTTAAATACATCTATCAGCTGTTGCAGCATTTACCTTTGTTTGCTAAGTTTGGGCAATCTCATACACAGCAACAACCAGGATGTAAGACACAAAAAGCTGGTGTAACTCAGCGGGACAGGAAGCATCTCTGGAGAGAAGGAATGGGTGACGTTTCGGGTCAGTTACTCCAGCTTTCTGTGTCTATCTTCAGTTTAAACCAGCATCTGCAGTTCCTTCTTACACAACAACCAGGATGTTGATGACTATTGTCTTGTTTTTCAGTTGCTCTTGACTTTGGGAAACCATTGAATGTGTCAAGATGACATATTTTCAAATGCTTGCTTTACTTGTGGTACTACTCATAATTTGCTTATAAGTCAGCCGCCTAAGTTGTAGTTCTGTTCCTAATTCCAAGCCTGGGGATTCTCACTTCTGGTCCATTTTCTGCTGTTGAAAATGTCGGTCAACCTCTCCATATACAACACCACCTGTTCAAAGCTACATGGATCCAACTATTAAATTCAGCTCCTCGTGAGAATCAAGAGGTATAGTTGGGTGGTAGAACATTTCAGCAAGTCATTTATGTGAAGATATTTGAAGCAACTTGAAGAGACTGACTGTTAAAAAAAGATACTTGAAGAGACTAATTGTTAAAAAAAAGATACCAAGGTAGAGCAGTCTTTTACATAAATGCTGAGTACATAGGTATGTAAAGGAGGAAGAGAGAATCTGGTTAAGTAGAACAAATAGTCCAAGTCGGTTAGGACCCAAACACAAAAGAACAGGTAATTAGGATAGTGAATTAACTCATGAACCATGTTTTTGAAAATGGCAAAATAATAACTGCATACAATGTTGTGACCCACTCTTTAGTGAGACAACAAATGTCACTGTGCATTTTTATTGGCTTTAATTCAATAATCAATCACATTTTTCTTAAAATGCCAAGGACATTGGGAAAAATGCAATACACGAATTTGGACAGCTTGGAAATTAAACATGATCACAATTCCTTTAATTGCATGATACCAACATACCAATCTAAACAAATTAGTTTAAATATAATTACTTAACGAAGGCAAAGGTGATTCATAATATAGAATGAGACATATAATTATAGAAAAACAACAAAAATTAAACCATAGAAGTTAAGGTATGCACAAGGACATAAAAGACAGAAGATTTCTTTTTGGCACCACATAAATAGGAATATACTCATGATTTCACTGTCAGAGATCTACCAATCCATCTCATATTAATTTTGGATTTTGACATGACAAAACTGCATTTAAAAAAAAATGTTTATTCCGTCAGGAAATATGAGAGCTAGTGTCATAACAATTGAATATTGGGCCTGAATGATTAAAATAAAAATATTTGTAGCTTACCTTTGTCAGTTAATTCTGGTCCTCTTCCTCTTCCTCTGGCTGTCCTTTCACTCCTGGTCTCGCTCCTGCCGTCTCCTCTGGCCTCGCTCCTATTGTCTCCTTTGGGCTCGCTCCTATTGTCTCCCTTGATTTCGCTCCTGACATCTCCTCTGGCGTCTCCCCTGGCATCGCCTCTGGCATCTCCCCTGGCATCGCTCCTGCCGTCTCCCCTGGCATCGCTCCTGCTGTCTCCCCTGGCATCGTTCTTGCTGTCTCCCCTGGTATCGCTCCTGCTGTCTCCCCGGGATTTGCTCCTGCTGTCTCCCCTGGATTCGCCCCTGCTGTCTCCCCTGGTCTCACTCCTGCCGTCTCCCCTGGCATCACTTCTTCCATCTCCCCTGGCATCACTCCGGCCGTCTCCCCTGGCATCGCTCTCCCCTGGCATCGCTCCTGCTGTCTCCCCTGGCATCTCCCCTGGCTATCTCCTCTGGCATCGCTCCTGCTGTCTCCTCTGGCATCGCTCCTGCTGTCCACCCTGGCATCGCTCCTGCTGTCCCCCCTGGCATCGCTCCTGCTGTCTCCCCTGGCATCGCTCCTGCTGTCTCCCCTGGCATCGCTCCTGCTGTCTCCCCCCCTGGTCTCTCCTGCTGGGCATCGCTCCTGCTGTCTCCTCTGGCTCGCTCCTGCTATCTCCTCTGGCATCGCTCCTGCTCTCTCCTCTGGCATCGCTCCTGCTGTCTCCCCTGGCATCGCTCCTGCTCTCTCCTCTGGCATCGCTCCTGCTGTCTCCTCTGGCATCGCTCCTGCTATCTCCTCTGGCATCGCTCCTGCTATCTCCTCTGGCATCGCTCCTGCTATCTCCTCTGGCATCGCTCCTGCTGTCTCCCCTGGCATCGCTCCTGCTATCTCCCCTGGCATCACTCCTGCTATCTCCCCTGGCATCACTCCTGCTATCTCCCCTGGCATCGCTCCTGCTGTCTCCCCTGGCATCGCTCCTGCTATCTCCTCTGGCGTCACTCCTGCTGTCTCCCCTGGCGTCACTCCTGCTGTCTCCCCTGGCATCGCCACGACCATCCCCTCTGGCCTCGTTCCGGCTTTCACCCCTGGTCTCGCTGCGAAACTCTACCCTAGACTCGCTGCGACTGTCTCCCCTCGTCTCGCACCGACCATCACCCCTGGTCTCACTGCGAACATCACCCCTGGATTCATTCCTGCCTTCAATCCTCACTTCACTCTGACGTTCATTCTTGACGTCAGTCCGGGAACTTTCATCTCTGCCATGGCTCCGGTTGTAACTGCGGTCTTCATGATGCTGTTCGTCTTTCCGATGAGAATCTCTGCTATCTCGGTAGTCATGAGTATCACGGCTAGGACGAGACTCTCTCACATCTCGAGAGTCTTTACTCTCCTTGTAATCTCGAGTGTCTTTGCTCTCCTTGTGATCTCGAGTATCTCTTGAATCACGAATCTCATGAGATTCTCTGGTCTCTCTGCGCTCAGTGGTGTCTTTCACTTCTTTATGATCCCGATTGTTTTTGTTATCACGCGTATCCCTGATTGAGTGCTCATCTCTTTCTTGGAGTACATTCTGATCCAGTTCACAGCCTCGCCGGTCTCGAATATCCTTGCTCTCCTTTTCTCGGTCCCGCTTTCCTCTGCTTCCTGAGAAGAAAATCTGCATTAATATCTAAACAAAATATCATGTATTAACGATGAGGACAAGCTAATTAAACTTGATTGTAGATGTAAATGATCCCAAATTATAAGGCAGTAAAATCCTAACGCACTAGAGAGCTGTGTTTATCTGCAGTGGTAACAGGAAAACCATTAGATAAAACAATGCTGATTAACGGTTATTTAATCATCCCGCAGTAATTTAATACAATTGATGGTTCTATTTTAGTCAAAGACCAAAAATATGATTCTGTTTATCATAACGGGGGAGGGGGGGAGATAGACTGGAGGGGAGAAAAGACCAGGACAAATTAGGGCAGACAGCAGGTGACCTGAGGCAGAATGGTTCCCTGGTAGACTCATTGTTGGCTAGGGAAGGTGTAACTTCAAGAGGGATACATTACTGCGAACCGTGGAACTGGTTAAACGACTAGGGTGGAGTAAGGGGGCTAAGAGGGGAGGGGAGGGGGAGGGCGGAGCAGGGGAGTGTTAGTATAAGATACATAAAATTTGAGAATTCAACGTTCATACCGCAAGGTTGTTAGCTCCCCGAGCGAAATATGAGGTGCTGTTCCTCATCCATGCAAAGTCACCTTCTTTCACAATCACAATATATTCACAATCCATCTCAAAATTCTTTTTACACTTTCAGGATACATTAACATTAGGGCAGAAAACAGCAGGTGACCTGAGGCGTAGGAATGGTTCCCTGGCTAGACTCATTGTTGGCTAGGGAAGGTGTAATTTCAAGAGGGATACATTACTGCGAACCGTGGAACTGGTTAAACAACTAGGGTGGAGTAAGGGGGCTAAGAGGGGAGGGGAGGGGGAGGGCGGAGCAGGGGCTCCAGGTAGAGTGTTAGTATAAGATACATAAATTTATTTGAGATTTATTCAACGTTCACATTTTATCCGCAGATCCAAATTGTTAGCTCCCCTTGAGCGAAATATGAGAGGTGCTGTTCCTCCGGTCCATGAAAAAGTCAACTAAATCTCCATTCACAATCACAAGGTGATATTCACAAATCCATCTCATTGATTTTTAATTATTTTTACAACTTTTTAACTGTGAAGATTGTTCCATACATTTTCACCCACACCTAAAATTATGCTTCAGATTGCATCTCCCTTACTGAAAACCAAGCATATTACATTTTACTTTCCTCCGCAACCGTAGGAAATGCAGCACCTGTCCCTATACTTCCTCGCTTGACTCCATCTAGGGTCCTGTCCCCATGCCTCCTCCCTTGACTTCATCCAGGGATTCCAACAGTCCTTTCAGATGTGGCAGAGGTTCACTTGCACCTCCTCCAACCTCATCCACGGTATCCGTTGTTCTCTGTGTACATTCCTAGATTCATCAAAGACCCACAACATCCTGGCCGCACACTCATCTCCAGGTAGAAGGTACAGGAGCCTGAAGACGGCAACAACCAGGTGCTACTTCCCCACAGCCATCAGGCAATAAAACCTGGCTCGGACAAAAGCTTTGATTATTAATAACCCATTATCTGTTATTTGCACTTTATCATTTTATTTGTATCTTCATGTGTCAGTGCATATCATTTATCGACCATAGTATATGGACCCACAGCCAGATCCAGCCCCGCTTTTTCTGCCGTAGTAAACTGCCTAGCGGATACTACCACTGAGCCAGCCATTCTGTGTTTCCATTCCGAAGAAGCAAAAAAAGTGTCAAAGATAAAAGGTTGTGCACCTGTATTGTCTGTTTTGTAGTAAATGCCTACTCTGGTGCTGACAAAACATGACATAAACATCATAAACTCACTTGAACTTGGCCTAGCCTAGCACAGACTGGACGTTCATTTTGCTGAACATCCACACTCAGAACGCCTTGGCCCAAGCGATCTCCCGGTTGCCAAACATTTAAACTCCCCTTCCCATACTGATCTTTCTGTATTGGACTCCTTCACTGTCAGAGTGAGGCCACATGCAAATTGAAGGAACAGCACCTCATATTTCACTTGGGCAGCTTACAACCCAGCGGCATGAATTTGATTTCTCCAATTTCAAATGACACCTGCATTACCTCTCTCTCCACCCCTCCCCCACCCCAGCCGTCCAGCTAGTTCCACTGCATGCATCCATATATCCCTTCGTTTTCATCTTCCACAGCTAACAATGGTCCATTGTGGGCTCCACCTTTCCTTGCTCATCGGCGCCGGTACTAATTTGTTCGGAACCTTTTCGTACATCTATTTTCCCTCCCCTATGATTCTCAGTCTGAAGAAGGGTTTTAACCCGAAACATCACTATTCCTTTTCTCCAGAGATGCTGCCTGATCCGCTGCTTTACTCCATCATTTTGTGTCTATCTTCGGTGTAAACCAGCATCTGCATTTCCTTCCTACACATTCCATTTTTTCCTGATCAAACACTTTTGAAAGAAAACTAGCGAGATTGACACGATCTCCTTTCAAGTGCCCACGTTGGTCATCTCTCAAGAATCTATTTTGATCCATAATGTACATCAAAGTCCATAATTTCTTGGTTTGATTTTGCTATTATTTGAGAAAACAGTTGTTTTTGTCCAATCATCATTCCAGTATTCAAAGGATTTCTGCAAGATATGTACCAAAGCTCCTGAAATCTATTTCATTCAGGATTCTTGAAGGCATTTCATCTATCCTCAGTTTTATTTGCAGCAACAACCCGCATTGGTAATATAAATTGTAAAACACCATCTTGGTCTCTTTTCAGAACAGATGGATTATCCATCTCCTCTCTTTGGTAAATACTGACAAAAAATCTTATTCAGAGCTTTTGTAGCCAGTCTGGTATACAATATTGGGTTCTCAACCATTTCCAGTGGCCAAAATCTATCCCTTATATTTTTCTCTCTTTCTAAATGCAACTAAGAGGCCGATCCTTAACTTTCCACGCACTATTCTATTCCTAGGCTATTTCTTTGCCAAATGTTCTCCTTTTCTCTCTGCTTTGAAAATTGATAGCTTACACTGATAGTTCCATGGAAAATGTTTTCCTAATAAAGAAAGCATTAGGCCTTGGGAAGCATCTGCACTACTTTCACCCATCAAGGATGGATGCACATTATGTTTTAAACCTCTTGTTATTTACTACCAATTTTTGAAATGTATACGGAGGGGGGGGGGGTGTATTTGATAATAACACAACTTTCTATCTCTTTTTATGAGACATAACCTTGATCTGAATTAAGGAAAGATAACGAAGGATAATTTTCCCTCTTTAGTCATCCCAAAACCTTTGATGCAAAGGAGTTCATTACATAGAGAATGGCAAATTTGAACGTACTTGAACTTTATAGGCAGCACAGTAGCACACCGTTAGAGTTGCTGCCTTACAGCGCCAGAGACCCTGGTACTGTTTGTGCAGAGTTTATGTTCTTCCTGTGACTGTGTGGGTTTTCGCTGCGTGCTCAGGTTTCCTCCCACATTCTGAAGGCATGCAGGTCTGTAAGTTAATTGGCTTCTGTAAATTGCCTCTAGGATTCCTGTAGGATAGACCTACTCTATGGGTGATCGCTGGTCTCGCAGACTCGTTGTGCCGAAGGGCCCGTTTCCACATTGCATCTCTAAACTAAGCTCTAAACATCACTTTGCATATTGGTATGATACTTATGCTAAATTTATAAAACAACAACTTTTCAAAGTCATATCATTTAATTATAAAAAAAGAATCAACAATTAAGCATCACTTGGAATTGATTTAAAAAAGCAAACTTGGACTCAGCATAATATTTTTCAAAAATGATTATGTTTTACCTGCCCTTTTCTCATGATGTCGCTCCTGTAACGGCGATTTTTCTTGCTCGAGTTTGCCTTTTTCTCTTCCAGAGGACCTATGTTTTATTGGACTTTGCTTTCTCTGTGGAGATGAAGAACGCGGAGCATATGGTGAAGAGGATCGTTTTCGAGTCAGTGATGCCGCATGCTGATAGGACGGTGAGGTGGAACGTTTGTGGCGAGGAGATGATGATCTTCTCGTCGCAGGTGAACCTGATCGAGATGATGGGGAGTGCTGTCTTGACACAGTGGGAGTTTGATGTTGCCTCTGGGAAGAAGGTGATCTGCTGGAAAGGTGACATTTGAAAAGCTCATTAAAAATATTTGAAGTATTTTGTGAAACAGTTGTCAAGCAAGCCTTTACTTATGGTTAATTAAGGGTTTTGATCCTGAGAACGCAGAACTGGTGTGAACAGATGATTGATGGTCGGCATGGCTGAAGGGCCTGTTTCCATGCTGTATCTTTAAAACTAAAAACTGTCTGAAAGTTGATTTCTCTGTAAGTTAGAAACATCTGTTATCTATTGTAACCCATATCATACTGCTCTATGTACACCTGCCACACTTCTTTCGCTTAATTGAATAATCATTTAACTACTCACAAGTAAACTAATGGAACATATAACTGTTTCCAGTCATTAGTCAATAATATGAAATATTTTATTACCATTAAAAACATATTGTTACTATTGAAAAATGCCCTAAAATGCACAGCAAAGTCAGATTTCCAAAACTCTGGTCATTCGTAACCCAGGGAACGCCTGTTTTATTGTGGTTCTAGCAAATACAGACCTAGCCTATTCAATCTTTCCTCATAAAACACACAGATTCCAGATACATCTAGGAAAGCTCCTCCAAAATTTCTTCCACCTTGTTGACATACTCCTTTAATTAAGGAGATTGGTACTGTACACACTATTTGAGATGTGATTTCACCTGTGCCCTATATAACTGAAGCATAATCTCTATATTAAGGTATTAATTTCTTCCACAAACAATATTCTGGTGGGGTTCTAAGTACTTGCAATAACAGCATGCTCGCCATTTGCAAATCATACAGTACAACAGTCAGATTCCTGTATATCTTGGAACTCTGCAATCTCTCACCTTCAGATATGCCTTTTTATTGTATCTGCTAAAGGGACAGTTTCTCATTCTCTCACATTTGCCACATATTGGCCCACTCACTATTTATACCCTTTTTTGACTTTGCTCCTTCCTCTGTCCTCCAGCATTTTTCTCTGCACTACATGTTGTACTTGTATATGGCTTCATTTTGTATGCTTTGACTGGATAGCAGGCCATCCAAAGCTTCACTGTATCATGGCACGTGACAATAATAAATCAATACCTTTTCTCCTTGCATCTCTCCACAATTTGATTTCCTACCTATTTTTGTGTCAAGAGCAAAGTTAGCAAATATGCCGATCATCCAAGACATTTATATAAAATGTAAAAACGTCAAGGCCCCAGCATGATTTCTCTGGCACACCACTCATTACCAACCAAAAATAGACCAATTTATGCCTACTCTGTTTCCAGTCAGTCAATCTTCTCACCATGCCACTACGTTACCTCCGACACTATGAGCTTTTACTTTCCCTGTAATTTTTGATATGGCACCTTGTTGTATCTTCTGAAAGTCTATGTACAGTACATCCACCACACATCTTTATGTGTAGCACAATCTATTCCATTAAAGAACTCCAATAAATTGGTCAGACCTTTGAGAAAAACCTATTGACTTTGTCTGATTATATTGAATATTTCTAAGTAGCCTGCTACAATAACTTTAACAACAGCTCAAGCATTTTTCTACTGTCCAATGTTAGGTCACAATTTATCACCCTCCAATCTGCAGCAACTCTTCCAGAATCCGCAACATTTTGGAAAAACCATGTCCATATCTTAACGCATGCAGGATATTGTATAAGCTTTGGAATTTGGAATAGAATTAAGCATTAAGTTGTCAGTGAACATCCATACTTCAGATTTTATGGTGGAGAGATGGTCATTGATGAAGCGTCTAATGACGTTTTGAGTGCTGAATACTGTTCTGGGGAACCTTCTGCAGGAGGATCAGGTCTGGGAACTTAATATTCAGGGTTATACATCCTATAGAAAGGACAGGCATGTGGGCAGAGGAGGGGGGGGGGGGGGTGGCTCTTCTGGTGAGGAATGGAATTCAGTCCCTTGCGAGGGAAGACATAGGGACTGACGAGGTAGAGTCACTGTGGATTGAGTTGAGGAATTGCAAAGGCAAGAAAACACTAATTGGTGTTATCTACAGACCCGCAAATAGTAGCCCGGATGTAAGTTGCAGCAGGAGTTAAAACTAGCATGTAACAAAGGTAATGCCACTGTGGTGATGGGGGATTTCAATATGCAGGTAGACTGGGAAAATCAGGTTGGTTCAGGACCCCAAGAAAGAGAGTTTGTAGAATGCCTCCGAGATGGATTCTTAGAGCAGCTTGTAATGGAGCCGACCAGAGAAAAGGCAATTCTGGATTTAGTGTTGTCCAATGAACCAAATTTGATAAGAGAACTCGAGGTAAAGGAACTAGTGATCTTAATATGATTAGTTTTAATCTGCAATTTGAGAAGAAGGTTACATCAGAAGTGGCAGTGATGCAGTTGAACAAAGGGGATTATGAAGGCATGAGAGAGGAGCTGGCCAAGGTAGGCTGGAAAGGAATACTAGCAGGAATGACGGTGGAACAGCAATGGCAGGAATTTCTGGGCATAATCCAGAAGACACAGGATCATTTAATTCCAAAAGGGAAGAAAGATTCTAAGGGGAGTAGGAGGCAACCGTGGCTGACAAGAGAAGTTAGGGATAGAATAAAACTAAAAGAAAAGATGTATAACACAGCAAAGAGTGCCCGGAAGCCAGAGGATTGGGAAACTTTCATAGGACAACAGAAGGAAACAAAACGGGCAATATGGGCTGAAAAGATGAAGTACGAAGGGAAGCTGGCCAGGAATATAAACAAGGACAGTAAAAGCTTCTTTAGCTATGTTATGGGAAAAAGAATAGCAAATCCAAATGTGGGTCCCTTGAAGGCAGACACGGGTGAAATTATTATGGGGAACAAGGAAATGGCAGAAGAGTTGAACAGGTACTTCGATCTGTCTTCACTAAGGAAGACACAAAATCTCCCAGAAGTACTGGAGAACAGAAGAACTAAGGGGGTCGAGGAACTGAATTAAATTTTCATTAGGCGAGAGATAGCATTGGGTAGGCTAATGAGACTGAAGGATGATAATTCCCCGGGGCCTGATGGACTGCATCCCAGGATCCTAAGGGAGGTGGCTCTAGAAATAGTGGACACATTGGTGATCATTTTCCAATGTTCAATAGATTCAGGATCAGTTCCTGTGGATTGGAGGATAGCTAATGTTATCCCACTTCAAGAAAGGAGCGAGAGAGAAAACAGGGAATTACAGACGTTAGCCTGACTTTGGTGGTGGGAAAGATGCTGGAGTCAATTATTAAAGAGGTAATAATGGGGCATTTGGATAGCAGTAAAAGGATTAGTCCAAGTCAGCATGGATTTATGAAAGGAAAATCATGCTTGACTAATCTTCTGGAATTTTTTGACTATGTGACAAGTAAAATGGATGAAGGGGAGCCAGTGGATGTAGTGTATCTAGACTTTCAGAAAGTCTTTGATAAGGTCCCGCATGGAAGACTGGTGACTAAAATTAGAGCACATGGTATTGTGGGTAGGGTGTTGACGTGGATAGAAAATTGGTTGGCAGACAAAGAGTAGGAGTGAACGGGTCCTTTTCAGACTGGCAGGCAGTGGCGAGTGGAGTGTCGCAAGGCTCGGTGTTGGGGCCGCAACTGTTTACCATATATATTAATGATTTGGAAGAGGGAATTAGGAGCAACACTAGCAAGTTTGCGGATGACACAAAGCTGGATGGCAGTGTGAAAACTATGAAGAGGATGTTGGGAGGTTGCAGGGTGACCTGGACAGGTTGGGTGAGCGTGCAGATGCGTGGCAGATGCAGTATAATAGATAAATGTGAGGTTATCCACTTTGGTAGCAAAATCAGGGGGGCAGATTATTATCTCAATGGGGTTAGGTTAGGTAAGAGGGAGGTACAGCGAGACCTGGGCGTCCTTGTACACCGGTCACTGAAAGTTGGCATGCGGGTACAGCAGGCAATGACGAAAGCTAATGGAATGTTGGCCTTCTTAACAAGAGGATTTCAGTATAGGAATAGAGAGGTTCTTCTGCAGTTGTTTAGGGCTCTGGTAAGACCACATCTGGAGTATTGCATACAGTTTTGGTCTCCTAATTTGAGGAAGGACATCCTTGTGATTGGGGCAGTGCAGCGTAGGTTCACAAGATTGATCCCTGGGATGGCGGGACTGTCATATGAGGAAAGATTGAAAAGACTAGGCTTGTATTCACTGGAGTTTGAAGGATGAGGGGGAATCTTATATACACATATAAAATTATAAAAGGACTGGAGAAGCTAGATGCACGAAAAATGTTCCCTCTGTTGGGCGAGTCCAGAACCAGGGGCCACAGTCTTAGAATAAAGGGGAGGTCATTTAAGACTGAGGTGAGAAAAAACCTTTTCACACAGAGAGTTGTGAATTTGTGGAATTCCTTGCCAGAGGTCAGTGGAGGCCAAATCACTGAATGGATTTAAGAGATAGGGCTCTAGGGGCTAGTGGAATCTAGGGATATGGGGAGAAGGCAGGCACGGGTTATTGATTGGGGACGATCAGCCATGATCACAATGAATGGCGGTGCTGGCTCGAACGGCCTCCTCCTGCACCTATTTTCTATGTTTCTAACCTCATGTCTTCAGGAACTCCAATTTTAAGAAGATTACCTTGCCTTCTAAACCTGAGTGTTTGGAGATCTTTTTCTTTTGCAATCATTCGTGATTGAGGATGACTTGTTTCCACTAGTGTTGAAGGTTCTGACATGACCAATGAGGTTAATGTGGGAACTACCGGCTCTTCAACAGATGGGACGGAAGATGTCTGATCAGACAGACGGATAATTTGTAAAGTGGTACGCTGCTTCTGCTATTTTTGCAGAGCTCCCAATCCATGGATTTAAGGTTTTCAATCGCACCCTGAACGCTCTTTCTCCACTCGAGCACTAACAACTGCCCTACTTTAAAAAAAAAGATGCCCAGTCAACTCCTAATCCAAAGTTTCAATAATGTCCTTTTTGCATGGGCCCGCGGAAGCAGCCCCCTCCGCCCACTATTTGTGCTAGACATGTTTCAATGTCTCCGGCTTTGGACGAGGCGCTGCTGTGCTCGGAGCAACCTGGTCGTGGGTGTTGGAGAGCTGGGGCGGAGGGAAGGATTGGAAGCAGCAGCGGCGGGGGCAGATGCGGACGGGGAGCCGGGGCTGGCGAGTGTTAGCCGGGCTGGCTAGTCGCTCGCTGCAGCTCCAGCCATGGAGCAGCCTCAGTGCAAACGCTGCCGTGAGAGTCTCTGTGCCGAATTCGCCCTGTGCCGAATTCGCCCTGGTGACCGGCTGTGGCTCGGTGCAAACTGGAGGACAACCAGTGGGTACTGGAAGTAGGTACCAAGCACTGGGTAGAAGCAGTGGAAGATAGTGGCCTTCAAATGGGGGTGGTTGGAGAAAGCATCCTGCTTGCCTGCTAGATTTTCACTTACTGTATGTAACTGTAGGAAAAATGTTCCGGATCTTGGGGGAGTTCAGCACCAGGGGATCACAGTTTAAGAATAAAGGGTAGGCCATTTAGGACAGAGATGAGGAGAAACTTTCTTCACCCAGAGTTGTGAATCTGTGGAATTCTCTGTCACAGAAGAGAGTGGAGGCCAATTCACTGGATGTTTTCAAGAGAGTTACATTTAGCTCTTGGAGCTAGCGAAATCAAGGGATATGGGGAAAAAACAGGAAAGGGGGACTGATTTTAGATGAACAGCCATGATCACATTGAATGGCAGTGCTGGCTCGAAGGGCTGAATGGCCTATTGCTGCACCTATTTTCTATGTTTCTATGCTTGAGTATATGGCAATAAAACTCGACCACTTGATTTTGAAGCATTCATGCATGGTGGAGGTAAAATCTAGTCATATAGAGTGATAAAGTGTGAAAACAGGCCCTTCGGCCCAACTTGCCCACACCCGCCAACATGTCCCAGCTACACTACCTGCCTTTGGTCCATATCCCTCCAAACCTGTCCTATCCATGTATCAGTCTAACTGTTTCTTAAATGTTGGGATAGTCCCAGCCTCAACTACCTCCTCTGGCAGCTTGTTCCATACACCCACCACCCTTTGCGGAAAAGCTTTCCCCTCAGATTCCTATGAAATCTTTTCCCCTTCACCTTAAATCTGTCCTCTGGTCCTCGATTCACCTACTCTGGGCAAGAGACTCAGTGCATTGAAATGTATAGTTCAAATGCATTTTAGATTTCTCAAAAGTCTTACTTTAAAATAAGTAATGTTTCCACAAACATATAGCCCCTTTATTAATGTCATGGTTTGATGATTCTAAATTCAAATCAAAATGAAATATACGTCAAAAGGCATACTTTCAAAATACTCAGATTTTTTCCCCCGAGCTAAACATAATTTATATGACTTTGTAAAATCAGGAAATGTTATGATTATTTCTTGCCTCTTTTTCCAACTACAGACAAAAAAAAATAGCACTTGAAATAACACTTTTAAAAGTTTTTTTTCTCAGATTTTCTGTACCGTGGAAGGCACTGGCATCGATCCGGGGGGGGGGGAGTTGGGGGATTTACCCCCCCCCACACACACGTTTTGAGGTGGGGGATAGCCTGTATTATTTTCCCCCAGTTTTTGGAGGTTGAGCAATAACAAAAATAATAATCACCTGCTCCTATATCTCATGTAGGCCCTATATTATCTTAAAAATACTTCAAACAAAAAACATTGAAATCATTCTTCTACTAAAATGTGATTTTAATACATCAAATTTAAAAAAGTCCCTACCGTGGGAGGGGGGGGGGGGGCGCCCCCACCCCACACCCTCCCGCGCCAGGTACCCCCAAGGCCAGTAATCAGTGATCACTCAGACCCCCACTTTCAAAAACGCTCCGCTACCTCTGTTTTGTAATTTATAATCTTGTTCATATAAGTGGGAAAAGGGGGAGAGAATAACTGGCTATGATTAGGATTAAGTGTATTAGAAATAATGGATTGAGCAATTCGATGCATTTCAATATAGGGCTAACGTCCAACTAAAGAATAATTAAACATTAACGAACAATGATTTATGGAATATGATCATCAAAAATTATGATCTTCTACAAGTAATCACTAGTCCTCTAATCCATATAACTGGCAGGTACACCTGATTTTAATATCAAAGCTCTTTGTAAAGATAAATGTGGTTAAAAAGTCTCATAAAAGAAATATATTGTTCCAAACTTGTGTTTCCATCACTCAAAAGTTAAAAACATGCAATGGTTTCAATATCTGTAACCAGTTTTTAAATCACTTCAGAAAGTGGAAATCAAAATTACCAAGCCGATTAATGCTATTGTATTTCATTATACAGGTACTACATTATCACTGACTAATAGCTGCATGCATATGTTCTAATTCAAATTTAAATATCCTACAGAAGTAATCAATTATTTAAAACCAAACTAATAATAACCCCTGTTCAACCACCAAAGTAAATTTATACAACATTAATCTGTTAGTTTTCTTCTGGGACCCTAACTAGGAAACCACAGCAAGATATCAATGAGTGCTAAACAGGCAACAATATTTCAGCTACTCTCAGTCCCACAGCTCCTTACACTAACATTTTGGATTATGCTTCTGGGGAGCAGGGCAATTGTTCCTTTTGCTTTTTCCCCTCACCTGAGATTATTAGCCTCAGTGCTAGCTACTATTTTGATCTGACCCATGTCTCCATTTAATCCAATTCCCCTACCCTTTGTGCACCTAGACTGGGCTCATGTTAGGAGTTCAGGTTAAATATCATTTATTGAGTCATAAAGTTATACAGCTTGAAAACAGGCCCTTCAGCTCAACTTGCCAACGCTGACAGTTGGCATTCTGGGCTGGTCCCATCTGCTTGCATTTGGTCGACGTCCCTTAAAACACTTCTAATTCATATATCTACCATTTACTAACAATGTTAATTACATTGTCATTCAAATCGTTAATGTTGATAACAAGCAACAGTTGACCCAGCACCGATCCCTGTGGCACACCACCGGCCATAAGGACATTAAGTGCTGGAATAACTTAGCAGGTCAGGCAACATCTCTGGAGACCATGAATAGGTGAAGTTTGGGGTTGAGACCCTTCTTCACACTACTGTTTGTCTCTTTCCTCCAAGCCAATTTTGAACCCTCGGGTCACAAGTGATCTAACCCTCCAGACTAGCCTATCAGGTGAGACCTTGTTGAAGGCCTTGCTAAAGACCATGTAGACAATGTCCACAGCCTCTTGGTGACGTCTCCAATAAAACGATCAGATTAGTGAGACGTGATTTCCCACACACAAAGTCATGCTGTCTATCTCCAATCAGGCCTTGCCTATCAAAATGCTGGTAAATCTTCCCCCTTGGCATCACTCCACTAACTTTCCTAGCACTGATGTAGGCTCACCAGCCTGTAGTTTCACGGCTTCATCTTGTCCTTAAGTAATGATACAAAATTAGTCACCCTCCAGTCTTCCAGAACTATACAGATGGCTAGAGTTTGCTTAATACATATTGTTGAAGGGGCTGTAGTAGGGTTAGGGTTAATGGAAACAGAACCATTAAGTCACTTCGACTGAATTCAGTCCTGCATTTGGTTGCATTCAGGTGGCTGAATATGTCAGCTAACCCTGTGTTGCAATTTCTCTGCATTACACTGGAGAATCGTCACCTGACTGCAGTAAGGTAGAAACTTGGTGATAAAGGGAAAAAGGGCATATTTACTTTTTTTTAAACTTAAATTTATAACTATTCAAACCATTTATGGGTTTTATTCATAATTAATTGACTTTATTTTTATTTTTTAAATAATTTAACTTTTATTGAATTAAGTTTTTAAGTGTTTCTGAGTGTTAAAGAAAATTAAAAGTCATTGAAATTAAAGAGGTCCAAATTCCACGCTTCCTTCAATACACTTGTTTCAGTTGGCATCCAGTTCTTGCTGCTAGATTCAGATATGTGGAGGGCTAGCAAGATACTAGCACAGCCCAGGTAACTGTGGATGCTCATACACTGCAGATGGTGTTTCTCGGCAGCAGGCCCAGACTAGTATGATCCAGTCTCTCAGTTTCACTCTTACCAGCATTAGAAAGGGCTGATATGTGGAAGTATATGCATGGAAACTATTCTCATCTAATCCACTTTAGTACACTGATACATTATCATACAACTATGATAATAAATCTACCCATCACTTGCTTCCTCCACATCTCATCTTCCAGTCAAATCTTAATTAGTCCAGCCTCAGTTTGGTTTGCCTTGTTTGTTGTGTGCAGAAATGCCAAATCACTGATTAGGGTAAACGTCAACCTAGCTTTGAATCCTAACCTGTTTAATTATGTTATTGTGCATCCATAAAAAAAAAACAATTCTGCTAATTACTGCTACGAGTATCTGTGTAAATTATGAGTTTGTCATATATTTCTAGATAATTTGTTGTGCCCATCATTTCCACTTTCTTGTTGACACAAGTTTGAGGATTCTATACCTGTAACGTGGAGAGAAGGAATGCTTTCGAGAAGAGGAAGAAGAGGTTGACTTAGGTGGAGCTGGAGAGGCTGATTTTCTCCTTGTTGCCGGTGGGGAATATTCTCTGGAACGAGAAGAGGTGCTGCCAGACTGTTCTTCAGGGCTTATAGACCTCTTCTGTCTACGAAGGCTATCAGAGTGATCCCTGAAAGTTGAACAAGACAGAGACCTAACCTGCGATGTCTATTGTATCATTTCTTCATTCTATCTACAATGTATGACAGTACCCATCCATTGAGTAAACTACTCAGATTTTTCAAGTTTCTTTCATATGTGATAATATAAATAGATTTCAGAGATGACTTGTGTAGCAGCACAATAACATATGATGAAAACACAGAAATACATTCAACATTTTTGTGTTATCTTCATCCAATCAATAAAGAAAATGTTTACACCTTTGCTGCAAGTATGAAGTTCTCTAGGAAGTGATGCGGTTTAAGGCAAGGGAAAGGTGCCCAATCTGCATTGTACCTTTACTCTGATATTTCTGTCTTTCCATTGTCCCAATATTGTTATGGTCCAGGCATCTCAATTCTGCAAGTCTCTTACATATTTAAATTATGAATCTATCTAATCAATTGAAGAGTATACTGCTAGTTCAGCTCTTTGACCAGCATCTGTAAATTTGCGATTGTTTGCATGAGCCCTGAACCCTGTGCACTGACCCATTTCAAATTCTGTTCACCCATTTCTTGTGTTTGCTAACCTGCATTGGTTCTTGGTTACATACCTATTTGATTTTAAAACTATCATCCTTATTTTTATCCCAGTGAAATGAAAACATCTCCTCAAAACATCTCCTTGGTGAACCTGTTGGTCACATGTCTTAACATTTTGTGAATCAGTTCAATTAATGTTTGAATTTTTGCAATGTTAAAGATGCCTACCTGAAGGCAAACAAATGGAAAACATTATTGGTATAACCTCCTGAAGACTCATTCAAACAACTAATTGAAAATAAATTACTACGTAACATGGACCCATGGTTCATAACTTATAATGACTATAATTCTACATTTTGGGTCATTACAAGCACGTAAACAGAAGCCAACATTTCTAGAAACAATCAATACATATAGTTCTAAATATCAGTGTAAATAGGTTAAAGAATGTTACAGTAATGTTCAATAAGCAAATTTAAAAATGTATTTTTAATTTAAAAGGCATTTTAATTCAAATACATCATTAATATTTTGAACTGAAAAGCTGATGATTCTCAATCTTGTATACAATCTTGTGTACTTAGCTGCTGTTTAAATGTGGGCAAAGAAAACACATTGAATTCAGATCAGGAACCAAATACAATTAAGAAGTTAAAAACACAAAATAGCGGGAAGTTCGAAAGTATAGAGAAAATGGTGTAAATAGTTAGCCATCGCCAGAAAAGAGAGAAAATAAATCGGTTTCATGACATTGACATCCTTTCCAAAACATGGACACAAAATGCTGGAGTAACTCAGCAGGTTAGGCAGCATCTCTGAAGAAAAGGAATAGGTGAGATTTCGTGTTGAGACCCTTCTTCAGACTGTCTGGTTGACTATTCCCGTTTTTTTTTTTGCTTTATGGTTAGGATTTCAGGTCTATTAATTTTAGGGGGAAATAATGCATAGCATATCTTTATGAAAAGTTGCTGAACATAAAATATTTTTTTCTGGGAAAGGGGTCTTCATGTGCAAAAGGTTATTATTCTTCTACCTTTTGACCACTGATGTTTTCATAGAATCTATGTAAAAACACCAAATAATGTGCTGGAATTAAGTTTAAATATGGCTGCACCTCTGATTATAACCCAAACAAATCCTAATTTACCCTGTTCTGTTTAATGTACAGTAGCAATGGTAGATAACTACACAATGTACGAGCACAGACCTGTACAACACAGGAAAGGCTCTTCAGCCCACGATGGCTGTGCCAAACAAGATGCCAAATTAAACTGTTCCCTTTCAGCCCGTTTGTGATCCCTTTGTTGTGATCCCTCTATTCCCAGCATACCGAAAAGCCACTTTAATCCCACGAATGTATCTGCTTCCTCCAACATCCCTGGTAGCACGTTCCAGCCACCTACCACTCTGTGTGTAAAAAAAAAATGTGTTCTGCACTTCTCCTAAACCCCTATGATTTTAAAGCTATGACCTCTGGTATTTGGCCGCACCACCATGGGAAACTGATTGCCTTTGCCTATCTTTGCCTCCCATAATTTTATAACTCCTACCACGTCTCCCCCTCAGCCTACAAAGCTCCAGAGAAACAATCCAAATTTCTCCTTCCTCTTTTTATAGCTAATACCCTCTAATCCGGACAGTATCTTGGTAAATCTCTTCTGTACCCTTTCCAAAGCCTCCGCAACCTTCTTATATTGGGGTGACCAGAAATACACACAATACTCCAACTTTCATAAAGCTGCAATATGACGAAATTGCTCAATGCAATTTCTCAATGCCCCAACTGAGAAAGGTAAGCATACCATATGCCTTCTTTACCACTCCATCTAGCTGCGATGCTACTTTCAGGGTGTTATGGACTTGGGCGCCAAATCTCTCCGCATAAAAGCTATTAAGGGTCTTGCTATTAACTGTATGCTTTCCCTATACATTTGACCTCCCAAGGCACAACATCTCACACTTACATGGATTAAACTGTCTACCATTTCTCTGCCCAAATCTATAACTAATTTATAACCTGCTGTATCCTTTGACAGCCTTCTTCATTGTCTGCAACTCTACCAATGTTTACAAGAAAATGAAATAATATAAACTGTATCAAGCACAGTATCACTCACTTGTGTTTCTCTTTTTTCTCTTTATGTCTTTCTATATCCCTTCCTCTTTCTCTATTTTCTCGTGCTTTTTCTTCAGTTCTGTCTTTTCCCCGTGGTTTTTCTTTATGCTTTTTTGTTGTTAGAATCTCTTCATGAATAGGGGGTGGTGGGCTTGGAGTACGAGGTCCTTTCTTTTTACTCTGCTGTACTCTTGATGATTTTCTGTAAAGAAAAGAAACAAGGGCACCCTCATATTTATAATGTTTAAGAAGGAACTGCAGATGCTGGAGAATCGAAGGTTACACAAAAAAGCTGGAGAAACTCAGTGGGTGCAGCAGCATCTATGGAGCGAAGGAAATAGGCAACGTTTCAGTCTGAAGAAGGGTTTCGGCCCGAAACGTTGCCTATTTCCTTCGCTCCATAGATGCTGCTGCACCCGCTGAGTTTCTCCAGCTTTTTTGTGTAACCTCATATTTATAATGTTCTGCCTTAACTTCAAAGGTAACACTTCAGTCAGAAAAAATGTACTGTCAAGGAACGATTTTTAAAAAGTTATCAAATGTAGTTTGGAATATCCATTTAGTGAAGGAATAATAGCCCTGCATGCTTAAAATATCACATATCAAGTTATATAAAACAATGGCTAGAGCAATGATTTCACGATTAAACTAATATCAAAAAGAATAATCTAATTTGCTTATTTCACGATTTCTCTTAGCCACTTATGCGGCACTGATTTTACTTATGATTTAATTTACTTAAAGCAGGGCTGCCAACTCTCACGCTTTGAGCGTGAGAATAAAGCATTTCGACAAATTCTCACGCTCTCACACTGATCACAAATTTCTCACACTCAGTCGTGAGAAATTCTGTGATCAACGAAAGCCGGGGCTGGCGAGTGTTTGCAGGCTGGCGAGTCGCTCGCTGCAGCTCCGGCCATGGAGCAGCCTCAGTGCAAAAGTCCCGGGCCGTCGGAGGTGTTGCTATAAATATATAGTTATTGGACTTTGCATTTCGGAAAAGTCCCAGCTGAGAGGAAGACAGCAAAATACTGAAAATATTGGGGGTGAAAATCACTTCAGGACAGTTTGTTAGGAAAATGAAAGAAATGGTAACAAAATACTTATACAGCTGAGTATCATTTTATGGATAAGAAATTGTGTTCAACCAATTGATGACTTCTTTGACAAAGTAATTAGCATGTTAGATAACAAGGAAGCCAATGGATGTAGCAAATTTTGTAATACATAATTTGGTCTGTGAAGTGCCCCATAAAAGATTACATTAGATAAGCACCTGTGGACTTGAACATAATAGTTTAAGTCCAGAGGGTCAGATATGGGGTTTTATGTGTGGGCCAGATATATTATCAGTGCAGAGGGGCTAGGAGCAAGGCCAAGTGTGCATCCAGAGACAAGGTCTGGAATAGTTCTAGGTGTGCAGTCAAAGCTGGGACCAGGTGTAATGCTGGACTCGGGGTCAGGAATGAGAGAAAGTATGCAACTGGAGTCAGGGTCAGGAGTAGTACCAGGTGTGCAGTGAGACCCAGATTGGTCAACATGGGCAAAGATTATAATCTGATTTCCATACACGAGTATACTAAGATCATTCATGTGCTGCACGTGTTGATCAGAGCCTGGCTCTACTGTGGAATGTAATTAGGAATGTAATATAGTCTAACCTTATTCATAGCTAATCCAATTTAAAGCATATATATTGCATTCAAGTCTAAATTAAAAGACTCAATACAGTATGCACCATATTGCACAATGTCAAGCTGAAAAATGCAAAAGCTCCATACCAATGTGTGGGGGACAGCCTCCTACCACCTTCTTCTGAATTTGTTTAGCTGCTTTGCATTACCAGATGTAGAGAAAACCTGTTCATTTATAATTGCCTGGCTTGGTAGGTTTAAATTATCAGTGTTAGTTTTTGGAAATTACATGAGCACATCAGGAACCTAGAGATGGCCACAATATTCAATCAATATCCCAACAAATATTAACACTTAAATGTCTAATCTTTTTAGTCTTCATACTTCTGAAGCCCTTTGCTCCTCCAGGGAGCATAGGCCATTGACAAATGTCCTCCACCTCACTCGGTTGTTTTTAGTACTTCGGAATAAATGCCAACCTTTCTTTAGGTTTAGTGACTTTCAAAATGCACAGATGTTCAATCAAATCCCCAGCAATACACCCTAGAAATCAGAATATACTGAGCAAAGCAAGGGTCTGAGCCTTCATCATTTCCCTAATGGTTTTTCAATTGACTGCTGTTTTTTTTTAAAGCTTACGGTTTATATTTAGACCTAGACTTAGTCTAGTTTTAAAGACTCTGCCCCTGAATCTGTTTATCATTTCCAAAATTTCATATTTTTCATACTAAACGGAAAGCTTCTTCTTCCACAAAAACAAAAGTACCTGTTTAACAGGATGCATGCCTCCTGTCTCAATAATCAGGTTACCATATTGTATCTTTATTCAATGGGAGAGCATGCTGGAAGGGTCAAATGACTTATTCTATTCCTATTTCCTATGATTCCACACAGATCTTTTACTTTTCAGAAACTTGCTAAATACTTGCTCTTGTTCTGACTGCTTGCTGGAGAGGGATGATGATGATGATGTCAAGGTAATGAAATGAACCACACATTATTTGAATACCTCAACATGTTTAAAAACACCTGGTGGAAATTACAGGAAAATAAACTGGTAACAAAACTTAGACTCTACATACCAACAACTATTACAATATATAGACAATCATTTTAAGTTAAGTAATTAGTCTATAAATAAAAGTTATTACCATGTACTATTCAAAATAATTGCACTTTATTACTGTTCAAGTATACGATTAAAACAGCAGTTAATCATGGTTATAGCCCTGTCCCACGGTACGAGTTCATTCCAAGAGCTCTCCCGAGTTAAGAAAAAAAATCAAACTTGTGGTAAGCACGGAGAATGAACGTAGCGGGTACTTCGGAGCTCGGGGACGTCTCTTAGTGCT
This sequence comes from Leucoraja erinaceus, assembly GCF_028641065.1. Taxonomy (NCBI): domain Eukaryota; kingdom Metazoa; phylum Chordata; class Chondrichthyes; order Rajiformes; family Rajidae; genus Leucoraja; species Leucoraja erinaceus. The sequence goes on from NC_073389.1 coordinate 32,740,708, forward strand.
AACGGCAGGTACTCGGGAAGACTCGTTAACGGCAGGTAAGTAGGGGAAGACTCGTGAAGATTTTTCAACATGATGAAAAATGTTCATGAGAGCTTCGAGTACCAACGAGTGGCCATTGCCGTAAATCTCCGAGTTCGAATCAGGGCAAACTCAGGAGAACTCTTGGAATTAACTTGTACCGTGGGACAAAGCTTTTAATTTTAACTGTACACTATTTAAAAAATCTCAATAATCTTAATTTAATCAACATTTTAAATTCATCATACAAACCTTTGTTGGTCGCTTACGGGAGATGACAATCTTGATCCTTTTTTCTCCTTCTTACCAGAAGACAATTTTGGACTAGTTTTATGTTTAGGCGATTTGCTTGAATTTCTTGGAGATGGGGAGTGCTTATTTCTCACAGGTTCCGGAGATATCTTTAATAGAGAAACATTTTACTTGGTAAGAGACATTAAAATTTACGGTAAAATTAAGTTGTTCCCTGTAATACTTGCCTAACAGCAGTCTCATCTGATGGACTGCTCAACTGATGGTGCCAGTATTACCCAACATAGTTTTTCCGTGCTGCAAATTTAGTTTGTCACTAGACTAAGTGGGACCCATTGGGTCCCAGCTTCACAGGGGAGGGCTGGTCCCCCAACGCAATATTCCACCTCTCCACCAATTCCAATATTGGTGGCCAGTGGTGGGGGGAAGGGGCTTTCTGGAGCGCTAGTATGGGTCTTGTGGGCTGAAGGGACTGGTTTCCAGAGGGTTAGTATGGACATTGTGGGCCAAATGGATTCTTGGGGTGGCAGCTCAATCCCTCAAGCCTGATGTGCTGGCAGCTCACTCACAGCTGGTGGGCTGGCAGTTGACTGGCAACCATTTGCAGTGCCTTTTTACTTCAACCCCAAACCCCCAAACAACCCTTTGCAGTGCCTTTTTTACTTCAAACCAAACCCCCTAAACAACCATTTGCATGCAGTGCCTTTTTACTTCAAACCAACCATATTTTCATTTTCAAACCACATTAAGGGCACTCACAGTTGAGTAGACATGTGTTCAGTGTTATTCAGAGCTCAGAGAGACGTGACCCTCTGGCTTCCTCCATCTTGCAGAGACTGAGTGAGGCACACCACTTCCGGGTTTTATAGTCCCTCCCCACTCCCACCAGCAGGGGCAGCAGAGAGAATGGCAATCTTTTAAAAAACATTAATATCTCTCCGATATTTCATCGATGGGAAAAATCCTCCGGTCCAGTCTGGCGGAGTGGGGCTCTGGGCGAGGTGGCCAAAAATGACGGCCGTAAGTGGCGGCGTTCTCTCAGAAATCACAGCGCAAGCGGTCAAGATCAGACTTTTAGTAATATACTAGACCAAGTGCAAACCCGTTGGGTCTGTTCTCCCAACGTGCGGTTGTGGGGGGGGGGAGGAGGCGGCACGCAGCGTCACACACACTAACTATCCCCCCCCCCCCGCACTCACGCTAATTACCCCCTTGATATATTAATATTATTAATTTGCTCCTTTTACCCCATAACCACCCTATCTACTGACTCATAGCCCCCAACTTGCAGTCACATCTAGAGAGGGGGGGAGGGGTAGCGAGTGAGGGCAGAGAGAGAAGGGGCAGAGACACAGAGAGAGGGGCAAGAGGGAGAGGGGGGGGGCGAGGAGGAGAGAGGGAGGGTGGGTTGGAGGGGAGAGGTGAGGGAAGGGGGAGAGGTGAGGGGAGGGGGAGAGGTAGGGAGCAGGGAGGGGGAGGGAGGGGGGTAGGGGTATGTGGAGGGGAGGGGGGGTTTAGGGGAAGGGGGGAAAAAGAGGGGAGAAAGAGGAGGGGGGGAGGAGAGGGAGGGGGGAAGAGGAGAGGGGGGAAAAACAGAGGAGGGGAGAAGGGGGGGAAGAGGAGAGAGGGGGAAGAGGAGAGGGGGGGAGAGGAGAGGGGGGAAGAGGAGAGGGGGGGAAGAGGAGGGGGGGGGAGAGGAGAGAGGGGGGGGGGAGAGGAGAGGAGAGGGAGGGAGAGGGGGGGGGAGGAGAGGGGGGGAGAGAGGAGAGGGGGGGGGAGGAATGAAGGGGGGAGGAGGGGAGAGGAGAGGGGGGGAGAGGAGAGGGGGGAGAGAGGAGAGAGGGGGGAAGAGGAGAGGGGGGAGAGGAGAGGGGGAAGAGGAGAGGGGGGGGGAAGAGGAGAGGGGGGAAGAGGAGAGGGGGGAGGGAGAGGGGGGGAGAGAGAGGGGGGGGAGGAGAGGGGGAGAGAGGAGAGGGGGGGAGAGGAGGGGTGGAGGGAGAGAGGAGGGGGGAGGAGAGGGGGGGGGGTGAGGGGGGTGTGCTGAGAGGGGGGTGAGGTGAGGGGGGAGGGATAGAGGGAGGGAGCAGGGAGGGGGGTGGAGGGAGAGGGTAGGGGGGTGTGGAGAGGGGGGGGGGGGGGGGAGGGTGAGGGACGGGGGGAGGGGGATGGAGAGGGGAAAAAGAGGGGGAGAGAGAGAGGGGGGAGAGTGGAGAGGACAGGTGGGGGAGACCCAGGAGAGGGTGGAGGGGAAGAGGGGAGGGGAGGGGGGGAGCAGGAGTGGAGGGAGAGGAGAGGGGGGGAGAGGAGAGGGAGGGGGGGAGAGGAGAGGGAGGGGAGAGGAAAGGGGGGGGAGAGGAGAGGGGGGGAGAGGAGAGGGGGTGGAGGAGGGAGAGGGGGAGAGAGGAGAGGGGGGGAGAGGAGAGGGGGGGAGGAGGGAGGGGGGGGGGAGGAGAGGAGAGGGGGGGGAGAGGACAGGGGGGGGGGAGGTGAGGTGAGGGAGAGGAGAGGAGAGAGGGAGGGGGGGAGGGGGGAGAGAGAGGCCTTTTTTATTTCAACCCAAACCCTCCAAACAACCATTTGCAGGCAGTGCTTTTTTACTTTAACCATATTTTCATTTTCAAACCACATTAAGGGTACTTACTCACAGTTGTGTGGACATGTGTTCAGTGTTATTCACAGCTCAGAGAAACGTGACCCTCTGACTTCCTACAGCTTGCAGACTAATTGAGGCACACCACTTCCTGGTGTTATAGTCCATCCCCCCTGCCGCCAGCGAGGGCAGCAGAGAGAATGGGGAATTTTGTAAAATCATTAATATCTCTGTCATTTTTCATCGACTGGAAAAATCCTCGGCACACATGCGGCGGAGGGGGGCTCTGAGCAAGGTGGCCAAAAATGACGGCCGTAGGTGGTGGCGTTCTCTCGGAAATCGCAGCACAGATCGCCAAAACCGATCAAGAACAGACTTTTAGTAAGATAGATAGATAGATGGATAGATATATATAGATTAGCACCAAATTTCAGAGGAAGGCAAACATCCACTTTATAAACCAAATGAAGTGAAACTTCAGTTGTGGATGTAAAATATATCAACAACATATATTAAATGCCAAAAACAGGATTTATGAAAATGATAGTTTAGCAAACGTTTTTTCAAGAAGTGATGAAGGTTGTTTTACTTCAACCATGTTGGAGCTCTATAAAACTTATAAAGCTCTATAATGGTTAGGCCACATTTGGAGTATTGTGTGCTGTTCTGGTCATTCCATTGGCACTGAAAAGTACAGCACAGGAACAGCCCTTCTGCCCTCAATGTCTATCCCAAACATGATGCTGAGATAGACAAATTAATATGGACCATGTGAAATCAGTTTATCTAAAAATCTCTTAAATGCCACTAACGTATCTGAGTCCACCAGCATCCCGAACATATTAACAAATTGGCATAATTTTTTTAATACAAAATTTTCAATACTGTAAATTGATCATGGTTGTAATTGAATGATTAATTATTTTTCACTTAGTCTACAACTGCATCCTGGTCAGAGATGTGCAGTCTGTATCATCAGTAGAAAAACAATTTTTTCCTCTAATTCTTATATATATTTAGTTCACTTAAACGCACGGTATTAAATACAATAAATTCATCCATGATGTTTTCTAGATTTTCTCACTGCAATATTACAAACAAGCAACTTCCTTGTACACCAACCTCCTTCTTGATGACTATTTCTTCTCTTTTATCCATATTCTCTTGTTCAAGTTTCATCAGTTCCCGTTGTATTTTCTGCCGCTTCATTTCAAGGGACAGCTCATGATCATAATCATAGTTTACATCCCCATTATCAGAATCTGTAACACAAATAACCATGAAAGCAAAGTAGCCATACTTTAAAAAATATTCTCAGTAAATTGCATGAAGTTTTCCTTATCTCAAATTGGGCAGGATTACCAAAATGATGAAGTCATAAAAGGAGCAACTTAAAAATAGCCTAGGAGATTTCAAAGTATCCCATTGATCACATTTTCTTTTATTTGCCAAAAAAATAGATACCCTTAAATGTGGTTAAGGGTTCTGACTTGACTATAAATGTTTAACAGTTCAAAATACTGCTGGTTTCAATAAATAATCAGTCAAAGAATGTCACTTAGAATTGCATTCTGCTAAATTGCTCATATAATTGAGCATTTCACTTCCTCTGGTGATTGCATGTCAAGCCATCAGATGAATCATCCTGGCTGTGACTGATGGTTCCAAAGGGTCTGCTAACATTCAGATGCTCTCGGATAATTCATTCCTGGATTTATGCAGCCAGGAATAGAAGTCCAGGGTGAGCTGGGTGACAGGTACTGATGATCTGTCTCTCGTGGTGAACTGTCACTCAAGGGAACCTACCTCCATGAACCTAGATCAATTAGAACCAGCAGACGACTGGAATCTTCATTCATTTAAATTGTGATGCCCACTTGGAGATCGGGACTATTCAATTCAATACAACAGGTAAATTCAATTATTTGCTTTGTTCTTAATTATTTCAGATTGACTTGTGTCTATAATATATATTGCATTTTTAACAATGTTTTTTTGTAATACTGACATTTTATATTTTTGAATACAAGACACATTTAAAACAGTTATAAAGCCATGAAAAACTTTGAAAAAGAGCAAGGCACGACCTTGGGTATTGCAGGGGACAGAGTTGTAGTGATGCGTTGACATTGAAGCTGAAATCACTTTTACACTGCAGAACAAAGTCAGCCCGAGAACTTTAATGGCATACAAGTTGATTACATAAACTAGAAACAAAGGTACTTAAGTGATTCTATAAGCACTTTGGCCTGCTGTTCACTTCCCTCCATTGATACCACACAAGCAATTTCTGAACAATTCCAAATATTTATTACTTTAATAAGATGCAGCAATTATTTGTGAATGATAGGTGGATACAGATGTTTGATAGGCAGATGGTTGGACAAAGGCCAGAGATGAAGGACAAAAGCTGAGAGATAGAGATGAAAGAAGAAAAGAATGTAGGTTATAGGGACGGGGGGGGAGGGGATAATTGGGTGTAAGTCCATGTGGGGCACAGGGAAATGGATGGGGGGGGGGGGGGTCAGGAAGGGAGGGGGTTTGGTTAGTTACCAAAAATTGTAGAATTAATTGTTTATACAATTACGTTGTAAACTATCTACGAGCCTCCACATCCAATATCTCCGACATTTCCGCTGCCTCTAACGTGATCCCACCACCTCTCACATCTTGTTTAAGAAGGAACTGCAGATGCTGGAAAATCGAAGGTACACAAAAAAATCTGGAGAAACTAAGCGGGTGCAGCAGCATCTATGGAGCGAAGGAAATAGGCAACGTTTCGGGCCGAAACCCTTCTTCAGACTGATCGGGGGTGGGGAGAAGAAAGGAAAAAGGAGGAGCCCGAACGCTGGGGGATGGGAGGAGACAGCAGGGGGACTGAGGAAGGGGAGGAGATAGCAAGGACTAACAAAATTGGGAGAATTCGATGTTCATGCCCCCAGGATGCAGACTCCCCAAGCGGAATATGAGGTGCTGTTCCTCCAATTTCCGGTGCTGCTCGCTGTGGCCATGGAGGAGACCCAGGACAGAGAGGTCGGAGACGGAGTGGGAGGGGGAGTGGAAGTGCTGAGCCACCGGGAGGTCAGCTTGGTTATTGCGGACCGAGCGGAAGTGTTTGGCAAAACGATCGCCCAACCTCCGCTTGGTCTCACCGATATAGATCTGCTTACATCTAGAGCAGCGGATGCAATAGATGCCTATTTCCTTCGCTCCATGGATGCTGCTGCACCCGCTGAGTTTCTCCAGCTTTTTTGTGTACCTCTCACATCTTCCTGTCTCCACCCCTGTCCACCTTTCGCAGAGACTGCTCCCTCTACAACTCGTTGGTTCACTCAGCCTTTCCCACTCAAACCACCCCCTCCCTCGGTACTTTTCCCTGCAATCGCAGAAGATGTAACCTGTCCATAATCCTCCTCCATCACACCCATCCAGGAACCCCAGCAGTCCCTCCAGGTGAGAAAGCAGTTTACGTACATCTCCTCTAACCTCATAGACTGCATCAGGCATTCCCGAAGAAGTCAAAGGAAACATTAAGATGTGGGATTAAACCCTACATGAGCTGTAGAATCAAGGGATCTAGTGTGTTTAATTGTCATGTGCACTGAAGATGGAACAATGAAATTCTTGCTGCAGATTTTACATTAACGCAACAATGTAACAAATAAATTTACAATAAAAAACGATATTATTTGGATAATTATCAGGGCCTATGTGGGTTACATTAAAATTATTCATCATAGTTCGACTAAGCTAATATTCTACGGTGTTATCATTTAGCTATGCTTTCCTGTTCCTCCAGTTTTAGCCTTGTTAGCATTCTTGAGGCTGTTTTATTGCTCTCATTACAGGTATATCATGAAGGGTCTCAACCTGAAACGTCACCTATTCCTTCGCTCCATAGATGCTGCCTCACCCGCTGAGTTTCTCCAGGTATAACATGAAAATCGTTTAATTTGAAGAAGATTCACATCTAAAATCTTTTTTCCCTTTCACAACCTATCAAAAAATTGCTTCTAAAAGTTTGTTCACTTATCCCAGTGTTTTCTACTTCTTCACTAACTGCCACACACCCTTTACTCCTAATCCTTGTATAAACACAGCTGTAATTTCTTCATGGTGAAATCAAAATGGATAAAAATGGTCTTTATTAAAATCTGGCAATGTGCACTTTAACCACATGTGATTTTCTATATTACAAATCTCAAATTGTGGAGTACAGAGGCAAATAAACAAATGATGGGTCTTTGTCCCAAACATTATGGAGGGAACTGTAGATCCAATTAGTTTAAATTCAAGTACAATAGATACTGGAAGTACAGGGTGCAGGGATACAAGGGAGTGTACGGGGTGCAGAATACAGTTCTCAGCATTGTAACGCATCATTTTCTTAAACATAGTTTGTTGTCCTTAATGGGGTAGAGGTGAATCGAACAGTACCCTAGCTTATGGAAGAACTAAATAAATAAATGATGGGTCTTTGTCCCAAATATTATGGAGGACACTGTATATATAATTAGCTTCATCACAGCTAATTCTTTTGATAATTTTACAAATGCAATGTTCACAATTATGTATTTTCTGATTATATAAATAAAATCCAATTTACCATCTCTGCCTGTTTCCCATTCAGCTGATTCTTCTTCACTTTCTGGGGTGCGTTCCTTGGTAATTTTCAGATTAGCATCATCTTTTTCTCGACGTCTGCTTCTTGAAGCAGCCCTCTAAATAAAATAACTTGTTTTATTGTACTGCAGAAAACAAAAATGCATTTATCTTCTCTGGTTTCATTTTGCCACAAATGTATCTCTTGCATAAAAAATGACTATGTTGGTGGTGCAGGTTCGAAGGGCTGAATGGCCTACCCCTGCACCTATTTTCTATGTTTCTATCAGTTTATTTATTCATGTGTGTATATATTTATATTATGGTATATGGACACACTGATCTGTTTTGTAGTCAATGCCTACTATGTTCTGTTGTGCTGAAGCAAAGCAAGAATTTCATTGTCCTATTAGGGACACATGACAATAAACTCACTTGACTTGACTCTCTAACTATATACTGATACAAGGAAAATATTATCCATTTTTACAAGCATAAAATTCTATTCCACTATTTCCTACCTTTGCATGCAACTCTCATCTCAAATATAACTTTATTTTGGCCATATAATTACCATACACAATTTTAGGTTTTGCAAAGAAAAGGCGAATGGAATCCTAGAATCAAAGAGCACAGAACGGAAACAGGCCCTTCATCCATGCCGAGCAAATTGCCTACCTGAGCTAGTCCCACGTCTACATTTGGACCATATCCCATTTAACCTTTCCTATCCATGCACTCCCATGTCTAAATGTTGGATAAACCGTAATTGCATCTCCACCACTTTCTCCGGCAGCTCGTCCCATATATCCACCATCCACTCCGTGAAAACCTACCCTTCAGAATCCCATTAAATCTTTCCCGCTGCCTTCTAGTTTTAATCTGGGCCAAGTATGAGGTGAGGCATATATATGCCTGTATACGTTTCATTACATATGGCATGGAATGCACTGCCAGGGTCGGTGATAGATACGATAGTAATGTTTAAGAGGCATTAAGGCAGATACATGAGCAAGCAGGAAATTGAGGGATATGGACTATGTACCAGCACATGTGATTGGTTAGATTGGCATCATTGTCAGAGTAGACATGATGTTTCAATGCACCTATTCCTCTACTGTTCTGTTCTCTCTGTTCTATTGGATTGTTTAGATTAAAAATCCATTGATACTGAGATCTGTTCCCATGCAATAAGACTAAGCCATGAAACTAAAATAAGACATCTATTTATTCCACTTGAATTCCACTTTTGTGAAAGAAGAACTACGTATCCTTTCACGCTACAATTCTTAACTTCAGCAATCAAAGGACATAGATTAGATTATTTTTAATTACAGTGTATTTGATGTAACATTAGATATGATTTTTGGCAACTGAACATTTTTCAACAACTTGAAACTAATTTATATTTTCATTAAAACATAGTTCTCAAGCCCAGGATGGAAAGGTTAATGGAAGATTGCTATAAATCATACATTTGGAATGACAATCATTTTTACCCTCGTTGGAGACGAGGACTCATCCTGGGTTCTCTTCTGTGGTTCAGATTCTACATCTTGCCTTTTATTCTTCATTCTCTCTCGTAAATCACCAGTTGGCCTTTCTGGAGATCTGCATATTCATAAAAAAGTGACAAATTTGAAAAATTAGGAATTAAACTTTAAAGGTTTTTGTTTCTACTGTCTAGCTAAAATTTATAAAGGAATGTGTACAACAAATGTTTTAGTGACATTAGAATATATATTTACAGATATCCCAGACTTTTATTTCATTTTTAGAATCTCTATATCAACATTAACCCAGTAATCAAAATGTCAGGCACATCCAAATACAGAATCTTGATGCAAGCACTTTTTCCAATTATCAATGGGATATCACCAAATAATGAACATTTGTAGTCTACAAAATTTAAAGTACAATATTGAGGGACAAATAAAGAATATCATAAACTCAAGAACATCTGCAACTTGATATATCAAAAATTATCTAAATATAGAAAAGTCCTACAATTGAAGTTAGTTGCAGAGAAATGAAAATGTTTTATGGAAGCTTTAAAAATATCCAAACACAGATATTTAAAGCCAGCCAGAACATCGATTAGTACAACCAAATCAGTTGTTTTGCATGTGTGCTTGATGTCAATTAAGTGTTTTACTACTCCAATTATTCTGCATATTAAGTAGTAGATGACAATATTTTATGATCTGCCAGATTTTAATAACAGTGAGATTATGGACTGTAATGTGGAATTATTCATGGATTTCACAATTGATCTTTTTAAGTTCTAATGCATGGAGGTTGAATTACTGCATCCACAACAAATATCGTAGCTAATAAATGTTAAACGATGCAACTTAAGAATATGTAATTGGCACATATTACATACACATCAGGCTAGTAGTAATGGAAAAAAAATAAAAAATGCAAGCCTACAACTCATTAGGACCTGTGGCACAAGCGAGGTATCCAGTTGCCCACATGAGTGGCAAAAAAAATTAAGTTCCTTTCATATATGAGATTGGGTCTGCATTCAAGGATATATAGTCATACATTTCACTGTTCACAGGGAAGATATAACTTTATGAGATCATAATATCTATTCTTAAGTCACAGCAACTACATCCTGACATCATAAAGTACATTGTAAAGTTTTTTTTTCAAATAAGTTAATTCTTATATCTTTCTATTAAAGATGAGCATTAAAACATATTGAGTTTGATGCAACCAAAGAACCCATACTTATATCATATTGCCACAGCTCTTAAAAATGTCCCAAAGCATATCCGATATTATGTGAAATACAGTGCTGATGTTTTGTATTCAACTATGCAATCAAACCGCACCATTACATGAAAAAAATGTAAACCAATGAGTTCAATTTCCAAATCACTCAGTGGCAATAATGGATTGGAAAAAATAGCTGCTTTGCCACGATAATGTGGAAATTGGTATTTACTGTGTTAAAGCTGCTAATGTGCGAGATGTACCACAAAGATGGTGTTGTGACAATAACCACACTGTCAATGTCAGCAAGGCGAACAAGCTAGATATGGACTGTAGGATGCATGGTGGAGTACATGCCCCAATCACCATAAATGGTGCGGAAGTGGAAATGGTTGAAAGCTTCAAGTTCCTTGGCGGTAAAATTACCAAAGATCACGGACCAACTACTTGATGCAGCAGCCAAGAAGGCAGACCAACACCTCCACTTCCTGATGAGACTGAGGAATTTTGGCATGTCTCCCGTGTACCACAGAAACCAAACTGTCAGGTTGCACCACACCTTGGTTTGGGAACAGTTTTGCCCAAGGCACAAGAAATTGCAGAGTTTTCGATGTAACCCAATCCATCACACAGATCATTCCCACCAATGACTCCATCTGCACTTCACTCCGCCTCCGAAAAGCAGCCAACATAATCAAAGACATGTTCCACCCCAGTTGGTCATTCCTTGTTCTCCCTGTTCTCATCCGGGAAGGTACAGAAGCTTGAAAGCACGCACCACCAGATTCATCATCAGTTTCTTCCCCTCCATTATCAGAATTCTAACGGTCCTTCCATAAGTTTCCATAATTATGGATATGGCAATACATAACGGTCCTTCTAACAGTCCCTCCATAAGCTAGTACTGTTCGATTCACCCCATTATGGACAACAAACTATGTTTAAGAAAATTATGTGTTACAATGCTGAGAACTGTATTCTGCACTCTGTATCTTCTCTTGTGTTGTATCTATTGTACTTGAGTTTAAACTAATTCTATCTACAGTTCCCTCCATTATGTTTGGGACAAAGACCCATAATTTATTTATTTGCCTCTGTACTCAATTTGAGACTTGTAATAGAAAAAACCACATGTGGTTAAAGTGCACATTGTCAGATTTTATTAAAGGGTATTTTTTATACATTTTGGTTTCACGATGTAGAAATTACAGCTGCGTTTATACATAATCCCCCCATTTCAGGGCAGCATAATGTTTGGGACACATGACTTTACAGGCGTTTGTAATTGCTCAGGTGTGTTTAATTGCCTCCTTAATGCAGGTATAAGAGAGCTCTCAGCATCTAGTCTTTCCTCCAGTCTTTCCATCACCTTTCAAAACTTTTATTGCTGTTTATCAACATGAGGACCAAAGTTGTGCAAATGAAAGTCAAATAGGCCATTATGAGACTGAGAAACAAGAATAAAACTGTTAGAGACATCAGCCAAACCTTAGGCTTACCAAAATCAACTGTTTGGAACATCATTAAGAAGAAAGAGAGCATTGGTGACCTTACTAATCCCAAAGGGACTGGCAGGCCAAGGATGACCTCCACGGCTGATGACAGAATAATTCTCTCTCTAATAAAGAAAAATCCTCAAACACCTGTCCGACAGATCAGGAACACTCTTCAGGAGTCAGGTGTGGATTTGTCAATGACCACTGTCCGCAGAAGACTTCATGAACAGAAATACAGAGGCTACACTGCAAGATGCAAACCACTGGTTAGCTGCAAAAATAGGATAGCCAGGTTACAGTTTGCCAAGAAGTACTTAAAAGAGCAACCACAGTTCTGGAAAAAGGTCTTGTAGACAGATGAGATGAAAATTAACATATCAGAGTGATGGCAAGAGCAAAGTATGGAGGAGAAAAGGAACTGCCCAAGGGCAAAAGCAAACTACCTCATCTGTGAAATACGGTGGTGGGGGTGTTATGGGCATGTCTGGCTGCTGAAGGTACTGGCTCAATCACATACATTGATATACAACTGCTGATTGTAGTGGCATAATGAATTTTGAAGTGTACAGGCACATCCTATCTGCTCAAGTTCAAACAAATGCCTCAAAATTCATTGGCCAGCGGTTCATTCTACAGCAAGACAATGATCCCAAACATACTGCTATAGCAACAAAGGAGTTTTTCAAAGCTAAAAAATGGTAAATTCTTGAGTGGCCAAGTCAATCGCCCAATCTGAATCTAATTGAGCATGCCTTTTATATGCTGAAGAGAAAACTGAAGGGAACTAGCCTCCAAAAAAAGCATAAGCTAAAGATGGAGGCATTACAGGCCTGGCAGAGCACCACCAGAGAAAACACCCAGCAACTGTTTTTTTAATCGTATGGCTGTATGGTGACCCCAAATTTCACTGTACCAATTGGTGCAAGTGACAATAAATGTCTCTTGAAACTTCGATCTCTATTCATTGATTCATCTACTAAAATCCATTGATCTCAGTCTTGAATATACCTTGGGTTTTAATTTTTTTTTTCTCATTTCTGTCTTATTTTGAGATTATGACCACTGGTTCTGGTTCATGGTGTCTGTCAGTTGTAATATCATCAAACCTGCTCAGCAGTGAATCTGGACAGTGATGAGCCCAGAAACAAATTCTAATCAACATTTAAAAAAATTATACAAAGTGCTAAATGAAAAATCAGTTAGAACGGGAGAAAAAAAAAATCATTTAACAGTGCTTCGCAAAAGATTTATTTAAATAATTTAAGTTCTTAAGAATCAGTTACATTTTACCTTCTGTATGTGGCACTGTATCCTTTACCTCTGGGGGAGGATCCATGAGTAAACCTACATGTGTTCCCATATGGACAATGACCAGTTTTCATCCAATTACGACATTGTGTCTAGGTTAAAACACAGAAATGTTTAATTGTACAATTGTTTAGAACAATTCTTAAAAACATATTTGATTCATACAATAAACAGAGTGTCCTCCTTATGACTTTAAACACAAAATCTTATGTTATATAGAGGTAATGAGATATATCCGTGCAGACATTTGTAGATTTCATTGTAACTGTCCTAACATTTATCCCCTCTGTGTATGACTAATTCTTGGTCAGTGCTTTAATGTGTTTGATACAATATAACTTTCACCCAGAGTTGCATACACTTAATGATGCAAACAAGCTCAAATGCAGCATTGTAGAAAGCCAATAAACCAAAATATAAAATAACACTGAATTAAAATTGCTGTGTTTAATTTGTACCATACATTTCTAACATTGGTGTTACATGGTGTAAGGTGTGACAAAATTTTGAAATTATCAAACAAAATTCCGTGAAAGGCATGATTATAGAGAATTAATGACTTGAGTACAACACAAATATTCTTTTAATGCTCACATCCCAGTTTTGATTTTTTCAAATACGTTTCCCAGTTTAACTGAATTCATAGTGAAATTTAAAGCAATCAAATACTTAATTAGCCATTCCAAAGTTCTACCATACAATGAAACAAAATACTACCTAATCAACTATTACCTCCTGAAGTAAATAACGCAAACTCTTTAGAAATTGTCTGCAGCCACCTTGGAACTTATATTATCAGTGGAATGACTGTTAATTTCCAACTAGAATTAGCCTGACATGATAATGATTATTCCAAAAGAACAAACAATCATCAATAATAATTAGGCCAAATTACCTTTTATCTGGCTCGGCAATGATACCCTTATTAGAAACTAAACACTGTTCATATAGGATTTTGAAAACTAGATAGGCACGTGCCTCAATCTTGCTCCTGGATCATAGTTTATTTTTTGATAAAAATAATGCAATACAAAAAACATTATTAAAATGATTAATTTTAGTAGAGCAGAATGCATTACACAAAGAGGTTACTTCTACTGCAAACTCATTAGTTTTGTTTCCATATCATTTTGTGCTACCAAAGAACACAACTTTAAGAAAATAGTTGATCTGTGGGCTCGAGAATTTCCAAGAAATAGCTGAAAGTGTTAGATTAAAAATGTTCAGAAAGCAGTTTCCTGTACTTTGCAATATTATGTAGTTTTTGACAGTAGGTAATCTGGTGAACAGAGGGCAAATATACCCATTAGATATCCTGTTATTGAAGGATTGGGGATTATGCATTTTATTCAACAACTTAAGATATAAAAACCTAGTTTTACAGGAATATAACCACCAACCCTCACAGCTTAATTTAATTAAAGCAACCCGCACCTTTTCTCTGTTTTGAACATAAAATGAATTTGATTCGGAGTGCTGCATCATCCTGGTAAATTAATTTTCATAACTTCTGCCACGTTTGGAAACTAAGGAGGTAAGGTCCGTTTCCAAACTCAGCTCTTCTTTTTCATCTGTGCAGGTAAGAATTACAAGACTTCAAACCATTGATGCATGCCACATTTTGTTAATATTGTTATAATGGTACAAACTTTCAATCCTAACTATTTTAATAACTAAGAAGAGAGTACATTTATGGGCCTGAAAACTGATTTAAGAAATCCTTAGTAACTACACCAAAAAAGTACATTATGAAGGTTTAAAGCTCCTGAAAGCAAAACTTTCATGTCAAAGATTGTAATTTGGATGTATTTTCGAATATTAGGTAATGCACAGACTGTTTGAATGCGAGTAAAAACAAAATTCAGTGGTTAATGAAAATTAGAAAAACAAAAACAGAAATGCTGGGACCACTTAGCAGCCAGGCAAGATATGTGGAAAGGATGTTCAAGAAGGAACTGCAGATGCTGGAAGGTCGAAGGTACACAAAATTGCTGGAGAAACTCAGCAGGTGCAGCAGCATCTATGGAGCGAAGAAAATAGGCGACGTTTCGGTCTGAAACCCTTCTTCAGACTGATGGGGGGTGGGAGGGGAGAAGGAAGGAAAAAGGGGAGGAGGAGGAGCCCGAGGGCGAGGGGATGGGAGGAGACAGCTCGAGGGTTAAGGAAGGGGAGGAGACAGCAAGGCCTAGCAAAATTGGGAGAATTCAACATTCATGCCATCAGGATGCAAGCTGCCCAGGCGGAATATGAGGTGCTGTCCCTCCAATTTACGGTGTTGCTCACTCTGGCAATGGAGGAGACCCAGGGCAGAGAGGTCGGATTGGGAATGGGAGGGGGAGTTGAAGTGCTGAGCCACCGGGAGTTCAGGTAGGTTATTGCGGACTGAGCGGAGGTGTTCGGCGAAACGATCGCCCAACCGCCGCTTAGTCTCCCCGATGTAAATCAGCTGACATCTAGAGCAGCGGATGCAGTAGATGAGGTTGGAGGAGATACAGGTGAACCTTTGTCGCACCTGGAATGACTGCTTGGGACCTTGAATGGAGTCGAGGGGGGAGGTGAAGGAACAGGTGTTGCATTTCTTGCGGTTGCAACGGAAAGTGCCCGGGGAGGGGGTGGTACGGGAGGGAAGGGAAGAATTGACAAGGGAGTTGCGGAGGGAGCGGTCTTTAGATGGGAAGATGTGGCGAGTGGTGGGGTCACGTTGGAGGTGGCGGAAGATTGTGTGTTGTATTTGCCGGCTGGTGGGGTGAAAGGTGAGGACCAGGGGGACTCTGCCCTTGTTGCGAGTGCGGGGATGGGGAGAGAGAGCAGTGTTGCGGGGTATGGATGAGACCCTGGTGCGAGCCTCATCTATGGTGGCGGAGGGGAATCCCCGTTCCCTGAAGAACGAGGACATTCCTGATGCCCTCCGATGCAGTCGTTCCAGGTGCGACAAATGTTCACCTGTATCTCCTCCAACCTCATCTACTGCATCCGCTGCTCTAGATGTCAGCTGATTTACATCGGGGAGACTAAGCGGCGGTTGGGCGATCGTTTCGCCGAACACCTCCGCTCAGTCCGCAATAACCTACCTGAACTCCCGGTGGCTCAGCACTTCAACTCCCCCTCCCATTCCCAATCCGACTTCTCTGTCCTGGGTCTCCTCCATTGCCAGAGTGAGCAACACCGTAAATTGGAGGAACAGCACCTCATATTCCGCCTGGGCAGCTTGCATCCTGATGGCATGAATGTTGAATTCTCCCAATTTTGCTAGCCCTTGCTGTCTCCTCCCCTTCCTTAACCCTCGAGCTGTCTCCTCCCATCCCCGCGTCCTCGGGATCCTCCTCCTCCCCTTTTTTCCTTCCTTCTCCCCTCCCACCCCCCATCAGTCTGAAGAAGGGTTTCAGCCCGAAACGTCGCCTATTTTCTTCGCTCCATAGATGCCGCTGCATCCGCTGAGTTTCTCCAGCAATTTTGTGTACCCATGTGGAAAGGATGGTTGCTTATGCATTTACACCAAACGGTCTCTCTTGGTTTTTTACTTCATGGGTGGTTAAAAACATAATTTGCTCATTTATAACATGGATACAACATTGAAGACCCATGTTCTGAATTAATCTAGTGTACTTTCTGAGATTATTTTTCAGCGATAATGTTGCACTGATTAGACACTATAATTTTATTAAGCAAATAATGTTGCTGTTTTGATCGCCAATGAAAGGAAATAAATAATTTGGGTATATATAACAAGTGTCATTTTATTGAATTAATTGTTATTTGAATATCATTTTCTTTTAAGTAAATAAAGTTGATAAACAGGACATGCATCCCAGCCAAGTGTTTAAATCCTAACCATAGCAGAGCAAGTTGAGAGGTCAGTCATCTAATCACAAAATCCAATGTGCTTAACAAGGGTGAAAGCCAGTTATATACCAACAAGAATGGCTGCAGACGAGGCGAGATGGTAGAATCACAGATGCTGCTACCTCACCTTATAACGTTAAACTTTTCCTCTACTCCACAATCTGGCAAAAAATACCCTAAACAAGGCATCAGCCCAAACCTTAAATTTGTTCATCCTACTCGATCAATATCAAAAATAGGTGATAGTTGATTTCTGAGCAATATAATTGAAACACGTGACAAATGCCTCTATAGTTAAATTTTGAGACAGTCTTGTTTCATCTCAGATAATTCTGGCAATTATTACTCAATAAATGCACGCCAATGACAGCATAAATTTTACAGGAACATTTGTGATCTCTTGCTATAAAGTTGTGGGTAAATTATCTTTGGGCTAGAAGGTATAGTCAATGTTGTATAGTGAATATGAAACATGCTCACAAAATAAATATTGGAATGAAACTGGTGTTGAGAATGATGATTTCTAAAGTTATACAGAACGTAAGAAATTAGCCTCCAGTAACTATAATATGAATCGGTAGTTAATACAAGGTTTTTCTTGAATGTATTTTGTAGGCTAGAATAGGCAGAGTAACATTAAAGTGTAACTGTGGAAATGGTAAAATGTTGACCTTAGATTTTGTGGACATTTAATACAACAATAGCATATGAATTTGAAAACGTTCTCCCCTCTGCTAAATCAGAGGTGTATCAGCGCCTATAACCAAACTGATAAGTTTTGTTTAATTTTTTGGAAGGAGCCATTTTTAAGATACAATACAATGGGGAGAAACTTTATGTTGATCATTCAATAAGGTAGTGGTAGAACAATTAACAATAATTGTTAACAATAAGAGAGAAACAGCAACTGCAGATGCTGGTTTTCAAAAAAGATACAAAGTGCTGGAGTAACCTGGCAGGTCAGTCAGCGTCTCTGGAGGCTAGTTGGGACCCTTCTTCAGAGATGCTGCCGGACTCGCTGAGTTACTGGAGCAATTTGTGCCTCTTTTTAAAATAAGAGAATAAACAACAGATGAAATAAAATGAAAAATGCAGAGCATACATTAACACAGTAATGAATCATTGGTATCAGTCTAACATTCAATGCTGCAATTCAATGCTTCGTTTCTGGATGTCACGGCTGCACCCCTTCACAAAGTGAATTGTGAAAACATAAACTGCCTCGTCAACGGTCTGTCTGTCCTTTCTTCTGTTTTCGTTATTTTAAGTATGTGTAAAAAGTATGTTTTAGTGTTCCTTGGTTTGTTTTATGTGAGGGGGGGAGGGGGTTAGTGGAAACTTTTTTTCAATCTCTTACGTTGACGAAGATTCGATATTTTTCCGTATCGTATCTCCGAGCCCACTGCGGCCTAACATCATGGAGTGACACGGCCTTTGCTGGAGACCAACGGGCGTTCCAAGCCGTGGGAGTCTGCGGGACTTTAACATCACGGATCTTGCGATACCTTTGCCGGGGATCAAAGTTCCAACCGCGGGGCATGTGGACTTTAACATCGTGAAGCCCAAGGTCTCTGGTACGAAAAGGTCGACTCGGGAGCTCCATGCCACGGAGAGTTTTAACCGCCCCGACACGGGAGTTTCGATCACCCCAACGGGTGCTTCGATCGTCGGCTGCGAGGGCTTTGATCACCCCGACTGTGGATGGTTTTTACTGCCCCGACCGTGGGAGGACAAAGAGGAAGAAGATTGAACTTTATTTCCTTCATCACAGTGAGGAATGTGGAATCCACGGTGATGAATGTTTATGTTAACCTTTATTTTATGTGGTTGTGTATCTTGTTGCTTTTCACTTAGTATGGCTGTATGGCAACTCAAATTTCAATGTACCTTAATTGGTACATGTGACAATAAACTGACCTTGAACCTTGAAATCATTTCACACACAAGAAGTTCAATAATACATGTTTCACTGCAAACCAGGGAACCAGAAGAATATTAAATGTCATCTATTATACTTTTGGTCATCAAGATGATATATTAATAATTAAAACTGGAATAATTTCCTGATTCTGGTGTTGGATACATCAAGTACTTTCATATCTGATATACATTACAATTAGTGTATGGCCTGTGTAAAAAAAATAGTTTGCCATTTCAGATAATCATCCTCTTTTGTCACAATAACATTTTGTGTACTTTCACCAACAACCTTGTTTTTCTCTCTCAACAAGGCTTCCAACTGAACTGAAGTTATTTGTGTGCATTTTATTTAAAGCTCAAGCCCCATGATAAAAATAGGAGTCACGGTGGATTTCACATATATCTCAAACATTGCAGTCTGGTTCCTAGATCACTATTCAATCCTCAGCTGCTAAACACATTTACACAAATATGTCCTCTAAATAATGAAGATGCTGCAATGTCATTCAAATCCTCAAGTTTCTGGGGTAAAGTGCCCATCCAATCAGGATTTATCTTAGAGAAGGCCATGGTTTCCAGCTTGTTGAAGACAAGACTGATTTATTGTATTGTACCTGCAAATATCAAGACAATGCATATTAAACTAACTAGTTACAGGGATATGGTTGGTATCACAACATATAAGTAAAAAGTAAATAAAGAGGGCGAATAAGATAGGTGTAAAATAATTAATATTCCAAAACACATTTGACATGTTAAAACCTTGATTTAATTACAATTAACCTTGGGATTTGAGAAGACTTCATAAAATATCTGGACATTTCAGGAGTTCACGCTGAGTCTGTTTATTGTCTGTGTTAATATTTTTACTCTATAAATTTCTCTGCTGCCCACGTGTTTGGTTTAAGGTTTAGAAATAATTTATTACTGACTAAATCGCATTTAATCTTTTCCATAAGCATAAACTTGCAGTTATTTTTCACACCAACCTACCCTTGCTCTCAATACTTAATTTTAAAAACTTAATCCCGTGAAATCATAAATTTCTTTCATCAACAATCATTTGCATATAAAGTTCAACAGACCTCTGGCCACTAATACACATTTGTATTGTATAGGGCAAACAAAAACACACAAATTTTTCAAAATGTGAGTGAGTTAATGTTCTAGAATATTACGGAGCTAAAATGTAGTGTCACAGTTGTTAGTTATTTTTAATAAAGCATTGTACAGCTGGAGAATGGTCTGTAGAAAAATGGAGAAATAAATTTCCAAGGGGGCCAAAATACTCTCAATTTGCATATGTAAATAATAATTCAAAATCAAAGGTCTTAGATTAATCAATGCAGTAATTAATTGTACCATTTGTTACATTAAGTTATTTGTTGCTGTTTATCTAGACCATTCTTTTAAAAAAATGTTTAGTAGAAATAGTGAAAAGTAAAAGCTGTCCCAGTCATGAAATACTGACCTCAGCACTTGGCCCTGTGCTAGGCCCAAGCCTTTCAAACACACTGGGTCTACGAGACGTGCTCTCAGAAATGGTCTTTGAATTTTCAACTGTAACCTTCCGTCTCACTTTTGACATTCTGATTCATTGGAAGCTAAAAATAAAAAGACAAACCATATGAAAGTGTAAAGGACAAAATTTAGGTTCTTCATTTGCAGCTTTAATTGCGATAAACTGAAAACTAAAGCATCAGATGTAGCTCTGAATTAAGTAGATTTTACAACAAAGGAGTGTTTCCTCAGGAACATAAATTTTCAAATTGAAACACAAATATTATAAGACTACGCTTCTTTGGTTTAAAACTGTTATGGGGTTTAGTTAATTGCACTTGATGGGATTGTCCAGCAATGAATCTCTAAAAAGTTTATTTCACAGTCTTCACAGCCATGATTTTTAAAAGGTCACAAAAAAAGATTAATGTGGGAAAGTTCAACCCATCGTAAATTGCCCATTTACTGTTGTTATTACTACCAGCTACCCATTCTGTACAGCAATCATTCTGTGAGGAGTGCTAAATATACTCAAACTTGCCGAAACATAAAACAGTACAGCACAGGAACAGGTCCTTCGCTCCACAATGTCAATGCCAAACATGATGCTGCATATCCATGTGTCTATCTAAAAATCTTTTCAATACTACTATCGTATCTGTTTCCATCACGTTTCCACCACTGTTTCCAGCAAGTTCCAGGAACACACCATCCTCTATAAAATACTTGCACTGCACATCTCCTTTAAACTTTGCCCCTCTCACCTTAAAACTATGTCCTCAATGCTGGAGAAAGGATCCGATTGTCTACCTTAACTATGCTTTTGATATTTTTTTATATCTCTTATCAGGTCTCCCCGCAACTTCTGGCATTCCAGAGAAAACATATTATAATCAGTGCCCTGACCAATGAATATCATATTCCTTCTTTATCGCCCTATTCACTTGCGTTGCCACTCTCAGGAATTTTTTGGGCTTGAACCTCAAGATCCCTCCATACATCAATGTTAAGGCTCTTACAATTAATTGTACACTTTCCCCGCATATTCCACCTCCCAAAGTGCAGTACTTCACACTGCTCGGACTAAACTCCGTCTGCCATTTCTCCACCCATTTCTGTAGCTGATTAATATCCTGCTACCCTTTGATAGCTTTCCTCAGTCAGCTACTCCAGCAATCTTGGCATTGTCTGCAAATTTACTAGCCAACCCATCTACATTTACATCCAAGTCATTATGTACATGACAAACACAGACCCCCCAAGCACAGATCCCTGCAAAACCACACTGTTCACAGACCTCCAGCCTGAATAATCGCTTCCACCATAACATTCTGCCTTCTATCAGTAGGCCAGTTCTAATTCCATATGATCAAGTCACTGTGAATCCCGTGCATCTTAATCTATTCCAAGCTGTTGTAGGAGGAAGGTTTCTTGACATTCCCGAGGTCTCCTGGAAACTTCTGGCCATGATAGCTCAAAGTTAATAAAGAGCAGGTGGGGTGGTAATAAGCACCTCAAGGCCATGGATATGGAGCATGTAAAATCCCTGCATAAGCTCACAAACAACCAGTCCTCCACACTAATAGCCACTTCTTGGCCCATTTGTGGAAAAGACAGGGTTCCTGTATTAATCGCCGCTGCACCACAAAGCTGTAGTGGAAGTAAGTAATTCTCAATTCTTACGGACTGTCTAAGAACAATTAACACAAAAATGTGAATCAAATAACTGGCCCAGTGATATGCCTATAATGCCCGTAAACGATAGTCAATTAAGGTTTTGCCTGTTCTGTTGGTGTTCAGGATAATATATAATTCAACTATAATTTTTCTATTACCTCTTTAATTCTCTAATTAAACAAAGACAAAAACTTATTGAGATTTGTCTTGAAAATGCTGAATAGCCTTTTGGGGGTGTTAGAACAGACCCAATCAGTTCCCCTCAGCTAACACTCTCCTCCAAACTTGTGGAACTTGTCCAGACCTTCAGCAGTTTCTTTTGATTCTCCTCACTTTCTTCAAGTCAAAGGTGTTGCCATGAGCACTCACATGGTATGTTTTTTTGGTGGCTACATTGAACACTCTTGGTTCCAAATATACCCAGGCACCACTCCCAAACAATTCCCTTGTTACATCAACAACGGCATTGTGGCGGCCTTCTGCACCGATGCAAAACTTGTTGATTTCATCAATTTTACCTTCCAACTTCCACCCTGTCTTCAAATTCACTTGGACCATTTCTGACATTACTCTCCTCTCTCTTGTTCTCTCTGCCTCCATTTAAGAAGACAGACTATCCATAGACATTTTTTACATACCCATTGACTCACACAGCTATCGTGATGGGGAATGGATGTATAAAGGGACTGGATTTCCACGGCAAAGATGAGGTAGTGGGGACCAGGAAATGTAAAGTTCCTGAAGTGCAGAGATCAAGTTCCTTCTGCAGTTTGTTTTTTATTCAATGTTCCAGAATCTGCATTTTCTTGTATCTGTATGGTCATTAATATAGATTGTAAATGACTGATGCCACAGCCATGATCAACAAAGAACCCCACAGTTAACAACCTCCCAAATGGAACATAATTGTTTATGTCTACTTCAGGGCTCTCGCTTAACTTCTTTTCCTGTTACCAGCTGGGCAACCTAGGCAGCTTTTTAGGTTGCCAAATGACAGTTTAGGTGGTCATTTAAGACGGTTTGCATGACACGTGCGATAATGTGCTCGGACGAAGTGCATAGTTACCAGTCAGAATCATGGTCAATGAAGCATTCACATATTATTTCAGCTTCAAATAAAGTCACAAACTAAACATATTCACCAATCAAGACATGATATATACCACAATGACATGCAGCAAAATTACAATACAGTACCTCATCTCTTTTTACATGTTGCAATGAATGCAATTTCTATTATTTCTTTCCACTTCCAAACAAGATTCTAGTTGGATTATTCAGCGTATGATCAATATATTCAGCTTGAGACCAAGTGCATGCTTGGCGATTGCTTCGCACAACACCTACACTCAGTTCGCAATAACCAACCTGATCTCCCGATTGGTCAGCACTTCAACTCCCCCTCCCATTTCGAATCTGACCTTTCTGGCCTGGGCCTCCTCCATGGCCAGAGTGAGGCCCACTGCAAATTGGAGGAGCAGAACCTCATATTTTGCTTGGGCAGTTTACATCCCAGCGAAATGAAAATTGACCTCCAATTTCAGGCAGTCCCTGCTTTCTCCTCCGCTTCCCAGCTCTCCCTCGTCCCACTGTCTCCGCTTCTTCCTTTCTTCTTCCCACCCCCCGCACCCTCACATCAGTCATAGAAACATAGAAATTAGGTACAGGAGTAGGCCATTCGGCCCTTTGAGCCTGCACCGTCATTCAATATGATCATGGCTGATCATCCAACTCAGTATCCCGTACCTGCCTTCTCTCCATACCCTCTGATCCCCTTAGCCACAAGTGCCACATCTAACTCCCTCTTAAATATAGCCAATGAACTGGCCTCAACTACCCTCTGTGGCAGAGTTCCAGAGATTCACCACTCTCTGTGTGAAAAAAGGTTTTTCTCATCTCAGTTTTAAAGGATTTCCCCCTTATCCTTAAGCTGTGACCCCTTGTTCTGGACTTCCTCAACATCGGGAACAATCTTCCTGCATCTAGCCTGTCCAACCCCTTAAGAATTTTGTAAGTTTCTATAAGATCCCCTCTCAATCGCCTAAATTCTAGAGAGTATAAACCAAGTCTATCCAGTCTTTCTTCATAAGGCAGTCCTGACATCCCAGGAATCAGTCTGGTGAACCTTCTCTGCACTCCCTCTATGGCAATAATGTCCTTCCTCAGATTTGGAGACCAAAACTGTATGCAATACTCCAGGTGTGGTCTCACCAAGACCCTGTACAACTGCAGTAGAACCTCCCTGCTCCTATACTCAAATCCTTTTGCTATGAAAGCTAACATACCATTTGCTTTCTTCACTGCCTGCTGCACTTGCATGCCTACTTTCAATGACTGGTGTACCATGACACCCAAGTCTCGCTGCATCTCCCCTTTTCCTAATCGGCCACCAGTCTGAAGAAGGGTCTCGACCCGAAACTTCGCCTAAATCCTTCACTCCATAGATGCTGCCTCACCCGCTGAGTTTCTCCAGCATTTTTGTCTACCCATTCACAGTTCTGTTATCCCACTTTCCTCACTCCCTACACATTAGGGGCAATTTTACAGAGACAAGTTAACCTACAAAGCCAATGCATCTTTGGGATGTGGGAGGAAACCTACACGCTTGCAGAGAGAATGTGCAAATGTAACACAGACAGTGTCCGAGGACAGGATCGAACACAGGTCTCTGGCATGAGAGGCAGCAAGTCCACCAGATGTGCCACTATATTTTATTTTCCAACACACAAAAAATTATACGTTGATAACTTTGGTTACTAAAAAAAAAGAAACTATCCATTTTCAGTCTTAAATCTCTAAGTGACGCTTTGTCCCCCTTTACAGCAACTGTGTGTTTTAATTTGGTTCAACACTATGGGGCAGTACATTGGCCATAAAGTTGCTGTCTAAAATTGCCAGAGACCCGGAGGAATTGATCCTGAATATGGGTGCTGTCTGTATTGAGTTTGCTCCTTTTCCCTTTGATCGCATGGGTTTTCTCCGGGTGCTCTTGTTTCCTTCCACGTTCCAAAGGTGTGCAAGAACCTTTTTCAGACCCAACCCAAAACATAATATTTTCCTTTTGTCCAGAGATTCTGTCTGACCTATTGAGTTACTCCAGCTTTTTGTGTCTATCTTCAGTTTAAACCAGCATCTGCAGTTCCTTCCTACACACACACGATACAATAGGATAGAACTTTATTAATCTTTATTAATCCCAGGAGGGAAATTGTGTGTGTGTGTGTGTGTATATAGTTATATATTCATATATAAATATACACTGTTTTGTTTTCTCGTTTATAACATTGTTTACAGAGTACTATGTTTACATATTCTGTTGTGCTGCTGCAAGGAAGGATTTCATTGGGACGTGAGAGAATAAAACACTCTTGACTCGTGACTTACGTCGCTAATGTGTGGGATAGAACTAGTGTACGGGTGATCGGTTGGTCGGCGTGGACTCAGTGGGCCGAAGGGCCTGTTTCCATGCTGTATCTTTAAATTAAATTAAAAACACCAAAACCAGAGGAAATCGAAAGAAGGGTCTCTACCCGAAACGTCACCCAATTTCTTCTATCCAGATATGCTGGCTGCTCCATGGAATTCTGCCGCATAATTAAAGCATGGAATAGTCTTCACCCTACTATAGGTACCCAACCAGACGCAACTAAATTTAAGGAAGCTCTTTTTCCCCCAAGAACCTTTTTTGACTTTGCTTAAGTCCAAGTCAAGAGTCAAGGGAGTTCTATTGTCATGTGTCCCAGATAGAAGAATGACATTCTTGCTTGCTGCTGCACAACAGAATATGTAAACATAATAAAGAACAGGAGATAAATACCATAGACCATATATACATGTACACAATAAATAAACAGATAAAGTGCAATAGGCTGTTATTTTTTGAAGGTGGAGGGTCCACTTCTGTTTAAATTCCTTTTCGAATATTTTTGGAGTACAATGCATTAAATTTAATTTTTTTTGGTCATTCCTCAATTTTCAAGTTTACGTATTTTCTTTGAAACATTATACCCTCTTATTTTAATCCGATGCTTATCCTTAATCATAGGATGATAGATAATTTCAAATAAAAGTTTTATATCTTTTTCTCGAATGGAATGCAATTATTCAGAATTTTCACACAAAAAAATCTGTGCCACTATTTATCGACTAATTTCCGAATCCATCCTAATCAATTTATCAATGTAACTGGTACATACTTTGCCACAATGCCTACAATAGTTTTTTAAATGTGCACTAAACTATAAACCATAATTAGCAATCCCCCTGCCCCATAAAAAAAAAAAAAACACATTTATATATGTTGATTGTATTTCTCTCATTAATATTTGATCTTTCAAAGTATAATTAAACCAATCAATAAAGTTTATGACATTTTATGTTTTATCTGTATGCCTTTATTCCCTTTATTTTATTTTCTGCATATTAACTATATTGAGGCAACTAATTATCTTCATTATTAAGAAGATAATCACCTGTTTTCGCTTCTTCATTTTGAGGTATTTTGTATAGATTGATGATTAAAAAAAAATGAACTTAATCTATTTTAAAATAAGTTTGTAATGGAACAAAATGTGGAAAAAGTGAAGAGGTCTGAATACTTTCTGAATGCACTGCACATTCAAAATCAAAACCGTAGATTTATGCTGACAAATTATGCAGATTGTAGAAATGCTTGGCAAAGTATTCCAGACACAGAGCGATGATGTGAATGGCAGAACAACACTGAAGACAACTGCATCAAGAAACAATTGCAACCCAAGCATAAATTATACTTTCTTTTTGATGTGGCTTTTACTGTAAACTTAATAAACAATAATCTGTAAAGAGTAACAATTGCCTTTTGAGATACAGGTGCACAATCTTTTATCCGAAGTTCCAAATAACGAAAACCTCCGAATAGCAACATTTTTTCAGTCCTTGAAGAAAGGTCCTTGAAAACGTTCACCGAGGGCGGCCCGCAGAGGTGACAGCGGAACCTCCGGTCGGTCCTCGAAGAAAGGGGAACTAAATCCCCATTCATAAAAGAGAAGGTGAGGGTATATTGCGCGGGAGGGTTAATAATTGACAATCTGCTGCTGCCTGCCCGCTGAGTTAAAAAGTTCCCACGGTAGACTCACGATACACAGTGTATCGTGAGTCTTGCATGAGAACTTTTTAACTCAGCGGGCAGGCAGCAGCAAATTGTCGCTCCCTTAAGTTTCACCCCACCTACACCCCTCTGCTTCCAGGCCATGTGTGTGACCCCTTCTCTCCCCTCTCCAGCTCCCCGCCCATTGCACCGGCGCGGGGGTTTTGCACTGTCTTCACGTCGGAGCTAGTGCCAATCACCGGAGACGTCAGGACCAACGGGACACCGGCCCCCAGGCCCACTGCAAGCACGGAGATCCCAGAGACCCACAGCCAGCAGCAGCCCAGCCCCGTTCCAATTCCAGAGGAACACGCTCCCCGTAGGGACAGAAGCTGATGGTGTGCAAGGTGCGTCTTGGTCTTGAGGTTGCGGATGAGGGGGCGCAGCTCGGGCTGTGACGTCTCCGGCCACCCCCTGTACAGGAGCTGAGACTGGGAACTGTGGGGATGTTTGCAGTTGCAGAGGGAGGGGGCAAGGGCGGTACAGTTCCCAGTCTCAGCTCCAGTCCAGAGGGGTGACCGGAGACGTCAGGACCAACGGGACACCGACTGCAAGCACGGAGATCCCGGAGACTCACAGCCAGCAGCAACTCTAGCCCAGCCCCGCTCCAACTCCAGAGGAACCCGGGTTGCGGATGAGGGGGCACAGCTCGGGCTGTGGGCGAACTGCCACTTGTCGCTGTAGCGGCCCATCGGGGAGCGGGTTCCTGTTGGTCCTGACGTCTCCGGCCATCCCCCTGGACAGGAGCTGAGAGACGTCAGGACCACCAGAAGCCGCTCCCCGATGCGCCGCTACAGCGACAAGTGGCAGTTCGCCCACAGCCCGAGCTGCGCCCCCTCATCGGGACACCGACCCCCAGGCCCACTGCAAGCACGGAGATCCCAGAGACTCACAGCCAGCAACAACTCTAGCCCAGCCCCGCTCCAACTCCAGAGGAACCCGGGTTGCAGATGAGGGGGCGCAGCTCGGGCTGTGGGCGAACTGCCACTTGTCGCCGTAGCGGCGCATCGGGCCGCGGATTCCCCTGGAGTTGGAGGGACAGGGAGACACAGCGGCTTTTGAGAATGGTGGGCAATCACTTCCAAAGTTCTGCCCACACAGTCAGTACACCTCTCCTACACTTGTCTCCCGCACTAAGATCATCTCGCAGAGAATGATCCCAGCCTAACCCTCCCTATTCTCTCCTATTCTGCAAGAAAAAACTACATTGAAGACTCAAACACGCGATCGAGTAACTGCTGGGATCGAGGCGCAAACTCGCGACCTTGCGGATATGAGCCGAGCACTCTACCACTGAGCCAGCCGTTAAAATCTACGCTAAAAATCTTCCATTCCGAAAGCCGAAAAATTCTGAATTACGAAAAGTGTCTGGTCCCAAGGCTTTCGGATAAAAGGTTGTGCACCTGTACATGTATTACAATAATCCACAAATTTCCCCCGAGCATTTTACATTGATCCATCCTGTGGACTTAAGCTCGAGGAAATCATATCTATCTGTGGCAGACTATCTTTAACATTAACAAATATTAAACAATTCAAGAAGCAGTAACATTTAAAATAATTAAAGGTAGACACAAATGCTGGAGAAACTCAGCCGGTGAGGCAGCATCTATGGAGGGAAGGAATAGGTGACGTTTCGGGTCATCGTTTTCCAGGATTCTTTCTTAAACTTAAATAATTAACTTTTTAATGTAATTTTGAATAAAAGAAGAGACTAGGGTAATTAAAACACTTAAGTATATTAAATCAACTCAATAAAATCAAATTAAAAGGAAATTAACATATTTGCAGCTATTTAGACTTTAGTGATAGAGGGTGGAAATAAGCCCTTCGGCCCACCGACCAGCGCATACAAAAGCACTATTCCACATACTAGGAACAATTTACAATTTTACTGAAGCCAATTAAACCAAAAGCCTGTACATCTTTGGAATGGGGGAGGAAACCGGAGCAGCCAGAGAAAATCCCAAGCGGGATTATGGGTGATTATAATCAGGATTGAACCAAGGTCTCCGGCACTGTTAGGCAGCAACTGTACTGCTGCGCCATTGTGCTGCCCCAAACCTCTATCCGTTGATATGGCATTTGGATTTGCTGAGAAATATGAGCAAGTTTGCATTAAACCATTACAGTACAGGTATTCCAGGATTGCTCTAACCAGTTAAGTAGGCAAATTATGCCAGTTGCAATAGAACTGCTAGTTTTCAGATGGAATATTTTCCCCATTATCCTTTTACATTTTCTATCATGCAAAAGACAGGTTACCATGAAGATGCTTTCAGAGCCAAGGAGCAACAAAACCTTTAATTTCAATCTATGATGAAATGTAAAATTTTACCAATCTTTCAAATGGTTTTAGTCTATTTTGCTTTAAATACACGGTGAGGAGAATTTCTTCACAACCTATTTTCACATGCCCCCTTTTCACTTTATTTCAGCAATTCAAGCAATTTACTACTTCATAATGACCCATGTAGTCCACCAGTTGTGATAAGAAAAGTTCTGGGAAATTATAATTTACAGGAATTATGTAAAAGTGCTACAGAAAAGAAAATACCGTATATGTCGTCAAGATGAAGAATGACAAGCCAATTAAAACATTTATACATTTTTGTTTTCATGCAGAAAAACAAGTCAACAATTTGAATTAATTTCTGTGGGCCATTTAAATCAAAAGTCAACTCAAGAGAGTTAAGAATCAAGAGAGTCAAGAACGCTTTTTTACCAGGTGTACTGCAACGGAACAATGAAATTCTGACTTGCAGAAGCACAACAGGTTTCTAAACAGTGCGTAGGAAGGAACTGCAGATGCTGGTTGTAAATATAGTACTCCATAGATCATATAATCTATTTATCTATCTACTTATATAACTAATCGTGTGTGGGCGTATGTTTTTGTATCTTCGCCAAAACGCTACGCGGTAGCGCTGAAATTTTTACAGAATCTTAAATATTTCCGGTCGTCGAGATAAAGTAAAGTAAAGTAAAGTATCCTTAATTGTCATTCAGACATTTCAGTCTGAACGAAATTATATACCTTGCAGTCATAACATAGAATTTAAAAAATAAAATAAAATAACAAAACACACAGTTTAAGATCCACCACTGCGAGTCTACCAGGCACCTCCTCACTGTGATGGAAGGCAAAAGTCTTAAAGTCCTTGACTCTTCCCTCCTTGTTCTCCCTCTGTGTTGAGGTGATCCAGGCTTCCGGTGTTTGGACCCCGCCGGATGACTGTAAGTCCAACGGCCGATTCCCAGCTCCGCGAACGGGCCGGTTCAAACTCCGCGGCCCGGGGCGGTCGAAGCTGCCACCCTCCAATGCAGCGGACGAAGCTGTCGTTGCGGGAGCTCCGGAAAACAGGTACCAATCTGGGACCTGCGAGCTCTCGACGTTGTCGCCCACTGGGCCCACGGCCGAAGGATCTGAAGTCGGGTCGCCGCTGCCGCAATGCCACCACAGCCCTGAAGTTGGAAAGTCCTGGTTCTGCCTCTGGAGACTCAAGGTCAGTCCCATTTGGAGGCTGCCAGCTCCGCAATTAGGCCTCAGCGCAGACGGAGACGGGGGATACGACAAGAAAACGTCGCATCCCCCCAAAGGAGACTAAAAATAGTTTCTCCCATCCCCCCACACATACACAACTAAAATAAACGAAATAAACTAAACAACAGGACAAAAAAAAAGAAAAAAGAAAAGACAGACGGACTGCAGGTGAGCCGCAGCTGCTTGGGCAGCGCCGCCACTAATTCCCTTCAGATTTGATGCTATATTTCACATTATTGATGATCAAGGTTTAAGAGAGAGAGTATTCCAGCAGCTTCCAGTGATTATGTCATAATACCATCTCACAGTCCACCAATCACAATGGGCTCTCATTTACACAAGCTGCCGTGTGCGACAATGACATCACAATGCGACGTTGCCAATGGTAATGGCAAGAACAGCGTGAAGAAGAGATTGCCAACGGGGGGGAGGGGGGAGAGAGAGGGGGAGAGTGAGAGAGAGATGCATTGGGGGAACTTGTGAGTGGTGGTATATTATTGGGAGTTGCCAACGGTAACGGCAGCAGCACCAGCTTGAAAGAGAATGCTGCGTGCCACCATCTTCAGTCCGACTGGGCCGCACGGAGGGCGGAGTGTGTGACAGAGGTGGGGGGGGGGGGGGGGGGTCAAGTCGAGTCTATGTATTGACTCAAAAAATGATTGGCATTTTACAACAAAAAAAAATCAGAACTTTCCAGCATCGCTGCCCGACCCCACCCCCCCCCCCCCCCCCCCACACGTCGGGTCCACACTGCCTGCCGCCACCCACCCACCCGGGGGCGTTTGGCTCCGGAGGGCGCCTGTCTCCGGAGGAGCGCTGATGCCGCGCCCTCCCCCCAGTTGGGGGATGGGGCCCAACGGGTCCCACTTGGTCTAGTATACTATTAAAAGCTTCGACTTGGTTGTCTGTCTGTCTGTGATCTCAGGAATTACACCAAAATGGTACACAATAACGCAACATTTTTTTGCAGAATCTTACTCAGCTTTTTCCCGTGGTCGTATGGATCAAGTTTCTTCACATTTGATGTTATATTGGTATTGCAATTGGGGAAGTGAAATTGGAATTTGTTTTAAGTTCAGTGCTGGGGGAGGCAGGGAAGTGCTGGAATCTTACGTTCGGCAACTGTACAGTTGTACAGTTGAGTTGGGGTACTAGGCCTCCCATG
Source organism: Leucoraja erinaceus (assembly GCF_028641065.1). NCBI lineage: Eukaryota > Metazoa > Chordata > Chondrichthyes > Rajiformes > Rajidae > Leucoraja > Leucoraja erinaceus. The sequence continues at coordinate 32,772,475 of NC_073389.1, forward strand.
TGGTTGAGTGGTTGGGGCTACGGGTTAGTGGTGCAATAAATCATTGGGGAAAGGGTTGCGTTGGGGGACTAGGCCTCCCATGTGACAGGGATCCAACGGATCCCAGTTGGTCTAGTAAACAAACAGAAAAAAGTTTGATAAATGAACACCAAATATTGTATATACTGCAAAACCAAACAAGGCCCAAAGTCCCTAGTGCAACCAAAGCAATTCGTAGTTTGGAGTTTAGTTGGAGTTCGTTTAGATACAATCAAATATGTTTTACTATTAAAATGTTAATCCTGGAGCAAAAGCATTGAATATCAGATAATCTGTCTGTTTACATCATATCTCATATACTTTTAAAACTGTGTGTGTGTGTGTGTGTGTGTGTGTGTGTGTGTGTGTGTGTGTGTGTGTGTGTGTGTGTGTGTGTGTGTGTGTGTGTGTGTGTGTGTGTGTGTGTGTGTGTGTGTGTGTAATTTTGCCTTTGAAACGCATCTCGTCGAAAACCAGACGCAAAAACGCGGAGATTTTTACAATTTCGGTAGGGATTTAACTTATGATTTCAAAAATGCGCTCCTCTCTAAATTCGGTCAATTATTTCCCCAAATTTTTGAATAAAATGTTCACGAATGTTCACAAAACTCACTTTTTAAAATATAATCGCCAGCTGACGTCACTATGCCCACATGCCCACCAATCCAGGCCCACCTGCCTCCTGGCCCCGACCCCTCCGCCGCTGTGGATTAAAGGCGTAGAAAGAGCGAGAAAGTTCTGCAGAACAAAGATTCTACAGCTTCCGTTCCGCTATAGGATCTTTGTTCTGCACATTGGTCAGCGGCGCCTCACGCGCTGAAGCTTCTCCTCACTGTCGGCGCAGCTCATGAAGCCCCGCCCGCGTGCTCATTCAGCTTTCCAGAGTCAGAAGCCGCTTCTCTATCTCTCCTCATTTGGCCCACTCACTCGCCCGGCTCCCCTCCACCCCCTCCTCTTCTCACCTCCTCCCCTCTCCTTCCTCCCTCTCTCCCCTCTATCAAAGATCCTATAGGATCTTTGCTCTCTACCCGTCACAGGGGACGATCGTCTGTCCCCCCCCCCCCCCCCCTCCCCCGTCCCTCCCAGCCCGGCCCGGCTCTGTCACACTGGCGGAAGCCACGATCGGCTGGTCCCCCTGCTGCTTAATAGGAGCAGATTAATAATATTAATATAATATCAAGGGGGGCAGTTAGTGTGTGTGTGTGTGGGGGTGGTTAGTGTGTGTGACGCCGCATGCCACCCCGCATCCCCCCTCCCGCAAACGCGCGTTGGGGGAACAGACCCAATGGGTCTGCACTTAGTCTAGTGCTTTATAAAAATATACCATTTTAAAAGTGAATGACAAATATAAAACCAAAATACGGCTTCAAATAAACTGCATTTACAAGGTATATATTTTAGCTTAGTTTAGAAAAGCTAAACTAAGTTTAGAAAATCATTTTTTACACAGAGAGTGGTGAATCTGTGGAATTCTCTGCCATAGAAGGTAGTTGAGGCCAGTTCATTGGCTATATTTAAGAAGGAGTTAGATGTGGCCCTTGTGGCTAATGGGATCAGGGGGTATGGAGAGAAGGCAGGGATGGGATACTGAGTTGGATGATCAGCCATGATCATATTGAATGGCGGTGCAGGCTCGAAGGGCCGAATGGCCTACTCCTGCAACTATTTTCGAATGTTTCTATGTAAAACAGCATGAAAACAGACCCTTCCGCCCACCAAGTCCATGCTGACCATTGCTCATCCATTCACATTAGTTCTATATTTTTCCACTTTCGTATCCATTCTCTACAAATGAGGGGCAATTTCTATGGATGCCAATTAACCTACAAACCCCACGCGTCTTTTGGATGCGGGAAGAAATCGGAGCATCCGGAATAAACCCTCGAGGTCACAGGCAATACATTCAAACTCCACATAGACAGCACTTGAGATCAGGTTCAGATCAGGGTCTCTGGCATTTGAGGCAGCAGCTCTACCAGCTGCGCCACTGTGCATCCCTCCAAATTATATATATATTTAAATCATTTTTTTAAATATTTGTTTTGTACAGATAGCTTTTAAAATAAAGTGACAAGACAAAAGCCTGATGATCAATAAATAGCTGATGCTTCAGTAGGGATCTGTAAAATAGTTATTTTAATATGAATATGTTGTGAATTATCGTCCATGATTGTATTTCTCGTAACATCCACACACAATACACTCTGCCACATCCTTTGCCAATATCTCCAGTTTTTCAACATTATCTGTCACTGCTTTTCTCACCAGTTCTGACAGAAACCCTTGAAGAGGTAACGTTTTTGGCTTTTGATGCCTTATCCTCTTTGTCTCATTTGAGGCTGGTACAATAACAACATTTAAAATACATTTGGATAGTAACATGTATAGCAAAGGATTAGATGCATAATGGCCACACCTCACAAATCACACTAGCTTAGATGTGTCACTTGGTCTCCATCGGCAGGTCAAACTAATTTCTGTTAATCCTGGCTAATTGGAGTTCAAAATGGGGTAAAGTTTCAGGGTTGCTGGGAGATTTGGTCAATTTGGAGTTACTCTCCGCAGAGCTGGGACAAGCTGTGAAGAGGTGCCAGAGCATCTGGAGTTTAGATACAATTTTCATGCAAAGAATGGGGATATCTTCAAACCCTGTCAATTAGGTGCAAAATGCATAGAATGGATTGGATAGCTGCAAACCAGACATACACCGTGTAAATAATGTTGCAGAGTTTGACTTTGCCAACTGTTGATTGGATGAGGTGTTGAACCTTGTTGTAAATCAGGGTAAATGTTTCTAAGTTGGCTTCCTTACGAAGTCCGTTTTGAATACAATGTACTGAGCTGTTGTATCATTGGGTTAGGGGAATGCCTGTTATGTATGGGGTTAATGGACATCTGTAATTGGGTTATTAAGAGACCGATGACGAGGGTCAGCGTTGATATCTGGGAAAGCGCTTGGGATAGTGTGAACTTCTGGAGTGTCTCTGTCTGAGCGAGACCTAGAGGGCTTAAACAGGCAGACATGAGCATCAAATGGTGGGATAGGTACAGTAGTTGAACTGTGATACGCTTTTGGTAAACTAAAATGTAGTTGATTCAAGTGCTTGATTCAGTGTTTTTACTGAAACTAGCCGGGGGGGGGGAGGAAAGCTTAGAAATGAGCAATTATCATTTCCAGCTTGCTTTTGTGTTGTATGACTATAACTCTCAAATTTGCTCAAAATACTCACTGCACAGAAGCATTTGATTGTATTTCAGACTTCCAGCATTTGCATTTTCTTTTAACCTCTGAGATGCAAATCTTTGACAGCACAGCTAATAAGTTGCAACAATCTGCTAGAGGAACTCAGTGGGTCAAGTAGTCCCTCCGGAAGGGTTTTATAGCCCCTCCGGAAGGGGCATGGCCTTCAGGAGAGAGAATCTCAACACTTTTTAAACACTAATAACTCTTTTATTTGTCATCAATAGGAAAAATCCTCTTGTCCTGCGCAGCGGAGGGGGACGCTGATGAAGATGGCCAAAACTGACAGCCATAAGTGGCAGTGTTTTTTCCAAAATCAATATACAGAACAGGAAGTGGTCAAGATCAACTTTTAGTAATATAGATACTGAATCTGCCACGCATCTGCCCACCCACTCAACCTGTCCAGGCCACCCTGCAACTTCCTAACATCCTCTTCACAGTTCACACTGCCACCCAGCTTTGTGTCATCCGCAAACTTGCTAGTGTTGCTCCTAATTCCCTCTGCCAAATCATTGATATATATGGTAAACAGTTGCGGACCCAACACCGAGCCTTGTGGCACTCCACTCGCCACTCACAGCTAAAGCTGTGTTGCCTTTGGTTTGGAAATGCTAAAGCTGTGTTGCCTAATTAAAGTTGCCTTGCATAATTAAAGTTGACTTATCTTCTATATAATTAAAAGTATTATCTTGACCACCTCCTGTTTGCGCTTTATATTGATTTTAGAAAAAACGCTACCACGTACGGCTGTGATATTTGGCCATCTTTCTCAGAGTCCCCCTCCGCTCATCAGGTGCCGAGGATTTTTTCCTTCGATTAAAAATAAAAGATTAATTAGTGTTAAAAAAATGTTGAGATTCTCTCTCCTGTCAATTACGCCATGAAGGCCACGCCCCTTCTGGTGGGAGGGACTATTAAACCCAGAAGTGTGGGCGTGGCTCAGTCTCTACAAGATGGAGGAGGGAGAGGTCACGACTCGCTGTCTTTAGTGGCCTTGCACCCTGCTTGAAACTGCACTTGAATTTGGTGGCCTTGCACCCTGCTTGAAGTGGTAAGAAACTGCACTTGAATTTGGTGGCCTTGCACCCTGCTTGAAATGGAATTTCAAGGACTAGCCGTGAGTCAACTGCCAGCCCACCAGCCGTGAGTGAGTGAGCTGCCTGCACAACAAGCTTGAGTGACTGAGCTATCAGCCCAAGAATCCATTCGGCCCACAATGTCCATACTAGCCCTTTGGAAAACAGTTCCTTCAGCCCACAAAACCCATACTAACGATCCAGAAAGCCCCCCATCATCAATATTGGAATTGGTGGAGAGGTGGAATATTGCATTGGGGGACCAGCCCTCCTGTGTGATGCTCCCAATGGGTCCCACTTAGTCGAGTAATATAGATAAATGTGAGGTTATCCACTTTGGTGGCAAAAACAAGGGGGCAGATTATTATCACAATGGGGTTGGGTTAGGTTAGGGGGAAGTACAGTGAGACCTGGGTGTCCTTGTACACCGGTCACTGAAAGTTGGTGTGCAGGTACAGCAGGCAGTGAAGAAAACTAATGGAATGTTGTCCTTCATAACAAGAAGATTTCAGTATAGAAGTTCTTCTGCAGTTGTATAGGGCTCTGGTAAGACCACATCTGGAGTATTGAGTACAGTTTTGGTCTCCTAATTTGAGGAAGGACATCCTTGTGATTGAGGCAGTGCAGCGTAGGTTCACAAGATTGATCCCTGGGATGGCAGGACTGTCATACGAGGAAAGATTGAAAAGACTGGTCTTGTATTCACTGGAGTTTAGAATGATGAGGGGGTTCTTACAGAAACTTATAAAAGGACTGGACAAGGTAGATGCAGGAAAAATGTTCCCAATGTTGGATGAGTCCAGAACCAGGGACCACAGTCTTAGAATAAAGGGGAGGCCATTTAAGACTGAGGTGAGAAAAAGCGTTTTCACCCAGAGAGTTGTGAATTTGTGGAATTCCCTGACACAGAGGGCAGTGCAGGCCAAATCACTGGATGGAGTTAAGAGAGAGTTAGATAGAGCTCTAGGGGCTAGTGGAACCAAGGGATATGGGGAGAAGGCAGGCACGGGTTATTGATTGGGGATGATCAGCCATGATCGCAATGAATGGCGGTGCTGGCTAGAAGGGCCAAACGGCCTCCTCCTGCACCTATTTTCTATGTTTCTAATTAAAGTATTAAAGAATTGAAAGAATTAAAGATAATTACAATAGACAATGTGATTTATGACCTATTTCTGTAAGATATTTACAGATGGGGAAGGCAATTCAATACCCAAAGTCATCCTTCTAGTGCAGGTTACGGAACTGCCTACAAGGAATAAGGCCACATAATGTGCTGACTGAGGGCACAAATTGAGGGAGGGCTTAATAGTGAGAATAGAATGTACACAGGTAGGGCTCCCTTTAACACACGCCGATGGCTGATCATGATTCCTTTAAAAAACACACAGGTGGCTGATCCCCGATTCCCTTTAACACACATTGATTACTGATCACGTTAGATTTAAAAAAAAAAGCAAATCGAGGCCTGCCGATGCCTTTGTGTCCTGTGGGGACCATCTGACCACCCTGAACTGAGGGCCGAGGTTCATCAGTCAGGTAGGCCTCAACAGATGCTGCCATGATCCCCCTCCCCTCGCCCGTCAGCGTGGCCTGTGAACACGGGGCTGCGATGAGGATGACCGTGATACCTGGAGCGGTTGAAGTCGCCGCTGGGCTGCGGGGGGCGGTGATCCTCCTCCTCCTCCCTCGGGCTCATACGCGCGCTCCCGTTCTCCGGCTCCCGATTTCGGTCAAGGTTTCGTCAAGACGTCATCGTCGCGCGACGGTGCTCCCTTCGCGTGCGCAGGCGCTGCGCGTGGAGACGCGAGCGTTGTGAGTCGGCGCGGGGCGTGGACTTGAACTAAAGATCCTGTAGCAGAGTGTTAAAGTCTGAAGAAGGGTTTCGGCCCGAAACGTTGCCTATTTCCTTCGCTCCATAGATGCTGCTGCACCCGCTGAGTTTCTCCAGCTTTTCTGTGTAACATCCTATAACAGAGCTCTGCTATAAGATCTTTGCTTGAACGGTCAATGTTAGAGACGCTCATCGGGTCTGACCAAAGATCTGCTATAGGATCTTTGGTGTTCACCACTTTTTCATTCTTGGGCATTCGAGTTGTCAAAACAGGCCATGATGCAACCAGTCAATACGCTCTCTACACCTATAGAAGTTCAAGGGAGTATTCATCAGCATACCAAATCCCTTCAATCGTCTCAGGATGTAGAGGCGTGTTAACTACTTCCAATAACCCATGAACCGATTACCTCTACAACTGCGGCTGCCTCACCAACAGTCTGTTTGGCCCCTCTCTGTTTTTATTATAACCATATAACAATTACAGCACGGAAACAGGCCATCTCGACCCTTCTAGTCCATGCCGAACACGTAATCTCCCCTAGTCCCATACACCTGCGTTCAGACCATAACCATCCATACCTTTCCCGTCCATATAACTATCCAATTTATTTTTAAATGATAAAAACGAACCCTGCCTCCACCACCTTCACAGGAAGCTCATTCCACACAGCCACCACTCTCCGAGTAAAGAAGTTCCCCCTCATGTTACCCCTAAACTTTTGTCCCTTAATTCTCAAGTCATGTCCCCTTGTTTGAATCTTCCCTACTCTCAGTGGGAAAAGCTTATTTTAAGTATGTTTTAAAAGTACTGGTATGTTTTAGTGTTTCTTGGCCCATTTTATGTGGGCGTGGTGGGTGGAATTGGGGGAAACCTTTTTCAATCACTTACCTCAACAGAGATGCGATTATTCTCCATATCGTATCTCCGTCCCCCTGCGGCCTAACAACGTGGAGTGGTGCAGCCTTTCCTGAAGACCGACTCGGCGCTTCAAGCCGCCAACGCGCGGACTTTAACATCAAAGGAGCCCGCGATCTTTTGCCGAGGATCGCCTGTGAAAGAGCTCCAACCGCAAGACCTGTGGAATTTAACACCATGATGCCCGCGGTCTCCGGTAAGAAGAGGCCATCTCCAGAGCTCCATGCCGAGAAGTGTTCCAATCTGTCCCGACACCATAGTTTTGATCAATCCCGACACGAGGCTTTGGACATCAGATCGTCGGCAGCAATGACTGCATAAGGGTTCAACAGCCCTGACCATGGGTTAACAAAGAGGAAGATGATTGAACCTTATTACCTTCCATCACAGTGAGGAATGTGGATTCCGCTGTGGTGGATGTGTATGTTAAATTTTATTTTATGTGGATGTGTGTATTGTTGCTTTTCACTTAGAATGGCTGTATGCAGGGGGGCGGGAATCACTCTCCAAACATTGGGGGGGGGGGGACACAATTTGGGGTGCGATTTCTTGCTTGAGCACACACACACACGCGCGAGGCTTTGGAGGCTTCAGCCATGGCCCCTGTGGACGGTAACATCGGGAGCTGACCTGGTGGTGACCGACTCCGAACTCAAGCTTTGTCCGCCCCGAATCGTGTGGTTTGAATCAGCCCGTTTGCGGGGCCTTTCATCGCCCGGCACGGCTTGAAGTTGGCCGGCGGGGGCTTCAACATCGAGAGGCTCGATCGCTTTGGTGCAGCAGTTTGATTTTAAGCCGCGCCAGATGATGAAAGGCCCCGCAAATGGGCCGATTCAGCCGATAAAGGGTCTGATACCCGCTTGAATCTTTCAAAAGCTGCAATGTGATAAATAACACTTAAAACAAATAAAACTGAAGCAAATAAAGGCAAACTGAAGAACCAACCCTGGAGGAGGGAGAGATGGGAAAAAAATACTAATTAATGTGAGTGACCGAATGAGGGACTTACCTGCAAGCCAGCCAGGAAACCCGTTCGACCGGATCCCTTAATGACCTGACCCATTTAAATTTGATACCCGTTTAAATCTTTCCCATCCACCAATTCATCCAATTAGTTCAAATGGTAATTATACCCGCATCAGACAGCTTTAAAACATTCTCTGTGAATAGCTTCAGTAATATTTGAAGGCCAAAATACAATTGGTGACACATCGTGTTAATACGATGTTAATAGAGACATTTAACAAACGTTTAAAAGTGACTGTCTCGCAGAAAGCGGAAATTTTAATAGAAATTTTTTCACCGAATTTCAAAATCCGGATTACAAAACATGAGGGGGATTATTCCCCCACCTCTCAAAACATGGGGGGGATGTGCGTTCCTCCCCTCCCCCCGGGATATCCGCCCATGGCTGTATGGTAACTCAAATATCACTGTGCCATAATTGGTACATGTGACAATAAATTTGAACTTTAACATATTCCACTGTACAACACAGTGGCGCAGCGGTATAGTTGCTGCCTTACGGCGCCAGAGACCCAGGTTCAATCCCAACTACAGGTGCTGTCTGTACAGAGTTTGTACGTTCTTCCCGTGACCACATGGGTTTTCTCCGAGATCTTCGGTTTCCTCCCACACTCCAAAGACAAGCGGTGAACGTCAGGTAAGCACTTACAATGGCTGCCAGTAGTGGCCCATTTTCTGTCCCAGCATCCGGACTCCAGTCTGACTGGTTCCACAATTGCGGACGGGGGGGGGGGTGGGGTGGTCGGGAGGGGGGGGGGGGTGTGGTCCCGTGGGGAGTGTTGTCGGGGTGCTGGTGCAGCGCGATCAGTGACTCTGGGTGGGGTGGAGGGACCAGACTGTCCCCAACTCAGCTGCGGCTAACGGGGAAGTTGCCGACTCACAGCCCGTGACATTGCGGTGCACAGGGAGAGATGGGGCGGAGGGCGGCCGTGGCAAGACAGCGCTGGCCCCAGGGGGAGAGTGGGGGCTGACCCGAAGGATGCGCTCCTTCGGCCGCTTACACCTTGGTGCTCGGGTTCAGAGCAAAGATACTGCAGCATTTGGTTCAGAGCGCTCAGTCACCCTCCACAATTATTCACAGCACAAAAATTGACCATTTTGGCAGTTTTTAACAGGTAAGAAAGTACACGTTTCATTTGTTAACAGTGTATGCCGGAGGCTGCCATGTCCTCCAGAAGGATTGAGCTGCTCTGTCTGTCACGCCCTTTGACCCGATGACGTTACGTGCAACCCCTCTATAGGATGGTATTAACCAAGGATCCTATAGGATCTTTGGTGAACACTGCCCAGTCCATCACAGGGCTGACCTCCCCACCATCAAAGGGATCTACAAAAGTCGTTGCCTCTAAAATGTAGCCAACATCATCAGAAACCCATGCCACTCTGCCCATACTTTGGTTCACTCCAGCATCGGAAAGAAGATATTGGTGCCTGAAAAATCTAATGTCCAGGTTCAGGAGCAGCTTCTTCCCAACAACAATTGTGCTAATAAATTCTACAGTGCCCTCCATAATGTTTGGGGCAGATCCATCATTTATTTATTTGCCTCTGTACTCCACAATTTGAGATTTGTAATAGAAAAAAATCACACGTGGTTAAAAGGCACATTTTCAGATTTAATAAAAGCCATTTTTATACATTTTTCACCATGTAGAAATTACAGCAGCATGTAGAAATTACAGCATTTCGGGGCACCATAATGTTTGGGACACATCAATGTCATGTAAATGAAAGTAGTCATGTTTAGTATTTTGTTGCATATCTTTTGCATGCAATGACTGCTTGAAGTCTGCAATTCATGGACATAACCAATTGCTGGGTGTCTTCTCTGGTGATGCTCTGCCAGGCCTTTATTGCAGCCAAGGTAGACAAAAGTGCTGGAGAAACTCAGTGGGTGCAGCAGCATCTATGGAGCGAAGGAAATAGGCAACGTTTCGGGCCACAACCCTTCTTCACACTCATGTAGGATGGGGGTTGAAGAAAGGAGAAAGGAAGAGGAGGAGCCCGAGGGCTGAGGGAGAGCTGAGAAGGGGAGGAGACAGCAAGGGCTACCGGAAATTGTAGAAAGTCTGAAGAAGGGTTTCGGCACAAAACGTTGCCTATTTCCTTCGCTTCATAGATGCTGCTGCACCCGCTGAGTTTCTCCAGCACTTTTGTCTACCTTCGATTTTCCAGCATCTGCAGTTCCTTCTTAAACACTGTATTATACAATACAATACAATACGGTTTATTTGTCACATTACACATAAAGTGCAAGTGAAATGAATATGTCAGCAGCGGTACAATGATAAATAACACACACAAAAACACAATAAAAATTTAACATAAACATCCACCACAGCATTCATCACTGTGGTGGAAGGCACACAATTTGCCCAGTCCTCCTCCATTTTCCCCCGTGGTCGGGACCTCAACCCTCCGTAGCCGTTGCTGCGGGCGTCCAGATGGTAAAAGGACAAGGTACAAGTCCAAGTAAGTCCAGGATCGGCTCTTCCCCACCGGAGACCGCGGCTTTAATTTGGTGTAGGCCGCAGGCCGGCGGTCGAGATGTAAAGTTTAAAGTTCCCGCCGCGCGCAGCCAGAAGCACCACAGGCCGCAGGGTCGGCGGTCGAAGCTCCCCTCCAGGGGTGATGGTAAGTCGCCACCGCGCCCGCGGTAGAAGCTGGCCACGGGCCGGCAGTGATGGCTTCTTCTTCCCCCGGGTCCCCCATGAGGGATCCCGGGCTGTAGACGCCGCGCCAGCTGGAGCTGTGCAGACCGCGCGCGGCTTCAGGCTGCCGGTTACCCCGGGCCAGCGAAATGGAGCGCTCCCCTCCAGCGAGCCCCAGCGAGGGCTCACCCGCTCCACGCCGAGAGTCCACGCTACGCCCGCCGCTGAAGCCCCGGGTGCGACTCCGGGAAAGGCCGCGCCGATCCTTGCTGTTAGCCCACGGGGGAGGCGACCTGGAAAAAGTCGCCTCTTCATGGAGGAGGTGGCCGAAACAGTTTCCCCCTCACCCCCCCCACACCACCCCCCACACAAAACACACAAAGAAACATTAAAAACATACTTTAAAACATACTAAAAAAAATTAAAAAAGTTGAAAAAACTAACGCGCTGCTGACAGGGCTGCCGCCATTGCAGCGCCCCCACCGATCATTGCAGCCATCTTTAGCTTATGCTTGTTTTGGGGGCTAGTCCCTTAGTTTTCTCTTCAGCATATAAAAGGCATGCACAATTGGGTTCAGATCGGGTAATTGACTTGGCCACTCAAAAATGAACCATTTTTTAGTTGAAAAACTCCTTTGTTGTTTGCGCAATATGTTTGGGATCATTGTCTTGCTGTAGAATGAAATGTCGGCCCATGAGTTTTGAGGCATTTGTTTGAACTTGAGCAGATAGGATGTGTTTATACACTTCAGAATTCATTATGCTACCATCGGCAGTTGTATAATCGATGAAGATAAGTGAACTAGTACCTTCAGCAGCCAAACCATAATCACCCGCACCACCGTGTTTCACAGATGAGGTGTATGCTTGGATCTTGGGCAGTTCCTTCTCTCCATACTTTGCTCTTGCCATCAGTCTGATATAAGTTCATCTTCATCTCATCTGTCCACAAGACCTTTTTCCAGAACTGTGATTGTTCTTTTAAGTACTTCTTGGCAAACTGTAACCCGGCCCTCCTATTTTTGCAGCTAACCAGTAGTTTGCATCTTGCAGTGTAGCCTCTGTATTTCTGTCCATGAAGTCTTCTGCAGACAGTGGTCATTGACAAATCCACACCTGACTCCTGAAGAATGTTTCTAATCTGTCGGACAGGTGTTTGGGGATTTTTCTTTATTATAGAGAGAATAATCCGCCCCCACACACGCCCCGCTCCCACACCCCCTCCTGCTCATCCCCCCCCCCCTGACCCCCATCCCCACTCCCCTCACTCTGCCCCAACGCCCACCTCTCGCCCCCTCCATAATTCCATTATTTTCCTTGTGTGGGGTGATGGAGGTGATTGGCCCGCACAGGACAAGCATACATTCTATCTGTATATATTTTTAGATTTTTGCACATTTGAGAATCACTATGTCTGTAGTAGCCATTTAGCTTAACTCAGTATGTTATAACTATAATTAGTGATCTTTAAATTTTATCTGCCAGTAATTATGTGGGTGGGATTTATACGTAGTCTGGGGCGTGGTTTGTGGCTAGGATTCTGGCGCAGACTCCCTAGTAGTTAGTTTAGTTTGAAGACGAATGAGAGAGAGGTCATAGCTTTCGACCATGCATGAGCATGACCACAATTGAATTGAAATGTACTTATACAAGAAGACATTTGAATGAATATCTTACTGTTTTTACTACTAAAATAAAGCAATTATTAACCAAGAGACTGTTGGAAGATTCATCTTTCGACGGCATTGAATGTCTCGTGGAGAGCACGTGGGTGTGTATCGATTATCTTCTGATCCCCTGTCTTCAATTCAAGTGACTAAAGGACTAAATCCTTGAAACGGTATAAAAATCTGTCACTACAATGTCAGATTCACATGTTTCACTCATGAAGAACCTGCTTGAACTTTTGCTCCTGTTAGAGAAAAAATAGAGGCATGCAAAGTTGTCTCAGTGAGTAACTGGCACTTCCCTTTTGTTGGACATATGACTGGATAAAACTAAGCCATAATCTGAGCCTGCTCAGTCCTCCTTAAGGCAAAGTCCGGTGAACCTAATGCAGTCAATTAAATGTAAATGCACTTTCCTTTCAGTTTATGTGGGAGAAGAAGCTAAGGTTTGCGCCTCTGAGATCTTCTCTGTTCAAAGATTTGTAAAGGAAGGCTGCCAGTTAAACTGACTATTGAATTGCTCGATGAAAATATAGTCACAACCAAATTTGCTCTGAATGAATAAAATAATTTGTAGCCAAGATCACTAATAATGAAAAATATACAGGCCTTTCGTGTATAGGACACAACTCAGTTTTTCCATGTATGTATGTGTATATGTATGTATATATGTGTATATGCATATATAACATTAACCACTAAATGTGCACTTTTAGTTCTAAGTCGGTTAATCAAATTTTAAGCACTAAGTTTACATCGTTGTTACATTAAAAAAAAGGATAATTCAAATATCTTTGACGATCAACACTTCTCCAGCGTGAAATGTGAACTAACAAAATTACGTAAAAGGCCATGTACATAAAAAGACCAGGGAACAGTTGCAATCAAATATTTCTGTTGATGGTCATGAGCAAATATTAACTTTATTCAAATGTCTTGAACGGCGTGATGTAGGATTTTGCTCAAAGCAATTCCGGCCTCAATACACGTTGGTTTAATTAGGTAAGGTGGGAGTAAAAAACCATATTTCCCAGTATCACGAAGTTCAAAAGTAAATGAATATTTAATGCCCAAGTCATAAGCCCAGTCATCCGAACAGCCACTGGATAAATCTGTAATAACGATAAGAAAGGGACTTAGAAATCTATTTTGAAAATAAAATGTTCCTTTCCAAGTCGTTATTTCTTGTTAATTAGGTTTAGTAGAGAATCCTCTCACAAGTCAATAAACAGAATACAAACACAATTATAGAAGTTGGGATGTTAAGTTCCAGTTGTGCCACATGTTGATGAGACCCCTTTTGGAGTAAGGTGTTCAGTTTTGGTTATCCTGGTATACTGTATGAAGGATGTCACTGATCTAGAAGGAGTGCAGCAAAGATTTACAAGGATGTTGTCAGGACTCGATGGGCCTGAGCTATTTGGAAAGGATGGGCAGGATAGGTATTTATTCCTTGGACCACAGAAGGCTAAGGTGATCTTAAGAATGAGGAGAATAAATAGGGTATATGCACAGAGTCAAGATCCAGTGGACACAGGGCTAGTCAAGTGTAATGAGCTTTTTGAGGAAGGAATTGAATTTGTCCACAGAGTAATGCCTCTCTAGAGGCAGTTCAAATGTACTTTCAAAGGCAATCAGTAAGGTTGTACAATAGGACAGAGCAATGAATAATACTTAATGGAACTGAAGGCAGCTAGAGATTGTACGAGTGGTAGGCATAATTGGTGAGTACTCAAGTTATGATGTCCCACACGCATTGTTAACCTGCAGGTAAGGAGAGTAAATTTGGAGCAGCTGTTGTTGCATAAATCCACATCTGATATGGGAGTCATTTAAAATCCAGCTGATCAGAATTCAGGATCAACATGTTCCAGTAAGGAGGAGTGACAAGGTAAAGGGATATTGGATGACCAAAGAGGTGGTAACTTTGGTTAAACACAAAAGGAAGCATAGGTAAGGTTTAGGAAGATTAAATCGGATATAGCCTTTGACAAATATAAAGAAAGCTGGAATGAATTCAATAAGGAAATGAGGAGTGCCAGAAGGAACATGATGGATATGCAGGGACTTGATGGATATGGATCATGTGCAGGCTGAAGGATTAATTTAATTTGGCATCAGGTTCAGCACAGGCATGAGCACAGGTCTGTTCCTGTGCAGTACTGTGCAGAATGAAGTGTTCAGTTCTAAAAATTAGAGAGCCTTATTTTATGTTTGCAGTGATGTGAAAATTTAGGTTTACTAAGAACTATTAATGCAATATTAAGTTATGAAGAGGCACTGAATAACATGGGTAGACAAAACTGATAGATGGGTTTTCAATGCAAACAAATATACGGTGGATCAAGAAAAGAGATTTAAATATTTATATTCTAAACTAACAGATTAATATGTCATTAGAAGCCCAGCTGTCTCCAACCAAACTAGCGCCCGAATTTAAAGTTTTGTAGGAGTAGTAGTGCATCTCCACAGAACCAAATAAGAGTTCCCAGATATATTAGTTACAGTACTATACCCAATTTTTCACATCACCTGGCTTAAAGCTATCTGACTATGTGGAAAAGAACTGAAGTATCAGAACAAATCCTTATGGGACAGCACAATTTGAATGCACACCAATTATCCCTAGAGTGACTGGTAAAAGGATCAGAGGCATCATAAATAAGCATTATTTTATACAATGAACTGTAATCTGGAATGATAGAAGCAGACTCCGTGGTCAGTTTCAGAAGAAATGTGAATTTCTGTTGTTCAGGTACCCAGCATTAGCCTAACTGGTACAAACCATTATTTGTTGCTGCTCCCTGATAATCTCTAATCAATATCTAAAGAGAGCAAATGCAAGGATGTAGCAAGTACGTGCACTTAATTAGATAGCCATAAAATCAGAAGAGCAACAATGAGCTAGATAGCCTCCTATGTTTAACTGGAATCTATTAATGCATCAAAGAGACAAATTAAACCATCACTGTGAATTGTTCCACTCAATGATTTCACCAACTTAAAAAATATAAAAGCCACGCTCACAGATTGTGCTTGCTGAGTTCCCATATGTGTACCTGGTCCCATACACCGACCTCAGAGCAGCGGCCGCCTTCTTTGCCAATTGATTCTAAAGAATAGAGGGAGGAAGAGATTGTAAGCATTGATTATTACTCAATGGTGGCTGCTCTTTTATGTAAATTTGTAAGGAATCTTGCAACATTTGAGAAATGATTTACCAATTCATTATGATCCTTTGATCTGGACATTTTGTAGGAATATGGAAACAAAATCATTTGAGAGTATGAATGTATTGAGATATAGCACTTGATGTGATCAGATCTCTGTCTAATGAAAGCAGCAACAGCTTTCACCTCTGGTTCAGACTCTGGGTATTGTCCACCATATGTTTCACTGCATGGGTTGTTTGATGCACCATGACCTGCAAAGGGACAATAACCAAAATGAGCTGATAGATTGTTACATTCCCACCAAGCATTCAGGTAGCAAATAGTGAAGCTTAATTTATTTTAAGTTATTTCTCAAAATCCTTCACCATTTATGGTTGTTGTACTATCGGATATCAGCAGTAGCCAACCACTTCTACCATAGTTTGGTTTAGTTGCACAACCTCTCCTCATAGCTAATACTCTACAATCCAGACTTTCTGGATAGGAAATTCAAACACAATGAAAAATAAATTCCACTCTTCTTGGTTCTGAATGGCCATCTCTTTATTTGGAGTCTCCTGACTCTAGACACCTTAGCCAGGGAAATCATTATCCCTGACAAGCTTTGTGTAAAAAAATGTGGGTTTTTGTTTTCTACACCTGTTTCAAAGTCTAGAGTGTTCAGGTCCAATCTGCTTAATCTCCCTGTTTACAATAATTTACCTTCCCCAAATCTCCACCCATCTCAACTTTAGAGTTGAATCTGGACTGGCACATGTTTTCTCCAGAGATCAGGTTCATTCAGTTTATGCATGCTGATCAAGCTCATTCTTACCACATCAATACACATGGGTTTAAGCTTCCGACTTCAGACTCTGGGGCTTGTCTGTCAAAGAAACTCAAGAAAAACCGCATACGGAAGTTTCCAGGTGCAATAATGGACATTGGGCTCATTGATAGGAGTCATCCATTGGAAAATGTTTATCTTGTTTAGACTTCATTCCAGGCTTCCTATGATCTTCATTCCCACCACTTGCACTAATATCTGTTACTTGCAGGGACATAGTTTACAATCAAGCATGTACTTGGTTTTAGTGCATGAGTGGCGTTTGAAAGCAATATAATACAACTGTTTACATATCTCCAACCAATTTTTTTTTTAAATGCTTTACGAGATCTGCAGCTCCTCCCATTGTTGAGCTATTCTTTCAGTTGGTGGATTGCTGGTTATGCAGAGATAGATTGCTTCCTTTTCAGATGGGAAGGTCAATCTCCTATTGAAAGAATTTAGGCGAGATTGTCATTTATTTTTCTCATTGTCATTTATTCTTTATATCTATTGCTGTGGCCTGCTTCAAGTGAATGACTTCACTTACAAATGGTGATAAATGCCCCAGTAACAAATTGTCTACTTGCAGTGCTGAAAGTGGCAAAATTCTTGCACAGCAGATACATACGAAAGTCCTGAAGTTATTTAGGTCAGTTTCGGAAATTAACAATAATTATTGTTAATTGCGGAGACACCTCACCCAAAGAGAAAGTTGGAATAAACATTATTGTTTAAGCTTTGTGCTTTGAAGTGTTTGAACAACTCACCACCCCAGCCTGCATCCCAGTTGCGGTTTAGGTCAGTACCTATGCATTGTCCCATTTTATGCTTGGAAAGGTTCTTCCTCCAAAAACGATTCTGCAATATTCAATGTAAAACATTGTTTTAATGTTTAATGTTTGAGATATAATCAAGTGACAGTATAGAAAATTCCAAGCTGTGGATTTTGTTTTAATTTTCTTTTAAATTAAGCATCTAAGGGGGCAAATGGGGATTTGTTTATAGCTCAGCAGAAGTGACAGCTAGGCACTCCCTGGGTTCTGGATTAAAAATGACAAACCCCTCACAGCTGAAACCTAGAAATTTAGAGGTATTAAGTTTAGTACTTTTAAACCATCTTATCACTCAGAGGTATGTTACCACTGAGCCAGGGCTAGCACAATGCATTAAAAATAATTTACATAATTTGTTTATATCATGCCCAGAAAACCAGAAATTCCTCTGAATCTGCTGTGTTTACACAGTTTGAAAGATAAGAAAGACAAGTAAATGGAACTGGTGAATTGTACCAATAGCCACATGACATTATCTCTTTCATTTCAGATTTGCTTGCAATATCCACAAATCATGAAAATGATAATGTTAAATAAAACACTTAATTTACCCAAAACCAAATTAAATTTGAGCATTGTTACCGTTGTCCAGGTGTAATCGTAGCCATCAACATTCCACACAGGGAGGATGTATATTTCAAATGAATTTAGAATGTCGGTGATCATCTTGTCCTCTGTGTCTATAAGCTAAAATGGGAAATATTTAAAGCTTTCATTTCGAGGCACATTTACAGAACCGTTAACTATAAGTCTAAGATTAGGTGTTACCCCAGTTCATGATGTTCATACTTGATTATATATGTAGACTGATGTGTACTACAGTGTGGATTTTAGTATTGCAATTGGAGATGCCCATTATTACTCTGAAAAGGATAAACATGATCCCTTGAGTCATACAAAATGGTGCCAGAAAATGGCGACACTTGTGTTCTACCTCAGTGTAATCTACTATACCTTACATTCTTGTACTTAAGTATGATTGTGCTTGTGTATGGTAAGATTTTTGCTGAACTGTATACAACAAAGAATCGCACTGTAGCTAGGCACATGTGAAAGTAAAGTACCATCGAACAATCTAACCATCACAAAAATCAATCA
This sequence comes from Leucoraja erinaceus, assembly GCF_028641065.1. Classification (NCBI taxonomy): domain Eukaryota; kingdom Metazoa; phylum Chordata; class Chondrichthyes; order Rajiformes; family Rajidae; genus Leucoraja; species Leucoraja erinaceus. The sequence goes on from NC_073389.1 coordinate 32,790,822, forward strand.
AATAACCCTCAATAGTTATATATCATATTCTCGCAAGATCAGAGCAGACATTCAGCTGTTGAACCTTCCCTACCAATTTACTAACTGATTTTTGTTTAAATTCCAGAACATTTCATTAGAAACCTTAATGATCCCAATTTTCATGATTTCCTCAGTTGACTCTTCACCTGAAATGACATTCTACATTCCTGAAGCACTGTGAGAAGGCCACCTGAAAATCTGCAACTCTTCAGAATATGAAATGACCCATATCTTCATGCAGTTAGAATAGGGCAATATATATGTACTGAGTAATATATAGTAAGTAACTGTGTTCTACAAGTAACAGCGATAACTACTTCCAATTAAAAAATGTCTAACTTACTATCCTTAATACAGGTGCACAACCTTTTATCCGAAGATCCAAATAACGAAAACCTCCGAATAGCGACATTTTTTCGGTCCTTGAAGAAAGGTCCTTGAAAACGTTCACCGAGGGCGGCCCGCAGAGGTGACAGTGGAACCTCCGGTCGGTCCTCGAAGAAAGGGGAACTAAATCCCCATTCGTAAAAGAGAAGGTGAGAGTATATTGCGCGGGAGGGTTAATAATTGATAATATGCTGCTACCTGCCAGCTGAGTTAAAAAGTTCCCACGGTAGACTCACGATACACAGTGTATCGTGAGTCTTGCGTGGGAACTTTTTAACTCAGCGTGCAGGCAGCAGTAGATTGTCGCTCCCTTCAGTTTCACCCCACCTACACCCCTCTGCTTCCCGGCCATGTGTGTGACCCCTTCCCTCCCCTCTCCAGCTCCCCGCTCATTGCACCGGCGCGGGGGCTTTGTACTGTCTTCACGTCGCGATGCTAGCAGCACAGTCCCAGTCACCGGAGACGTCAGGACCAACGGGACACCGACCCCCAGGCCCACTGCAAGCACGGAGATCCCAGATCAGCAACTCCAGCCCAGCCCCGTTCCAACTCCAGAGGAACACGCTCCCCGTATGGGCAGAAGCTGATGGTGTGCAAGGGGTACGCCTTGTTCTTGGGTTGGCGCAGCTCGGGCTGTGGGCGAACTGCCACTTGTCGCCATAGCGGCCCATCGGGGAGCGGATTCCTCTGGAGTTGGAGGGGGAGGGGGGTATTGTGCTGTTTGATCGCCCCCTACTATTCCAGGGACAGGGAGACAGGACGTTCACCGAGGGCGGCCCGCAGAGGTGACAGCGGAACCTCCGGTCGGTCCTCGAAGAAAGGGGAACTAAATCCCCATCCATAAAAGAGAAGGTGAGGGTATATTGCGCGGGAGGGTTAATAATTGACAATATGCTGCTACCTGCCCGCTGAGTTAAAAAGTTCCCACGGTAGACACGATACACAGTGTATCGTGAGTCTTGCGTGGGAACTTTTTAACTCAGCGTGCAGGCAGCAGCAGATTGTCGCTCCCTTCAGTTTCACCCCACCTACACCCCTCTGCTCCCCGGCCATGTGTGTGATCCCTTCCCTCCCCTCTCCAGCTCCCCGCTCATTGCACCGGCGCGGGGGCTTTGTACTGTTTTCACGTCGGCGATGGCAGCAGGCCAGTGCAGTCACCGGAGACGTCAGGACCAATTGGACGTCGACCACCAGGCCCACCGCAAGCACGGAGAACCCAGAGACCCACAGCCAACAGCAGCCCAGCCCAGCCCCGCTCCAACTACAGAGGAACCTGGGTTGCGGATGACGGGGCGCAGCTCGGGGCGTCGTAGGGGCCCATCGGGGAGCGGGTTCCTGTTGGTCCTGACGTCTCCGGCCACCTGCTATCCTCCGGGAACTGTACCGCCCTTGCAGGAGAGTGGGGTTGTTTGCAGTTGCAGAGGGAGGGGGCAAGGGCGGTACAGTTCCCAGTCTCAGCTCCAGTCCAGGGGGGTGGCCGGAGACGTCAGGATCAATGGGACAGCGACCCCCAGGCCCACTGAAAGCACGGAGATCCCAGAGACCCACAGCCAGCAGCAACTCCAACCCAGCCCTGCTCCAACTCCAGAGGAACACGTAGGGGCAGAAGCTGATTGTGTGCAAGGTGTTCTTGGGGTGGCGCAGCTCGGGCTGTGGGCAAACTGCCACTTGTCGCCGTAGCGGCCCATCGGGGAGCGGATTCCTCTGGAGTTGGAGGGGGAGGGGGGTATTGTGCTGTTTGATCGCCCCCTGCTATCCCAGGGACAGGGAGACACAGCGGCTTTTTAGACTGGCGGGCAATCACTTCCAGAGTTCTGCCCACACAGTCAGTACACCTCTCCTACACTGCATTTCATACAAACATTTATTCTGCAAGAAAAAATGACATTGAAGACTCGCGACCGAGTAACTGCCGGGATCAAGGCGCAAACTCGCGACCTTGCGGATATGAGCCGAACACTCTACCACTGAGCCAGCCATTAAAATCTACGCTAAAAAATTTCCATTCCGAAGACCGACAAATTCTGAATTACGAAAAGTGTCTGGTCCCAAGGCTTTCGGATAAAAGGTTGTGCACCTGTATTATCATTGCTGAGATTCACATCAACAACATCCTGGGGGATTCCATTCAACAAAAACTCAACTGAACCAACCATATTATGGTTACAGGAGCACACTCTGTATCTTTCCCTCTGCTCTATTATACTTGAGTTCTACTTGAATGTATTTATGTATGGTACATCAAATCTGTTTGGAAAGCATGTAGACCAGAGCTTTTTACTGTACCTCGATACACGTGACAAATAATAAATCTAAACCTAAACCAGAGGCTGAATATCCTGTGGTGAGTGACTGAACATCTCAATCTTCAAAGCCTTTCCGTCTTTTACATATAACCCTTGGTAATGGTAGTCTTGGTGAGATCAACAACATCCAAGTTAGAGTGTCCTGCTTGTTTGAAACCAATATTTGCCACTCTGGACATTACAGGATACAATGTACACTAGTAACAATATTGCAGCAGCTTGCCAAACTTTCTGCAAAAGTATCTACCAAACCCGTGACCTTTAACACTCATTAGGGCGGAGGGTGGAGGTGCAAGGAAATGTTACCACCTAAAGGTGTCCTCCAAGTCGCATCATTGTGGTTTAGGAATAGCCTTCATCCATATCATGTTTAAATTCTAGAACCCCATTCATGGATGCTGCACTAGAAGGATTGCAGCAGTTAAAGTTGCTGCCTCACTAGTATATTGAGCAATTAATCCAGAAACAAAGGTTTTCTTTACCACATCGTAAGATTAAATCAATACTTTAAGAATTAACTTACTCATTTTAGTTTGCCAGCATATTCTAAGGTGCTACTTGCCCTGAACCTGGAAATGCCATTTATGATTTATAAGCCAATGTGTAAATGACACTTTAGCTCATATATCACAATCTCATAACTATTATGAAGTCGCCTTAAAAATAGCAATGACGAACCCACCCTCTCTATCATTCGTGGTGTGAGAAATCTGCAACATGCAAAGGAGGATCAATGGAAGTCAAAGTATTTAAAATTATAATATGGAATAAGAAATATTAATGTAATAACTTTGTGACTGGACCCTTGACTTCCACATTGGCAGACCTCTGATCAGCGTAGATTGGTAACAATATTTCCTCACTTCTACATTTCTACACAGGTGCACCTCAAGGCTGCTTGCTTGCCTCCCTGTTCTACTCTCTTGATACCCTTTATGTGGAGCTGCATTGGATCTGCCATCTATAAATTTGCCATCGACAACATTGGTATTGGCTGAATCATTGGTGGTGATCAGTCAGCGTACAGGAGAAAGATAGAACAACTGGATGAGCTGTACCACATCAACAACCTTTCGCTCAGCTTCATCAAGACCAAGGAATTTGGTTGACTTCAGCAAGAAGGAGGCAAGAGATTGCATGGCACTTCCCTTTGATGGGTCGACAGTGGAGAGAGTTAGCGGTTATATATTTCTGAGCATTAGCACCTATGTCCTGGGCCCAATACATCGATGTAATCACACAAAAGGCCCACCAGCAGCTCTACTTTCTTAAAAATTTAAAGGAATTTGGCATGTTATCGAATACTCAAACTTCTTCAGATGTACGATAAAATGTATCCTGACTGGTTACATCACTGATACACAATTTCACAGGAATGCAAGATGCTGCAGAGAGTGGTGAACTTAGCCTAGTTCACAGCTCCCCCAGCATTTGAAGAATCTACAAAGGTATTGCTCATAAAGGCAGATTCCATTATCAAGAATCCCCACCATCCAGGCCATAGAATATAGAACAATACATAACAGTAGAGCACAGGAACAGGCTCTTTCACTCACAATGTCCATGCTGAACAATAAGCAAAAATATGATAATCCCCGCTGTCTGCATATGATGCATATCCCTCTATTTTCTGCATATCAATGTGCCTATCTAATGGCTTGTTAAATACCCCTATCATATCTGCCTCCACTACAACACCTGTCATCCAGGTACCCACCTCCTTCTGTAAAAAAACAAACATGCCCCTTTATTAAACTTTGCCCCTCTCATCTTAATTCTATGCCCTGTCCGATTTCATCTTTATTTTCGACCATATTTACAACCTCTTTGGTCACCCAAGATTCCCTTATCTTGCCAAACGTATATTTCTTCCTTACTGGAACATCCCAGACCTAAACTCTGATCCACTGGGGTTTAAATGATTCCAGCATTTTAGACGTGGACTTGCCCAATAACAACTGCTCCCAATTTACTCTCCCTAGATCCTACCTAATAATGTGGTAATCTGCCTTGCCTCAATTTAGTGACTTCCCCCAAAGACCAGGCTTATCCTTATTCATAACTAACTTAAAATGTATGGAGTTGTGATCACTGTTCCCAGATGCAACAGCAGCAGCTCACTGTACCAACAGAAATGTGAGCAGACTTTTTATTATGCAATTGGATCTCTATTGACATCAAACATGTGTTGGGGAATGGGTTGCGTTGGGGGACCAGACCTCCCGTGTGACAGGGACGTAACGGGTCCCACTTAGTCTAGTACTAGTTTAAATTATTCAAAGATAAATTAAGCGCAAACTGTCTTTAATGTGTCTATGATTTTTGTTTACCCCAGCTTCACCAGTAGCAATATCCTGGATAATAATATTTCCCTACAAACTCCAGGACAATCCCAGAGAGGTGTATTTCAAGTATGTTGGTGGGATGGGAAACCACAGCTCAATGTATTTATTTGCTCCCATCATTCTAACTTACATAGACACAAAATGCTGGAGTAACCCCAAAATGACCCGAAACGTCACCCGTTCCTTCTCTCCAGAGATGCTGCCTGTCTCACTAAGTTACTCCAGCAATTTGTGTCTATCTTCGGTTTGAACCAGCATCTGCAGTTTTTCCTACACATTTTAACTTACATGTTGCACAAGCCACTGACAGAATGCGGGCGATATCCATTCCCGCGCATGAATGCCACAGTCGATCCACAATGCACCCTTTGGTTGGTCAACACCTTTGAAAATCTGAGGGGTGGGAAAGTTGCATGGGATGAGGATACTGTAATTCTTGAAAGAGGAAAATGTTCACAAATAAAATATGGTTGTACCTTTAAGACATAAATTAGACGCTTCTCAGCTGATGGCCCGATAAGTATTTTTCTAATGTAGGGTGGATATGCACTGGTAATTTGTGACATCCATAAATAAATCTGTGAATAATAGCATAATATCAAATAATATATGCATATTACAAAGAAGGTCATGTGACCAATATGGATTTTTTTTTTACATTACAACTATCATGTTCTGGGGTGACCTTTGTCTCCTGTGTGTCAGGAATATTCATCATTTCCACTGACATGTGGGTGGTAATTGAAAATAGATTATTTGAGCTAAATTTGCTTATAATGTTCACTTGTCTCAGTTGGCTGTGCTTTTGTGTGAGCTCGCTGCTTGTGGGTTTAAGTCCCAGTCCAGAATTTGAACATCTTACCAATGAAATGTAACATGAGAGAAGTTATGATCAAAACCGTGGTCACCAAAATACAAGGAGAACAATCAAGCACTGAGGGAATTGCAGAAAAGAACCATGCGCCTGACCCTATTAGAGTAAAGACTGGAGAGGATGTGGCTCTCCAGCCTTAAAGATTCATTTTTATCATTTTACAAATATGCAAACATTGAATCCAGTTTAGACAGTGCAGAAGAAATATACAAGCTGTTGGAGTATCTCAGTGGGTCAGGCAGCATCTCCGGGAAAAAAGGATGGGTGATGTTTTGGTTTGGGACCTTTCTTGAGACTGAAAGTAGGAGTGTGGAAGGGTTTGAAGAGCTGGAAGCAAGAAAAGATCAGGACCAACCAAGGACGAACACAAATGAGCTCAGGCGGCACGGTGCCTAGTAAGCCCATTGCTGGCTAGGGAACGTGTGATCTCAAGAGAAAAACAATGTGGAGAACTGTGGAACTGGTAAAAATGACCAGGGTGGAGGAGGAAAGTAAGTTGAAGTTACTTAAAAAGAAAGATTTCGGTGTTTATACGGCTGCGCTGTACTTTGTCCTAAGAGGCTCCAGTGGCCTCTGTCAATGGAGGAGGCCCAGCATGCTCATGTGTGGATTGGTAAAGTCACAATGTTCCTTAACATACAAGAAGGATTAACACAAGGAATTTATTCTAAATAACGTAATAAAGGTGAAAAACGTTGAAGCTTTAGATAATGTAAGTTTTTTGGATAAATAAATTGAAAAACAATTGTAGAAAAAATGTCTAGTAGTTTCCCTAAAGGATGAGTGTGAAATTCCTAAAAGAAACATCTAAGCTGCCCAATTGTATTGTCGCACTTTTAATCTATATTAAGAAAGAATTACTAAAAGGGAGACTGAGAATGTGGGATCTTGCATGATGGTGGAAAAGACACAGGACTAGCCTTCATCAAAGTGAATAAAAGATCAGGCTCAGGAGCCTTGGGGCCTACTTATTTTCTTATAGGAAACCCAGCCAAATCTTTCAGATTAACTATACTCAGCAGAGACAACTCCTTCTTTGAATTAGCCTCCAACTGTTAAACCTAAAACTAATTTACAGGATCAGTTGGAGCCCAAATGCTCTATCTGACCAGATCAGTCCTCTGGCAGATTTTGCTGTCCAGAATGTTCCCTGGCAGAAGGCACATACACTTCTGGGATGGATTGTATGAAAAAGTTGTCCAATTTCACTGTCAGTGTTTCAGTGTCCATTGCCATCTGACAATGTAGTAATACCATAATCCAAACACAATCCACTATCCTTCAGACTTTTCCATCATCAGTACTAATTTGATACCATTTTCAGAGACAGCATGCTAGCTGGAAATATTTATTTTCTGAGTCGCTGTGTTAGAGGAAGAGGGGTTAATAAAAATACGTCAATGCCAAATGTTTCTGCAATTGCTGGAGAGCTGTTAAAGAAAAACACACAATTTAATCAAAAAAGCAAAATTATTGTGGTTAAACTTCAAGTTAATTGCTGTTTCTGGTGATTTACTATTTAAATATTTTAAATATTTTAGGATAACTTTTCTGTTGTTGTGTTCTTGGTATTATCACCCCTTCTCTAACTGTTTTCCTCTCAAGTGAATTCAGATTTAGTGAATTTACCTTAAAGCAGTTGCTTTAGGTCCAGTAACCAGTAATTACTTTTTTTGTTTTTTTGTCTATGCATGATTGACGACACCTGTATAATTTACTTGTTAAAATAATACACCAAATTCACATTACACAATGAGTAACATTTGGTTATTTCACCTAAAACCACTTTGCATCACTGGCCTATCCATTTCCTTTCCCCATCAGCTCTTTAATATGAACATTTGTAACAGTGTAAAGTAGAGTCATAGAGTTATACAGCATGGAAACTGTTCCTTTTGCCCAACTTACCTATGCCGACCATGAGGTCAGTTTGAGCCAGCCACATTAAACTGTGTTTAGTCTCTATCCCTCTAAACCTTTTTCTCCATGTACCTGTCTAAATGTATTTTAAACAGATATACCCACTATTACAGCTTTCTCTGGCAGCTCAATTCATATACTCCCCACCTCTTTATGGAAACAGCTGCATAGAACAAATGTGTTCGGTGTGGACTCTCTGGGCTGAAGAGCCTGTTTCCACCATGTCTCTCTAAACTAAGCTCCCCATAGGGTCTATTTTAAATCTTTTCCCATTCAACTTAAATCTGGTTTTAAACTCCCCTACCATATCTATGCTCTCTGGTTTTAGACTCCCCTCCCCGGGACAAAGACTGTGACCATCCACTTTATCTATGCCCCTCATGGTTTTATATGCTTCGATAAGGTCACTCCTCAATTTCCTATGCCCAGTCTATCCAGATGCACCTTATAACTCAATCCTTAACAAACCCAATAACTATGTAGTGAATCTTTTCTGCATCCTTTCAGCTTAAGGACATTACTTGTATAGTTTTGCAACTAGAACTGTTCACAATGCTCCAAATGTGGTCTCATCATGACTTGTACAGTTGTAACATGACGTCTCAATCCCTGTATTTAGTACCCTGACCGATCAAAGCAAGCATGCCAAACATTTTCATCATCGTGTCAGCCTGTGTTACCATTTTCAGGGAACTATGTACCTGTAGATCTAGGTCTCTGCTCTACAACACTCTTTAGGGTTCTATCATTTACTATTTAAGTCATGCCCTGGTTTAACTTACAAAAATGCAACACCTTGCATATCTCCAAGTTAAATCCCATCTGCCATTCTTTGGCGCATTTCCCAGTTTATCTAGATCTTGTTGTATTTTTAGATAATCTCCTTTGGCCCCCAAGTCCACACCCAACCAGCGAACATCTGTACACCAGCTCTATCCTACACACAAGAGACAATTTACGGAAGCCAATTAACCTACAAACCTGCATATCTTTAGAATGTGGGAAGAAACTGGAGCTGCTGGAGAAAACCCATGTGGTCACAGAGAGAACGTACAAACTCTGTACCGACAATCACTACTTTGTACTTACTACTAATATCTGCTATCTCCTTACATATTTGCTCTTCCAATTCTCGATCCCCATTTGGCGGTCTATAATACACCCCTATAAGTGTTGCTACCCCTTTCCCACTTCTCAGTTCCACCGAAATAGCCTCCCTAGATGAGCCCTCCAATCTATCCTGCCAAAGCACTGCTGTAATATCTTCCCTGGCTAGTAATGCAACACCTCCACCTCTTGCCCCTCCAATTCTATCACACCTGAAGCAACAAAATCCTGGAATATTTAGTTTCCAATCACAGCCCTCCTGCAACCATGTTTCACTGATCGCCACAACATCATACTTCCAGGTGTCTATCCAGACTCTAAGCTCATCCACCTTTCTTACAATGCTCCTAGCATTAAAATATGCACATTTAAGAAACCCCCCGCCTCTTATTCTCTGTTTATTTCCTTTTTTTTCTTTCTCCTCTTGTGCCCGAGTGCTTCCCTTTTCTGCTATCTGCCTCCCATTCTGTCTACTAGCTTTCTCTATTTGAGTCCCTCGCCCCAACCATTCTAGTTTAAAGTCTCCCCAGTAGCCTTTGCAACCTTTAGGTTTTGAAATTTGTGCATATACTAAGTCTCTCTCCAACCTCGAAAGGTAACTCTATTGACTTTAGGACTTGAGGTGAGACAACATCTCCACATGGCAATTATGCAATTCCCATTCTCTGGATTAGCATAAATAAGCAAATCGAGCAAGTAATATCATTAAAAAAACAAAATGGCAGTGAACAAATGAAAGACCAAATTCCTTAAATTAATACACCTGAGGTAGCGTTTTAATGGACAATTGTCTCTGTTGCAATTGATTTCCGTTACAAATATGAAGCTTTCTTGTTTTCAATGACGTGGTATCATCTTCAAATTTTAAAATACTGCATAATTTAAATTTGTCTTTGTGGTGACAAGTTGAAGTTCATTTGTAAATCCGTGCAAATAAATATGTATACACTTAACCAGTTAGGCTAATGGTATTTGTAGTTGTTGTCTCCTGCTTCCTATCAAACCAGCTTTTACAATTCGTTACAATTTTCTGCATTTTATAAAATGCCTTCCTAAGCCTATAGAGGCAATTTCATGAACAATACCCTGCCCATCAAGCTAATGACTCAAAAATCTCAGCTATATTAGTGAGACCTAGTCCTGTCTTCATAGCTCCATGTTGATTCTTTGATCAACATGCTTGAGGATGTGCTCAAAGTGATGATAGATTGCAATAACATCCTCAAAAATTACTGAAAATTACATTTTACTCACCCGCTTTCTCCCTCCCTTTCATTCTAAATGGTGGAGTAAAATTTGCTAGTTCCCAAATCAATGTCAAATTCCTGATTCCAGAGACCTTTGGACTATTATGATCAATATATTTGCTTTCTCCTATTTCCTTCTGCATTCTGGGATGTAAGCCAAGATTATTTTAATTAAAAATATACTTAATATGTCTAGATCTCGGATAAACAATTTATTTCACAAGAGCTTTAAATAAAAGTTTTTAAGAAGTTCTTACCTCTTGCAATGTATGATATTGTTCATAGTAAGAAGCGAAGCCACGGGGATGAAATACCTGATTAGTATTTTTTTGCATTTTTATGAGCTGCTGAACATCCCCGATCATTGTGCTGAAAATAACACACATGCAAACATTGTGGACATACAAACTCACTGAAAAGTCAGTGATTAGTCAAACAAAATTATTTAAGAAACACAGGACGGACCCATCGAGCTTCAGAGCCAGCAATGCTGTTAAAGCTCCTCTCATGGTGCAGTTGGCAAGGATGGGATCAGTTGGAGTGCTATAACTGGAACTCATCACCTTTTGGGTGAGACAGAGTTCTCACTCCTGATTGCTTTGCGGGGCATCCAACTGGAAGTTGTGCATGTGTGGCTGGGAGGCGAGTTAAGAAAGGGCACTTGATTGCCAGATCTCACCATAAGGCTCACTCCTAAGGAGCTGCACAATATGAGAGAGCTTTGCAACAGACTTAACTATGACACTTGCATCATTAATTCATTAAAAATATTTGACATACCTGTGTGTAATGTTTCCTGTAGACAGCTGAGTTTTCACCTCTTCGATATTAGTTGCATTGATATAAAGGTGGATTTTTTTGTTGATTCCAATAGCATCAATTGAGCTGGGTTGCCACAGAACTACCTATGGACAATGCCAGCTTCTTATTAATATGTTCAATTGTGTCATAACCAGCCTTAACAAGACAAAATTGACCAAACACTGAGCTGTATCAGTCCTGTGGTACGGCTCCAAGGGGATCAGAGGTTACATATCCTGAGTTCCTCACCACATTCCTCACTTCACAAGGCCTTTCCACCGTTTATTTAATAATTTTGTTTACTTTGAATTCTCAATAATGCTCAGGAAGATTAACACCATCTAAAATCGATGAATTGAACGTATTGTAGAAGTGAGGCACGGGTGCAAAATATAAAACAGATGTGTAAGGTTATAGAGAAGAGTACAAAGGTAGGCCATCCAGTTACGATGTGCTATTGTAGAATTAAAGAGTAGTCAGCTTCTGAAAATAGTAATGGAAATGATGTCCATGGCAGAAAAAACGTAAATGGCTGCTTGCTAACTTGATCTTCTCAGACAGGACGATCTCCATGAAAGATGACACAGAGTGCTGGAGTAGCTCAATGGGTCAGGCAGCATCATAGGAGAACATGGATAAGTGATGCTTTGGGATGTGATGTTTTGGGTCAGGACCCGTCTTCAGACTGATTTGGAGGGGGTGGTGGGGGGGAGTGGAAGAGGACTTGAAGAGATGGGGGGGGGGGGGGGGGTGAGGTGGCGGGACAAAGCCTAACAGGTAATAGGTTGAAAGTACACAAAAATGCTGGAGAAACTCAGCGGGTGCAGCAGCATCTATGGAGCGAAGGAAGTAGGCGACGTTTTGGGCTGAAACCCTTCTTCAACCCATCAGTCTGAAGAAGGGTTTCGGCCTGAAACGTCGCCTATTTCCTTCGCTCCATAGATGCTGCTGCACCCGCTGAGCTTCTCCAGCATTTTTGTGTACCTTCGATCTTCCAGCATCTGCAGTTCCTTCTTGAACAGGTAATAGGTTGATACAGGTGAGGTATGTTATTTGATAGGCAGCTGGTTAGACAAGGACAAATGTGAAAAGACAGAAGGCAAAACGAGACAAAACGATTGAAGAGTTGCGAATTGTGAAGCTAGAGAAGGAAGACAAGGGAATGTTGGTGGAATGGAAGGGAGAGGGAAGAAAAAAAATGCAGATCCAGGTGATGCACAGGGGAGGGGGAGGGGAAGAGGGAAGGGGAGGGGAAGAAGGATGGGGTGGTTTTATGGGAGAAGAAACGTGAGGGGCAGGGTTATGTAGTTACCTAATATTGGAGAATTCAATGTTCATAAGGTTGGACGTAGTGGAATATGAGATGTTGTTCTTCCAGTTGGCATGTGGCCTCACTCTGAAATTAAGGAGGCCCTGGCACAAAGATCAGTATGGGAATGGGAAGAAGAATTAAAATGGATAGCAACTGTTGCATTCCTTGGCAGACAAAATGTAAGGGTTTGGCCAAATTGGTAGCCCAGTCTACGTTTGGACTCGCTGATGTACAGGAGGCCAGATTGTGAACACTGGATGCAGTAGATGCGGTTAGATGAGGTGCACATGAACTGCTGTCTCACCTGGAAGGGCTGCTGGGGTCCTTGGATGGAGGTGAGGGAGGAGGTATAGGGATAGGTGTTACATCCCCTGCATTGCAGGGCAAAGGACCAGAGGAGGTAGTACTTTGGGTGGGATGGGATGAGTGAACCAAGGAGTTGCAGTGGGAGTGGTCTTTGCATAAGGGGGAAAGGGGTGAGGATGGGAAGATGTAACTGGTGGTGGGATCACTTTGGAGGTGATAGAAATGACGGAGGATGACAGTTTTGAATGCAGAGACTCCATGAAAACCAGGACAGGAGTTTGCTGCAAATCTAAAGGTTCAGGGAATGAAAACGATAACAGTTAAGAGCAAGGAAAGAAAGGAACTATTTAGTGATTTTCATGTCATTGGGTTGCCTCAAAGCACTTCATAGCAAATTATTTTAAAAGTGTATTCTTTGTTAAATTAGGAAAAGTTGTGACCAATTTATACACCTGATCATAGAAAAAGAATGAAAAAAAAGACACAAAATGTTGGGGTAACTCAGCGGGTCAGGGGGCATTTCTGTAGAATATGAATAGGTGACATTTTGGATCGGACCCTTCTTCAACCATCACCCATCCATATCTTCCAGAGATGCTGCCTGACCCGCTGAGTTACTCCAGCACTTTGTCTTTTATTATATAAACCAGCATCTGCATTTCCTGTGTCTACATACAGACAGTAACATTATGAATTACAATGATTGCATGCTTAAATATGTTATAGAATTGTAAAGTAAATTATTCAAATTGTTTAATGAAAAGCCATAGTAATATAAAACATTGACAAGTGTTTTAAAACAGTAGAATTAACTTTTACCTTGTATTGGTTGGATATTTTTTTGATAACTTGAATCTCTTCATCTGACTTGGGCTCAATAGACAAAACCTGATCTCTAAACAAAATCAAAAAGTAGGAATGTTTTGAAGATAATATTAATTATTTTCAAATGGACAATTGCACGATAAATATTGATCAACTGCTAGAAAGATTTATTTAATCCCCATCAATGATTTATGTTGTTTGAAAGTGAAAGAGTAATGCTCAAATAAGATAGATTGATGCAAAAATTCACATTTCTGTTGCGAAAGAGAAATAAATATAATCCAGGCACAGCTTTGTTATTGCCATTCCAAAAGTCAAGAGGTAAGAGTATTTTTATTATCATATGTCCCAAAACCAAACCACAAAATTCTTACTTGCAACAGCACAACAGATATGTACTGAGTACATATAATAAACAACAACAAAAGTTCAATATATAATAACAAAAGAAACAATATAGAGGAAACTGCTCCAGTTTAACAACTGGATAATCAATTGCTGTTATTGACGAAAAATTAAGGCAGATCATACTGACAGTTTGAAGTTTAAGACTCACACACTTACCTTGTTGGGGAAGATGCAACTGCTCCAATTGTAAAAGTACACATAAAATAAGTAAAAGCTAAAGTATAAAATGCCATCTTGGGCAACACTGGAAATATGCAATGCAGAAAGGTTTTGTGTCCTGTCACATAGCCTGGACTATTGACTTATGGGGCTCAGAGTATTTGCACTTTAGTTAAACTTTATACCTGTGAGAATCCAGTTTACAAACAAGGTTGTTGCCAGTACCAGTTATGGGAACAGATCCGAGTTAAGAGTAGGTGGGAGGTAGAAGAAAGTTCAAGTGTGCCTAGATTAGATCCCCTTTCACCCTGCTTTATTTAAAATGTCATTTTGTCAGAAACTTGTATTATTACACTTGCACTGCTCTGCAGTTTAAATTTCAAAATAAATTGCAGCCTTTGCCTAGTGGTGGGGAAGGGAAGAGTTTCAGAGTGTGAAGATTGCTGAATTGTGATTACGGCTAATGTTGGCAAAACGTTCTGTAATTTATGTTCTCATTTCCAGTGTAGGCAGGCATGGACAACCTAATTCTATTACTACCCTTTCCTGCGTTAATTGTTTTCTATCATTCTTCATCTTGTTCTATTTTCCCTTGCTATGCTCCCCTCTGCTGTCCAAATGTTTGTCTCATTTCCTACCTTTAATATTTTACATGCGTTTGTACATCCATAATATTTTAACTTTCTTTTCATATCATAGAATTTAATTCTGGACTTATTGGAACATTTTCATTATTTAATATCACTGTTTACCATTATTGTTGTAATTTAGTTTCCAAAGGTTCTATTCTCAGCCCTTCAAAAATTAGGTTTCCTTCAATTTACTATTCTGATTTTTGTTCGTTTATTTCCTTATCAATTGTTATCCTAAAGCCCCTGTCCCACTTAGGAAACCTGAACGGAAACCTCTGGTGACCTTGCGCCCCACCCAAGGTTTCCCTGAGGTTCCCGGAGGTTTTGGTCACTCTTAATCTTATCATGGCCATTGCCCAAATATTGATTGAAAAGTACAGCTGACCGTCCAGCACCCTGTTATCCAACTTTCTCATCCACTCTCTCCCTATACAGTGTGGACAATTTACAGAGGCCATTTAACTTACTAAGTCACATATCTTTGGGATGTGGGAGACAAACTCCACTCAATACAGCACCCACGGTCAAGATCGACCCAAGGTCAAGCAGGGTCTCCGGAGCTGTGAGCCAGTAGCTCTACCAGCTGCCCCACACTGGGACCCATGATGTCAGACATGTGAACAACATACCTGCTGAACATAGTTGACTGAACTGGTCTTATGATAATATTCATTGATTTCAAATCATTTTTGATACTATCTTCAGCACGTCTTCAGAGTAGATAGATTAATTGTGTTTGGAGGCACTTTCAGAGTAGTTTTAATGAGTAACTGCATAGGAGGTCTAGTTTAACCATTATAACCTCGGTTCTAATATCATGTTTTGTAAATCTTCTCCAGTATTACTAGAAACATTTTGTAATATTCGGGACTGAACTACGCATGGTAACTTATGTAGTTACCGGTAATTGTCCTTGGAGGAGTTAGCAATGTAATGAAATTGGGCTGCTTTATCATGGTTGTAACTGCTTTATGGGAAAGCAGAAGGAATTGCTGGCCATTTTAATCAATGCCTTAGGCACATATGTTATTTGTTTGCACAGCATGTTAGTTGATGCTGCAGTTCTGAGTGAAAAGAAGCTGGAAGTAGGGAAATGACCCTTGCTGCTCCTGCTGTCCCATTGCTATCATGTGTGCTACTTTGAAGCAGATGGTACAGAGCCACAATTGGTTATTTGCCAACCGAGGGACTACAGAGATTATCTTTTCTGGTTGGCCTGCAGATTAAAGCATGAGCAATCTGCCTCTTGCCTCCTGATTTCTTGGCACATCCTTTTATATTGTATTATTCAACCATGAAATATCCATTGGGACTGTATCAAAATAAACCATAATTCACCTCACTCATTGATTACTGTACAACTTTGCTTTGCAGTTGCCCCAGTTTCCCAGAAAGCTTATTATGTTTTTCTTTCAGACTAATTTTTCCAGTAGCCCCTGTTCTGTTACAGTTTTTTAAATATATTGATTATAACCATCTTCTGGTGACTTTTGCATTCCTTATAACTGTTATCTTGCATTTAACAAACATGCATTATGCATTCAATAAAGATAAAAGCAGCAAAATATGTTCCAAAACTCTGTGAACATCTGACCATTAAAACTTCTTGAAGAAATACCTTTAGGCATCACGTCCCTTAGGCTGAGCCAGAGGATCAAAGATGTACCTCAGAAGCTCCTGTTTTAATATCAATTTCCACTGCTCCTTTTGCCACCATCAGGAGAGGACTTAGTGGCGATATTGGAAGGTCAGTGCGGTAGTCGATGAGGTCACCGACCGATGGATGAGGATGGACCACGTGGGAGTGAACTTTGTGGCGGCGCTGCTGGAGGGAGGAACAAAGGCTGATCCGATATGGGGAGACCACTGTGGGAGAGGGGGAAGAACAGTGGAGTACCCGGAGTGGGGGGGCAGCCATGCGGGGGGGAAGAACAATGGGGGACCCAGCGCGGGGTACTTTGTACCTTTGTCGGCGCTCTTTATGCAAGCAAAGAATTTCACCAGGACTTGTCACATGTGACAATAAAGTATTCATTCATTCATTCAATTTGTATTATGCCCTGTGGTGTAATAAGGTACATGTAGGATACTCTGAACCTGGTTTCTATACAGCTAAACTATCTTTGACAATGACAGCAAAGTGGTCACATGTCATACAAAAGAAAAATCGGCAGGATTTGTAAACTAGTTCAAGGTTTCAAAGTCAGTATATTGTCACATGTACCGATTAAGGTACAATGAAATTTGAGTTAAGGAGATCTTCACAGAGCACTTGACAACCAATTTGTGACTGCTGGAGCACAGAGTTGCTTCAAGACATTACGTTTCGCACAAGAAGTTACCACAGACAGAAATGATGACAAATAGAAATCTATTTTTGGCTTGATTAGCAAAGGAAGAACAGATTATTCAGATCTTCAATATGTTTAGTCCACTGTTGCGTACATAGATAGGTCTCAGTTTAACCTCTCCTCTGAAGCATTGGAGCTCCAACAGTTCCTTTGATTTTGCACTGAACTGTGAACCTGATCTGGAAGCGTTCCAGGGATCTCAAGTGTGTGTAAACACGTTGACAAAGGTGAGAGTGTTACCAGTAAGCCACAGGATGATGGCAGTTTTTGCACTGTTAGCAGGTGGCACAGCAGTGATCATGCCATGATTTGATTCAGAGAGGCTTAGGTGTGAAACAAAAATTGGCTAGAGTGGGAAAACTGGGATTTTGGAAGAGGTGCTCCCTCATAATGACTGACAAGAACATGGTCGTCAGGGTGCGGGTTGCTCTTGGTGTTGCTGCCCTTGGGGAAGGTGTGTCCCATATCATGCTTCTCTGTCATGGCTGTCACCTAAGCCATTTCCCATTTCTTCTGATGATCCAAGATGGAATGCATCTGATACACATGTCCCCAGACATGTTGTGATACACATGTCCCCAGACAACAGGGGGAGAAGCATACCCAACATGCCCTTTGCCCTGGTAGCCACTTGTAGCCACAGCCATTAGTGGTATGTAACTAAAGCAGTGTACCATCATGTACCGAACCCAAATACCACCAACCCTGGTTGCGTGGCAAATAAAGATTCTATCTATCTATCAAGTTATGTGCAGAACCAATGTATGTTAGCGCCAGGTGTCAAAGGATGGGCCTGGCCCCATTGACGCACAATGTTCCCTTCAGTTGCACCTTTAGTTCACTCATTGTCTCACTAATTGTCATTCGTGGAGGGGGGCTTTCCCTGTCAGGTCCTTCCTGCACCGTTGCAGACTCGCTCCCAATACTTACTGCCCTCGAGATGGCTACGTTGAGGGTGAGATGATCATCTATCTCTTTGTGGACTGTGCTTTTGCGAAGAAGATCTGGACGAGGTTGCAAGAGTCCTTGTTGAGGTTCACCAGTGCAGCTGCCTAACAGACGACCCACTGATCTATAGGCTACTCCCAGGTGCACATACCGAGGCTAACCTAAAGTACTGCCAGAAGATCATCAAGTTGGTAAAAGACACATTTTGAATTGTCTGAAACTTGCTGTTCTTGTTGCGATGTTGTAAGGGAATGCTGCCTACTCTCACACTCTAAGTTGTAGGAGTACATACTGAGGGATGCACTGAAGCCTGGTGTGGTCAATTAAAATGCTTTATGGAGAATAACTGTTGTTTAAAGGTCTTTCTTTTTCCATCTACCAATGGACATTGAGGGGCTGTCCAGTGTAGTAGTTTCTCAAATACTTTATGTTTGTACCACTCACATGAGTAAGAATGGTCTTCTGTATACAGAATATGTTCACACATCAAATGTATAGAACCAGTAATTCTATAATTATATAGACTGAACAGCACTATGGATGTAAAAAAAGCCATGCACTGCGTTGTGTATTTGTTGTACATGTTTGTGAATAAAGTTTATTTTTGAAATTAAAAAATGTAAATGCCCCAGCACATGGTCGAAATTTCTATTAAGAGGGCAAGCAATCTGGGGGGGAAAGCCATTCGATGTGAGTATGCAACATTTTGTATTTGCGAGATGTAAAATTATTCTTTTTAGCATCATATTTATATGAAGAAGCAAATTTTGAATTGGTAAGTACCTTAAATTAACAGCATGTTATGGTTAAAGATAGCATTCAAACAGGAATTTTACAAAACCAAAATATAACATACTCTTTGTAGTAAAATTGCTTAAGAACACAGAGTTGGTAATTTTGGTCTTCATCATTGAATCCTTTCAATAAATGAGACCGTTTATTGAGGCATCCATTAGATAGTTCAACTTGCAAATGATCAATCATTTTAATAATTCTAAGAAGGAATGACAAAATAAACATCCTGTAAGCATCCAGGCAAGCTTATTTTTGAGGGCTATTACCAGTAATTATTTAGAAGCATTAATTATATCTTGTAGCAACTTATGATGTGAGATTTCATTGACTTGATTATATACTCTTCTCAATTTAGTTGAAAAAATGTCTTAATGGGCACCAGGTATCTTTTTTTTTTTTGCACAAAACTATCGGCAGCTTGCAGTGGGGAAGATAGAGCTCAGAAGTTATAAATTACCACAATGTAACTGATTTACACTGGTTTGCCATTAGACTCAGGAAAGCAGCATCTTGCACGGAACATCTTGCCAATTACAATGAGCTTGCTGCATTTGCACATTAATTGTTCATTAAAAAGATAGAGAAAGTTATCTCAGAATTAACAATGTGATTGGGATTTAAAAAAATGTAAATCAACTGTTCTTGACAGTAAAAATCCATTATTTGACTATGCCACTGTGTGGATGTAAAGGAAATACCACTAGGACAACTATATAGGTCCCGATAATTAACCCTCCAAATACTATTTCATTGCATTTGTAAATGATAAATGGCTTCTGCTTTGGGAAAAGCTTTTTATTTTGTCCAAACTCTTTGGTTTATATGTACGCATTGCAGTTTTTAATGTGGTTTCGTCTGTGTTCTAGAAAGCCCTTAGATTTTTATATATTACTTGGGGAAATTGGATTTTTCATCTATCATTTTATTCTGCAATAGCAAAGCCAGATAAAATAAATTTCTGAGCAAAGTCCTGCATTTAAAAATTGCATCCAGCGTAGGAATATGTGAGAAAATAATATAACTTGGCTCAAATTCTTCAGGCTTTCTTCATTCCTTTTCCCATCAGACATGCGAAGACAGTCATAACCATTTTTGGTTTTACTTCAACTAGATCTTCTGGAAGAGCGTAAACTCGCGTTCCAATCTTTCTTGCCATTGAAATGGCATACCTATATTAAAGCAACATGAAATGTATTAAGTTCAGACAGAACTCTTTTAATAAGACCAGCCTTATAGTTCGAGTTAAATTAATACATTTTCATTTGGCAATATCACCTTAAATTGATAGATAACATTGTTGTATTTACAGGGTGCTGAATAGAAAGTCAAAGTTGTATTATATAGGAACAGTAGCAATGATACTGAACTTTGTAAGGAGTTGGCATAAATCCATCTATTGCATTACTGCAGAAAACAAATAAATTGGCTTTCAGGGAACAAGTGAGAATTCGTACAGTGCCTGTACTATAGTAAAAGGAGCTTTATATTAATGCAAACAGATTGAGATTGCCATAAAGCCAGAAGGAAACTAGACTTGTTTATGTGTAGTGTAAGGGTTAAACTGACAATTTTAGCTAAAATGTGAAATGTAGTTATCAGCTAAGATAGCAGCTACATTCCATAGCCTCTCAAAAACAAGTTTCCAGAGGCGTTATCTCCTTGCACCTGTGATCATTGCCTGGGATTTTATGCATCACTGCATCATGAAGATGTTATCAAGACTGAAGGCCAGAGATTAAAAAGGGATAGAAAATTGGCAATGTGACGGGAAACTGGTGAGCAATGATCTTTGGACTGGATGTATGTGTGCAGTGGAATTCCCCCAAGAGTCAGTAAGAAGACCACCATTTGTCTTAAAATGGGCCGATGAAAAGTGTGGATAGGCAACAGAGAAAACAATTAGCGCTATTAAATGTGGTCTTATACTTTGGTAGGAAGAATGAGAAATGTCAGTATAAAGTAAAGGGCACAAATGTAAAAGTGATGCAATACCCAAGATATGAGGGTATATGTGGATAATTCAGTGAAAATGGCTGGGCAGGTTAACCTGCGCCTCAAAAATAACACAGGATTCTGGACCTATAGATATAGAGCAAAGGAATACAAGAGCAAGGAAGTCACATGAAACTTTACAAAATACTGTTTCAGCCATGTGTTGAGTATTGTGACCAAGTCTGGGTGCCACTACAGTTTGCATACCAGGAGAACATTGGGGTGGATGACGCAGTCCTTTACATGCTGCACCGGATCTATTCCTTTTTGGACGAACCAGGTGGCTGTGTGAGGATTATGTTTTTCCACTTCTCAAGTGCGTTCAACACCATCCAACCCCTGATTCTGAATGACAAGCTTAAGAAGATGGGGGTGGACTCCACCTTTATCTCCTGGATATACAACTACCTGACGGGTCGACCACAGTTTGTTAAGCTGGGGGACTGTGTCTCTGGCACAGTGGTGTGCAATGTTGGAGCCCCACAGGGAACGGTTCTGGCCCCGTTCCTCTTCACCCTGTATACTGCAGACTTTAACTATAAGTCTGACACATGCCACGTACAGAAATATTCAGATGACACAGCGAGTGTGGCATGTGTAAGGAACGGGCATGAGGAGGAATACAGGAACTTGACCAGTGCCTTCTGTGCCTGGAGTAAAGAGAACTGTCTCATCCTGAACACAACTAAGACTAAAGAGATGGTTAACTTTGGCAGGTCCAAGCTCCCCTTTCAGCCGGTCAACGCTGCAGGGGCTGACATTGAGGTGGTGCAGACATATAAATACCTTGGAGTGCACCTGGATAACAAACTGGACTGGTCTGTCAACTCTGACGCCCTCTACAAAAAAGGCCAGAGCAGACTCTTTTTCTTCAGAAGGCTCAAATCCTTCAATGTGCGTAATGATATGCTGTACATGTTTTACAACACTGTGGTTGCAAGTGTTATTTTCTATGCTGTTGTTTGCTGGGGCAACAGCATTAGTGCAAAAAACAACAAGAAGCTGGACAAACTGGTTAAACGAGCTAGCTCAGTGCTGGAGGGGAGAGTGGACTCTGGGATGGATGTGCTTGAGAGGCGTATGAGGCGCAAGGTGCAGGTCATCCCGGGCACCCCCTCCATGTAATTCTGGAGAGTCAAAAGAGCACTCTGAACAACAACCGGCTCCTCTCCCTGCCCTGTAGAACGGAGCGGTTCAGGAGATCCTTCCCCCTTGCAGCTATTAGATTTTATTATTCGGCTGTATGGGGATGCATTTTTTAATTTTTTTATTTTTAATTGTTTTTAACTTTTTAAGTATTTATTGCTCTCAGGTAGTGTCCACATTGTATTTTATGTATTTTCTGTCTGCGTTTGTTTTGAATGTGTGGGTTTGTTGGTTGGGAGCTTCTGGACATTTGAGTTTCCCTGAGGGGATCAATAAAGTATTTCTCATTATTATATTTTATGGAAGATATTAATGAGCGGATCCAGAAGAGATTTACTAAAACAATTCCAGGGATGAGGAACTGTATATGTAGATAAACTGGAGAAGCTGCATGTTTTTCTTTCCTTGGAGCAAAGAATGTTTTTAGGAGAATTGATTGAGGTATTTAAAATGTTAAAGATTATAGACATAGTAGGTTGAGGTTTAAGGGGAAACATTTTAAAACACACTGAATGGTTATGATATGGAACACAGATTCAATTGTTCAAAATGGAGCTTGAGATGTTTGTCAAAGGAAAATATTTTCTTCGGCAGAGAAAGCAGAAAAAAGGTGAAATAAATATTATTTTTGCCCAAACAAAATATCCTTTAACACCTTTCTCCCATAATTGTCTCAGTCCTTATACGTTCAACAATTCATACAGCATCCCAAGGCTAATAAGGGATGGGAAATACATGCTGGGCATTGCCAATGACACCCACATCCTATGAACGAACAATAAAGTAAATATATGTTCCTGGTTTCATAGGTAATGTTATAGTATTTAGATGTGACTCACTTAGCATTTTGAAGCTTCTCTTCATCAGTCAGGTCTCCAGTCTTCACAAGATCGTATCGAATTGATGCAGGTTGAATGGCATCGATCAAATCGAGTACTGGTATACTTGTGCTAATTTCTTTATCCTGTAGATTGAGTATTATATAGGAAAGCATATGTCAAAAAACTACCACAAATTTGATGCTCTTATAGGTTAGAGATTTTGCAAAGAAAAATTGCAAAGGTCCTCTGTTAGAACTCCATTTATTCAAACCTCACAGATGGCACCTGAACTAGCAAAGAGATGGACCTGTGTGGACAGGGATTCACCTAATTCTTGCAAACATTCTGGCATATGCATGTAGAGCCCCAGCTTCAGATGTCTGCAGATATCCTGGATATACCTTAATTACAATAAATTATTGCATTCATTTGCCGTACTTGCTTCTGGAAGGGAGAGGGATTTATTAAATTAAACATGTTCAGGGCGAAAGAAACTAAACTCAAAGCTGCACAAAGCAAACCATGAATTTGTGCAGAACAGACTTGCTTAACAATTCCCCTGCCATTCACACAAAGACTGCTGCTGAGATTGATTTTTATGCATCCTCCTCTAGCTACATTTTTCTAGAGAAATCATTTTTTAAGTGAATAAACTGTTCACTGCAGAGTACTGAACTATTAGCCATCAAATAACTGGCTAATCAAATCACTGAATATTTACGACATTAAAAGAAACGATTCAGTCCATCCTGTTTATGCTAGTCATAAAAAGAGTTGTACAGCTTCTTGAGCTGTACAGCTCATTTCCTGATGTATGGGTGCGCTAATACCAACGTTTGACCAAACTGGCATGGCATGAAAGAGTGAATCGTATTTCTGTTTGTGTATGAAAGACAATTAGAGGTGGTATGTGCCAATATACGTAGATAGATTTTGAACATGCAAACATTCAGTAGGTTGCTCAATAATTTAGTCAATCATTTACTGTAAATTATTTAGCATTCTATTTATTGAAGTACTGTTTTAAATTTCATTATTGAGCCCTGTCTTGGGAAATATGAGTACAACACTTGGAAAGCATATTACCTTAAAGCTAGAAATCGTGGAGCTCTTTTCTGCGTTTGCTAAAGTCTGATTCACCCATTTTACAATGATATCATCATTAACCATTTCACCATCACCAATCTCCTCCAGCATGTTCAAGGTATACCTGGGAGCAAATAAAACAACATTGCTTTTATGTGTATGACCTATGATAAAGAGATGGCAATTACTGCAACTGAAAGGAAAAAGAGTAGTGAAAGGATAAAGAGTAGTGCCTTCATTGCAACTTTTAGTAATAGATACATTCAATGTAAGTTCAAAACATGATAAAATCATGGGATTTTTATTTTGGAATGCAATATTTGAATGTGTAGTTGTGTAGCGGAATCAGATTCAAAATTGAATTGGAACTACACTGGGGGAGGGGTGATTGGGGAATTGTAAAATTTAAAATGGGGATAGTGAAAATAATTGGCCAAAGTTAGAACAAGTTCAATGGACTGAATGTTTTTTTATGTTATATAGTTTATCAAAGAGACAGGAGTTTAAACAAATGAAAAGCAAATTGAAATCTGGATTCAGGAAGTTGGGCTTCAAGGAAATATTGCTGCACAGAATTAACTCTCAGATGGGGTAGCGAACCCTTGATATGTTGTGATGGATTGTGGAAACTGAGTCCATGAGGTTAAATGTAAACAAAATAGAAGAGTGAACATATTATCAAATGTTTTGTTTGTGAATATTTTCTGATTTCACTTTACCAATAGGTTCTACTCTGCAGTACCTATTCCAGAAAATTTCAGGAATGTGGTTGTCAGATAGCATTAGATGGTCAGCAAAGTTTTGGGAATGGGTGCCAAATCATGTTTTCTTAAAGAAATCTGTAGAAAAAGAAATGTCACTTTTTTTTCCCCATCAGAGTCTCTTCATCAGATACTGGATACTTTATTACCAGCAGTTAGTTTGTATTTCAGATTTCCAGCATCTGCAGGTCCTGATTTTCAAGTTATATGCTCTTTATAAGTTTACTCAAACAATACCTCTGTGTTTATATTATGAAACACAGCAGTTTTAAGGTATTCTTGATACCAGCTTAGATTACTGAGAAAATTATGAGAAATAAAATTTGACATTTTGTGCCGTTCTGCTGTTGGGTATAAATTGGGTATCTAGTGGTGGAAGACGAGCTGGATTTCTAAACAGGACCTGTCCCCCCCCCCCCAAAAAAAAAATTCAGTTACTTAGATGGAGTGGGAATTTCCAGGACTAACAGTTTTGTAAGTAATCAGTACCTTGTAGGCTGTTTTATGTCCATCTAGGCAAAGACCAGAAGCAAAATGGAAAACCCAGACTACATTAAATCTACAAAATATAACTAATTATCAGGATTGTACAAAACTGTCCATATTTCATTATTCCTCAGTTAGTCCTTATTTGGTACCATTTTTGTTTGACATCAAAATAACATTAATTTACACTCACCTCCTCATTAATTGCCACAAGAGAGCTAAGGTTAGCATGTGTTTGCCTTCATTCAGGTCCTGACCTGCGATGCCAACAAGTGAAAACTTGGCTTTGTCCTTTCCCAATTGAACTGCGTAATTACAGTTTTCCAACTGTTGAATAATATAACCTGCATGTTAACAACTAATTTGATTCATCATCTATAAATGCATTCTTTCTTTAAGTTGTAATTTCTTTTAAACTAAAAATGAACTAAGTACTCTTTTAGTGTAGTCCAGACCAGGATTTCACTTGGATATTTAAATATTTTCTTCAACTATCCAGTCCCCAGAGCCATGTTTCCTTTAACCATTAAAAAAAAAACACATTTTAATTCCTCTCCTTCTAACTGGATGACTTCACATTTCCCCCCATATATTAATGTCTACTTTTTATGCCTATCTCCATGTCTATATTCTTGACAATAATTAATTGTTTATCAATAAATAATTGATTTGCAAAGTGAAAAAATGTGAATTGATGGTAGCAGCAGTTTCATTCCAGTATAGATGCAAAAGCGAACAAAAACAGCATGACAATGCAGACAGAGCACTGTAGCACTGGACTAAAATTAAATGTATGACTCTTTCAATAAAATTCGACAGAGAGTGACCAAATGATAGATACAATGTAGAATTCTTGCATGAACATTGTTAATTCTCGTCAATTCTTTCCCTCAAGGGAATAAGTTGCGTGAACAATAAATATCATTAGGTGTGGAGTATGAACCACATGTGATAACTAGAGAGAGTGATTCCAGGCTCAATTATCTGTTTCTGTGCAGTGGCTTTTAATATAGTGTCAGAGGCATTTACAAAGCTTCCATAGTTTTGTGGTTTCAACAGCCAACAAAACTTGGGTAACTGATGGAGGCCTTGCTGATCAGAAGTTGGCTTTGTAAACTTGCTGCAGGCAGTATGCAGTTGATGCAGTTATTTCACCATTCACTGAGGCAGGAGGGATGAAAACATTCCACAAGTTGCATGATCCAGAACCAGACTGCAACTTTTAATCCCACAGACCCCAGCCCACAGTAAATCTTTAGATCTTAGATTTGCTATCATGTTTTCGGCATTTCAACTCAACATTAATGAAGACTAAGGTATATTCATTATCCTCAATACATTTACATAGGCTGCTTTTGATCTCCTCACAGTTATTATTATTCTGATGTAACCCAGTCTATGAAAGATTTAATTCAACACTTACTTTCTTCATGTTGGCACCCAGTTTAGGATACGGTGGCTTATTCACGCGACTCCAATCCACAGGAACCTTGATCTTTTCATAGAGCTGCAGAATCACTAAGGCATCATCCAGGTCACTGAAGCATAATGACATGTGGATAATTTTATACCATTTCCAAAAAAATAAATGAAATACTGCAACTGAAACATAACAGAGTAAGCAAGTTTATTTGTCTTTTGTTCATTGGAGAAAATATGGATTTAACATTGAAACTGCAGTGAGGACAGATTAGGGCAATGATATGGTTATGAATTTGGAACAAGAGTTCACAGCTGCACCTAGTTCGTCATTGTAATATTCTGATTCAGAGTCTGTGTTTCAATGCAGAAAATGGTTGTAATTTCCAGCAGATTGATCAATATCAAAAAGGGAAACTGACCATTCATTGGTGCAGAAACTTTGGTAGTTGGGGCACTTATGTACAGCGCAATGTTCGTCCTGTTATACAAAGCTTATGCAATGAACTCCTGATGAATAAATATTTATTTAGTCAATGCTGAACCTGAGATCAAAGAAAAACTCTTAAAATACTCCATAATAAACTTGCTTGAGTGACCCAATCTTTAAACCAAGCATTGTTTTTAAATCTGTCTTTGCTGCCAGCCTGACCTGCGAGATCCATCAGCAGTTTGAATTTCATTCAAAATTTCAGCATCTACAGTCGAATGTGTGTTCAGTTTCTTTCCTAGGTGAATATTTGTGGAATAGTTTGGAGTTTATGTTCAATGCAGGTTATTTTGTACAATTTAGCTTGTTCTGCGAAATGTGATCAGCGTTCGATGAGCATGAGGGGGGAGGAAAATGAGGAACCGTCGTGGGGGGGATTGCTGTGAAAAACAATGGGAGAACAGAGGGGGACTCGGTGTAGGGGAGGGGGAGGGCATTCTAGTTTAGAATTCTCTGCCCAGGGGATAAGTCTGCGTTTGTTTGCTTGTTCGTTCTGGTGAAGGCGCTGTGCACACGGCAGACAGCCAACAGTCACTAGTCTTTTTCTTTTTGTTTTCACTTTTAATTTCAAGTTTTCGTATACCTTGTGTGTTGTGACTGTTGGCAGAACAATTTCCCTCTGGGGATGATTAACGTTTTAGTTCAAGTTCAAGTGGGTTTATTGTCATGTGGCCCTGTATAGGACAATGAAATTCTTGCTTTGCTTCAGCACACAGAACATGGTAGGCATTTACTACAAAACAGATCAACGTGTCCATATACCATGATATAAATATATACACACATGAATAAATAAACTGATAAAGTGCAAATAACAGAAAATGGGTTATTAATAATCAGAGTTTTGTCCGAGCCAGGTTTAATAACCTGATGGCTGTGGGGAAGTAGGTATCCCTGAACCTGGTTGTTGCAGTCTTCAGGCTCCTGTACCTTCTACCTGAATGAGTGTTTATCATATCTTATCGTACTTGTCCGAGTTGTTGTTCACTCATTACAATTTACAATGGCAGCAAGATTATTAATTAAACATTCATGGTGATTGATAAGGGCCCTGTTTCATGGTGATTGATAAGGGCCCTTTACATGGATGTAAAGATCCCACATCACTCTTTAAAAGAAACAGACTTTTTTCCTTGTCTGGTGATCAATATGCATCTCATGATTGTCATCACTGAAATATATTACCAAACACTGTTGTTCATGGGAGATTGCAATGCTACCCTATTAATGACTACATTACCCTATTAATGATTACATTTCAAAATAATTTCATGGGTATAAACTCCTTCCCGATTCCCTAATATTCAAATGTAATATTTTATATTGAAGATTGCCTTGGAGCATTCAGCATGGATGTAGCTGCAGCGGATTCAACATTAAGCATTCAAGTCTACATGGCATTTTTAAGTCTGACTGTTTTGGACTTCAACAACATTAACTTGTTGTGAATGATGCACTTGCCTCTGATTTCACTTGGATAGTATTCTGTGAGGTAGGTCCTACAATCTGTTCCTAACCTTTGCTGTGTGCCTCACCTGTACAAATGGTTCACACGAGGAGTCACACCAAGTGAGTTCATCCAGTTTCTGAAAGTCCTTTCCTCTCTTGTTTCACCTATATTTAAAAAAAAATTGTCTGAATAATTCACAAAATTATTGAATCAGGTAGAAAATGCATTTTATTACTGTCAAAAAGGAAATAATTAGGCTGTGGGCCGAGCATCGAAAATGTGTCTAGAATTTGACTTTCATGACCCATCTCTGGAATCTACTTGAAATTTGGCACAGATTTAGATAAAATATAAATGAGAAGGAAGTCATAACTTGTCAGTGCCAAAGTTGCACATTAATTAATTAAGCTAATTAGAAAATGAGATCGAAAAAGTAAGCGCCTGGTGTTCAATTATCATATTACCCCATGGGAGCCTAATTCCGTGCTAGTTAAACCATATCGAGACCCTCCTTCAGAAGTGGCTGATGTTGCTCTGAGACCAGTCTGAAGAAGGGTCTCGACCCGAAATGTCACCTATTCCTTCGCTCCATAGATGCTGCCTCACCCGCTGAGTTTCTCCAGCTTTATGTCTACCTTTGATATTTCCAGCATCTGCAGTTCTTTATTAAATACATTGTTGGGATCGGGGTTGTCATTAGGCCGGGGACGACTGAGTATGAGTATTTGAGCCGCCGCCTTCAGGACAAATCCAAAGCATGTCTAGGTGCGCCATGTTCGTGAGCGCCCGTAACCATCTTTGCCCGTAACTAGGGGCCAGTGCTCCGGATGGCATCCTCGAAGGGGCGGGATCTATGTGAACATGCGATTTGATGCCTGCCATCCGGGGCGGGATCCATGTGTATACGTGATAGATGTGGCCCGCCATCCGCTCACAGACATGCGTCCCGGCCCCTATGCAGAACAAGGTTGCCGATCCCTGGTTTAGACAGAGATCTTGCAAAGGACTTACAAAGCGCTTCATAAATGAAGCATTTTAGGCTGTCAAAAGCATATTAATTTTCTCAGGAGCTTACCTTCCAGGAGGCTCCAGTCTATGTCCTGATTCTCAGGCTTTCGAAGAGCTGGATATTTGTTGAAAAGATTGGCGACGAATGCCAAGTTTAACTTGGGGTTTCCACGGACGACATCTGCTGGTGTGACAAACTGTCTGCAGCCAAGTTTGTCAGCTTGTTGCAGCATAGACTCGGCACGTTTCAGATCATCATTTTCCTGAACAAAAAATTGAAACGTGTGCAGTATTTCATCTGATAAGTTGATTTTTAAAAAAAAATTCAAGCTGCAATGCTGACATATTCTCACGTACACTTAAGGGCCTATCCCACTTTGGCGATTTTTCAGCAAACTGCCGGCGAGTGTCAAGCTCGTGGCACTCGCTGTAAAACCGGGAAGTGGAATGGCAAGTGTCAAGAATGGAACACATACACACACACAAACACATCGCAAAGGCAGGGGCCAGGGAAAGCAGGGGAGCGCTCTCTGAAATTCACATGGTGCAAAGCCGGCTAGCACAGTGTACGGTAAGTCCTTTAAAAGGGCTGGGGGGGGGGGGGGGGGGGGGGGGGGGGGGGGGGGGGGGGGGGGGGGGAGAATAGGGGAGAGAACGAGTGGAGATACTTAAGAAGCCAGACAACTTTTAATAAGCCAGAGATACACAGCTGTGAAGTTTGGCGGGCATTTAACATTACCGGTTGGTTTTCCTTGGTTCTGAAAACTTGTGCTTACGTTTTTTTCCCCCAATGAGCCAATGAAAATGCCCGGTCAGCAAAGGAGATTAACTAAACTACCTATGACTACCTTGATTACCTACAATTACATGGCGACCCCACTACCACTGCACACACGACTACATAAGTATCGATTTTCTCCATGGCAACATATTGAAAAATATGCTGCGACCCTACTGAGGCTGCGACTAGTTCCCAGAATGCGGGAACTCCTCGCGACCATGAAGGAAACTCATCAGAGACCACCAGCGAACATGTGGCGATCATGAGGCGAGCGCAGAGTCTCCTGCACTCGCCTAAAAAGTCGCCTAAATGGGACTTTACTACACTCAACCCCTAGTGACTAAATAATAGATAGCAACTGTGCTGAATTATCCTCAATCAAGGGAACTCTCACAGTCATTGAATTCAACTGTGTTTTAGAGTAGCACCACCATGATTTGAGTTCAATGCCTGTGAGATTTTTAGATTGATTAACAGCCATCATTTTATCATGTCCCTGAGTTATTGTACCAAAGTTTGAATAACAAAACTGTTCACCTGCCCCCTAACTCCCCCTAAATAGCATCCATCCTCCCTTCCAGATCCCATACCAATTCAACTCTGATAATAGTTTGATATTAAATTACCATTCTTACAATTTAAATGCATTGATAATTTAATTATTTTTTTAAAAGAAGTAAAACCCAAGAATTCTAATCACATATGTGTGCAGGCAAATTCACCTCCATTAAACTTAGACATGGAAAAGAGGGAGTTAGTGGAGGTCATTCAGGTGCAAGGACTTAATAGAGGGCAGTAGGATAAGGAGGTTTTGGGATGTCAGCAAGAAGAAGGGAACATTAGGAGGGTACTGGAAAATGGGGAATAAGGAGGACAAAAAGCAATGGGATGAAATAGGGAAGGAGAAAATGGATGGAAAGAACCTGGAATAAAGAAAATTGATAATTTGGAATTTGAGAACGAGAGTGAGAGTTAGAAGAGGTAAAGAGTAAATGGGAATTAGGGAGGGTACCAGGGAACAAAAAATCTAGATGGCAACCAGAAACTGGGTGATTAGTGAAGGGCACAAAGAAAATAGGAGACTATTAGAGGACCTTAGAAATGTGAAATTATTAGAAGGCAAGGTTAATGGATGTATGGAATTAGGGAAGGGCATCTCAACAAACGTATTATACGGGGAGTTAAATATATTATCTAGCATATTATAAAGGGACGTCAACCATTTAACTAGTGTGAGACAAAGGGAAATAAATCACTATTCTTCCTTCAAAGGGCTGGAACCAACCTTTAATCAGACTGATCAGTATTTTAGGAAAATGCAACATGAATACATGCAAGCAAGTCATGTTAAGGCTGTACATTAGTACGTACATTGATACCAGACATGTCAACCGGAATCGGTGCTTCTCCCTCTTCTTCTCCTTTTGGTGCAATTTGATTGAGAAGGTGGAAATAAGCTTTTGAATCCTGTGGGATTAGTGAGAAGACTTGAGAAAGTGGAACATGTATTATAAGAACAGATTTAGCTCATACATACAATCATGCTAGTACTATATATTCATTGATTCTGTAAAGATTTACTCCTGTCACAAGAAAAAGGGTAAACAGGAATAGCCAACAGCTAATTCAGTTGAATAGTCTTTATTTACATTAAAAGCACATTAATCCAATGCATTAAGAAAGGTTTGAACTGATACCTTCATTAGGCTACAGAAGTCGGTCAGCTTTTGAATTCACCCACGTGACAACAGTCCAGAAACACGTGACAACAGTCCAGAAAAACGAGACATCCAGGGGACAGCATTAAGAGTTCAAACAAAGAGGAAAGTAAAAGCTGGAGAGGAATTAGCATTTGGAGGAACACATAAAGGATAAAAGTCAAGGGACCCTTAAAACTACTGTAGCACAACAGTGAAGAGATGGTGAAATATGGTTCCAATCATGTTGCAATCATCTCTCATAGATATAACTTAGCAATGCAGAAACATTGTTCTAAATGAAGTTTCTTTGTGCGAGGTGATGTAGCGGCTCTGTTACTGGATTAATAATTCAGCGTACAAGAGTTCAAATTCCACTGTGAGAACTCTAAAAAACTTGAAACTAAAAATCTATTATGGATAAAGATAATAGGGAAGCTGTCAAATTGTAGTGAAAACACAATTGGTTCATCCATTTGGTCATCTTGACATGGTTAGGTTACTGTGCGATTCCAGTCCCACATTAATATGATTGATTTTTAATGTGATGTCACATTAACTGCTCTTTTAATCAGATCTCTATTGGGACTTGAAAGTGAAGATCCAGTAAGAGCATGCAAATGCCACCTTTTTCAGTGGTGACTGAGAATAATTGAAAAAAAAGTATTTAGTCATAAAATTACTGAGATAATCATCCAGCACATAAACAGGTGTTTGAGCCCAACTTGTCCATGCCAATCAGGATGTCCATCTACGCTAATCCCATTTGCCCGCATTTGACCGATAGCCCTCTGAACCATTCCTATCTAATTACCTGTCCAACTGTCCCTTAATATTTCTATATTATTTACATGGTTGCGGGTAAGCGGGCTTATACTAATTCTGTCTCTTGACTCAGAAAGCTGTGGCTTCAAGCCCTCTCTCGAGACAAAAGCTGGTTATCCAGTGGTGAATTAAAGCTGTGCCAATGAATTTCAGGTGAGACGATTGCAAGAAATCCCACTGCTCCAGAAGTGAACAGTTAGCCTGGCCTTGATACTCACTCTGCCAACACATCCAAAAGAAAATTAATTGCCCTTGATTTTGCCATCTTGCTGTGCACAGGATAACTGCACCAGCTCACAAAAATAATTTATTTAAAAAAAAGCTTTGGGATGTCCACAGGGACTTTAAAGCCATTTTGTAAATGCATGTGCTTTCTTCTTTCACTTGCATTATGTTACTGATTGAGCTCTGTCAGCATTAAAATAGTAACTTTCGCTTCTTTGCCTATTTTTTTTTATCATGGAAAAACCAATGAAGGCCTGAAGCTCTGTTGACCCATTGCTCCGAGGACGAGATCACAGTTTCTGGATCTCTGCAGGAATGGAGCTCCAGAATGGTTGGCAGCAGCACTGGGGAAATTGGAATGCCTCGAGTCAGTTCTCCCTCTGGAAACCAAATCTGGTAAGATTACAATATGAACCAAAGCTGAGACAAGTCTACCAATTAAAGTTTGGTGCTTGTGTTTGAATTCAATTAATTCTCGTGAATTGTTTATTCTGTAATCCATATCTGTTCTAGCAGATACCATTAACATTAATTGAATGAGTAAATGGTTTATTTTGTTTTAGAATGATTTTTCACTCATTTCTTTGACTGAAAATTTTATAATGTTTCCGCTCATGCAATGAACCCTCACTAAACCCTCACAAGGAAGGGAAGTTGCCAGTTGAACCAAGCAAAGAGGCAAACAGTGAATACCTTAATTGTACGGTGAATTAAATTAAGAGAGAGAGAGATTTAGAAGGCTGTGAACCAGGACTGGCTCAGCTGGTTGGGTGCTCCTCACTACCATTGAATATGGTTCATTCCATGTATTCTAGCACAAATTTATTCCACATTGCTCCATTTAAGCAATCATTTTGGCACTATACTAAATTGGTCAATTAAATATACAACTGCCACAGTGTCATATAACACTTAGAGGATGGATGTTGGGAGCTACAAGGAACAAGACTGAACTTACTGATTTCTTCTACTGGTGACTTTATTTTTAAAGAAAGGAAATAAAATCAGCGTTGATCTTATATCCAGCAGTGAAACACCTAGGTGACATCAACGTGAGGGAAAGGGATCACTGCCCAGCAATGTTTCAAGGGGATTCCCAATGTTGAACAGCCATTACATTATCAAGCTGGTGAGTGGCAGCATAGTGGCGCCCCAGTAGAGCTGCTGCCTTACAGTGGCAGAGACCCGGGGTCGATTTTGACTGCAAGTGCCATCTGTACAGAGTTTGTACATTCTCCCTGTGACCGTGTGGGTTTTCTCCAGCATGCTCCGGTTTTCTCCCATACTTCAAAGATGTACAGGTCTGTAGGTTAGTTGGCTTTGGTAACATTATAAATTGTCTCTAGTATGTGGCATAGTGCTAGTGTACAAAGTTATCACTGGTCAGTGCAGACTTGGTGGGGCAAAGTGCATTTTTCTGCGCTGTATCTCCAAGTCTAAAGTAAAGAAAAGTCTAAAGATTAACAAGCAGATGAAAGGAAGGCACCAAAATAGGAATTTAAACTGGTAGCAACTTAGAAAATATACACACACAAACATTTAAAAGGTTCTGTCACTTTTGCGTTGTTTTATTGTCATAACAGCCTGCCCTCTGAAAAGTTCCTTCATAATTGGCATTAACACTCTGCTTAAATATATCATGTCGTGCCCCACGGAATATATGGGGAAGGAGACTGATACCCAATTTTCAACGTGTCACATTAGAGCAATTTTAAGGATCATGATAGGTTTTCTTGAATGGAAGCTGTTAAATCACTTTTAATTATGTTTGTGGCACCCTGGTATGTGCACTTGCACACTTGCCAATTTATATGTGCTACCGGTGATCTGGTGAATACGAGGAGCTTTTTTTCCCCACAGGAATTAAGTGAAAATAATTTATAAACTGGTGAACAATCAAACTTTAAGGACTGCTTTGTTACCATATAAAAAACAAGAGAAATCAGAATGATTGCTGGAGCTTTGGTTTTAGCCACCTGTGACCGCATCAGGTATTCAAAATGTGTCATCCTGGGGCAAGTAAAGATTGCCCATGTAATGAATTCCCAACACAAGGTCTGCCGGTGTTTACTTTCAACACAAAGACTGCAGAGTTCAGAACAAAGGTTAATGACCATCTCATGGACATTTGGAAAGAGAATTAAATATAGTACATTTAAAAAATAAATGTTAAAACAAATTATTGTTGTGTTTTAGAATGTTAACATTTCTGTTGTGTCATCTATAGAGAACTCAATTCCTTGCATTAAAAATACAACCAACAGCCAGGGCCAGCTTTAAGCCATTTGGACCAATTGCTCCCAATTGGGCCCCGCACCTAAGGGGGCCCCGTGCTAGAGTTATCTACTCTCGGCTCGTCAAGTACACACATGTTGCAATATATGTAACACAATTTGGGGGGAAATTATTATCGTGGATCAATGTGTCGATACCTATGAGGTGGGCAATGGGGATGGATTTCCCGTCACCTGCCGGGCAGCTTGGGCCCTCTGTCGGGTGGCTGCGTGTGATATTCGCATGCGATCGGGAGACCGTGCAAAGGATATAGTTAGACGTTGCCAGTGCGGTACCGTCGCCTTACTGCTGGCCAGCTGCGGGTAATTAACCCGGGCGTCCGGGAGAGGTTTGCAATGGGATGGATTTGCCGGTATCTACGGGGCGGCGGGAGCCTTCTGCCGGGTGACCTGGTGGTGCAGCGGTAGAAGCTAATGCAGTGGCGGAAACCTGGGTTCAATCCCAACTATGGGTAATTTTGATTTGATTTGATTTAATTTATTGTCATTGTCTTCAATTAAGAGACAACAAAATTCTTTTTCCCTTAGTCTTATAAATAATTTTAAAAAAAACTACAAAAACACAGAACACAGTAGTCCACAACACAAACATCCCCACAGCGGCACCAAAGTTCCCCACTGTGAGGGGAGGAACCAAAGTCCAGTCAGCCTCCTCACTGATGTTCCCCAATGTTCACTCGTGGTCGGGGCCTCCCGAGCACCCTGTAGTCGCCACTACGGGTGGCCCGATGTTCAGGCCCTCTCGCCGGGAACGATGGAACCCCGACGCCGAACGGGAGAACATCCTCAGCGACCTGGACCTCTGAATCGGCCACCTTCCACCGGAGTCCGCAGCTCCCGATGGGCGGAGATTCGCACTGGCGACCCCCGGCAAAGGGTCCCAGAAGTCCGCGATGTTGAGCTTAGTGCTGACGGCATTGGGAGCTCCGCACCCACAGATCCGTGATGTTGGAGCAGCGGCCCAACACTTCAGAGCTCCAAGAAGTGATCCCAAGTAAGGCCTCGCCTGCTCCACGATGTTTCCAGTGCCTCGCCGCCGCTGCTGAACCTCTGGTCCTGCCCGGCAGGAAAGGCCGCGCCAATCCAGTTAGTAGGCCATGAAGAGGGGGGGCGAGGACGCGACTCAGATAATAGCCGCATCTTCGTCAGGAAATGACTGAAGGACGGTTTCCCCCTTACCATACCCTCTTCCCCCCACATAAAATACTGAAAAAAACTAAAAAACATACTTTAAACAAAACAAAAAACAAAAAGACAACCAGACTGTGGGCGGAGGCAGCCAGTAATAGCACCACCGGATGTCCAGTAACAGCGCCACCGGATGTCCACCGGTGCTGTCTGTATGGAGTTTGTACGTTATCCCCGTTACCTCAGTTATGTTGCAATGATGTTTTGAGTACAGACACCACATCTATATGTGGAAAACACCACTCAACTTTCAATAAATGCCTGGATTTGGATTTACCAGCTTCTGGAGAGAAGCGGCCAAATGTAAGAAATTTTATATTTGGTTTAAGCGAGCTCTCGTGGGGAAAGTTGGAGAGAGTCAACTTGGGAGGGAAACGTAGTAGTTAAATCGTAAAATCCGTGGTTTTCTAGCAAGTCCACTCAAAAAGGTCTGCAGTAATCAAAGCCCGAAAGGGTAGGATGGGGCTGAAGCCCAAAAATTAATGCCTGGACTGGTTTTTCGCCAATCGTTATTGGTTTTCCAGGATCTAGTTAATTAAATTACTTTTCTTTTCATTTCACAGTCACTAAAACAAGTGGTATTGTAACTATGTACTTTTCAGAGGTGATCTACACATTTTGTTTGTTACTTGTAGGCTTACATGCAATTTCATATTAAAATGTAGCTTAGATCTGTTTGGTCCATTAACTCGCATGCACTTTTTAAGCGCACATTTTGATAACTTTCCATTCTACCATAGAGATATAAAGTCTATAATAGACTTTATTTATATTTCTATGATT
Organism: Leucoraja erinaceus; assembly: GCF_028641065.1. Classification (NCBI taxonomy): domain Eukaryota; kingdom Metazoa; phylum Chordata; class Chondrichthyes; order Rajiformes; family Rajidae; genus Leucoraja; species Leucoraja erinaceus. Next base: position 32,828,018 of record NC_073389.1, read on the forward strand.
CTACAGTCCTTGGCTGGGAACCTGGGGTTCACCAAAATTGTTCCCAATTGGGCCCTGCACCTCCTAAAGGCCCTGTCCCACTTTCCCGAGTTACTCACGAACTCTCCCGAATTTTTCCCTTTATTCAAAGTCGGGGAATGTCGTGGAATGTCGGTAGCGAATCCATAGGAGGCCATAGGAGTCCGTAGATGTTTTGTAGCGGCTTGTAATGTCAGCCATAGGAACTCGAGGCATTAGGTAAGTCGGGACTTTTTTTCAACATGTTGAAAAATGTCCACGAGTTTAAAAAATAGCCCCGAGTACCTGCGAACGGCTATTACCGTAATTCTCCGAGTTCGAATCAAGGGGAAAACTCAGGAGAGTTCATGAGTAACTCGGGAAAGTGGGACAGGGCCTTAAGGCCGGCCCTGCCAACAGCCTTGAAAGTTGCCGTAAATCTCAATTCCACTAACCATAAATGCCACTAGTCTCAATAAGAATTTTGTGCATCAATTCAGCTAATTTAGAATAGCACAAAACTGCAAATTTGCATCTATCAAGTTCTCTTATTAACATGATATATTACAAGATGCAAACAACCTTATTCTGAACTTATTATTTATACCTTAATATCACTGCTGAAGTTGTTAACTTTTTGGCAACCGGCACCTTCCAGGTGGTAGTTGGCCCATCGTAATAGCAGCTCCTCCGGGGATAGTTTCATCAGGTCCTCCAGATTTTCACCTTCACGGAGCAGTGCAATCAGTGCTGGAAAGAAAGAACTCCTTGTGAGTAACAGCAGCTCCATTCTACTGTATTAATTAAGGAAGGTCAGCATACTGTGGTGAGGAATCGATGCATGAAGTGTTAGGTTAAACAAACACTTTTGTTACGATAAGTCAGAATGTAACAGTGGTAAATTCACAGCATTGTTTCTCCCCATACTCATTGGTCATTAAATAATAATAACAACTTTCACTGGATGATGCCTTCATCAAAAAAAAATCACACCAAGGCGTTTCACACGAATCTTCTCAAACAAAAATCCGTACCAAACCACAAGGAATTATGAGAGTAATGGGTCAAAAACCTGGTGCAAACAACAGCTTTAACGAGAATCTCCATGGAGAAAGGCAGTAGTTTAGGAAGGATATTTCAAAGCCTAGATTGTTCGCAGCTGCTGATAGTAGTGCGAGGGTTGTAGATAATGTGGATGGTCAAAGTCTTTTTCTTAGGGTCGGGGTCTGAAACTAGACAGCATTGATGCAAAATGAGAGGGGAAAGGAAAAAGGGACCCGATGTTTTCACACTGCACGTGGTGGGTATATGGAACGAGCTGCCAGTGAAAACACTAGAGGTAGGTACAATTATAACATTCAAAAGACAGTTGGGCAGGATATAAAAAGCTTAGTGGGATATGAGCCAAGTGCAGGCAAATGGGATTAACTCAGAGAGACATCCAGGTTGGCCAGATCAAATTGAGGAATTAAAGGTTTTAATGGAGTGATGATATAAAGACATTACTTTTGGTGAGAGATTATAGTGAAGCTATTTATCTTAACTAATAGAGCCAAGCCATTTGGAAGTAAATGCTGTAAGGAAAATATAAAACTCTTGCCAAAAATATGTTAAATCCAGCTCAATGAAAAAATTCAAGATTAGGGTGGGCGGACTAATTCAAGATTAGGGTTATAGGATGGATAAACAGAGATAACTTGCAGATTGGTCTTCATCTAAATGAATGGCATAACAGACTGCATGATCTACTCTTCAAGCGTAAATATACTTGTACTAAAAAGTGCTTCAAATTAGCCTCTATCCTTTATATCTTAAACATTAATTAATTCTAAAACCTGAATTACACTGATTGTCAGATTTGATTAATAGAGAACAGGACCTACCTTCATTTCGGCTCAATTCAATGTCTGCAAAAAGACCGATTTTAATGACCTGCCACAGAAGGCCCAACACTAGGTACGGCTTTCCTTCTTTTAGATCCTCAGCACCAATATTAACTACATGGCACCCAATTGCTGAAGCAGAATTCAGAGCCAGATTTAAGTTTTCCTGTGGAAAAATAAAAAAAGTTTGGAAGAAATGGTAAACATTCAACTATATAGGATAGGGGTAGGATAAGAATATGCTTGGTTGCACCCACTTTTGGAACGGCAAATGATTTCTGAACAAAATGACATCTGAATAATGTGGAAACCATTTTGTCAGTGGCATTAGCAATCACATTGTAAACACCTCTTCTAAATATCAAACAATATGCAATGTTGATTTGATGCCAACACTTTCATTTTGCAAGTCAATGTTGTGAGAAACCCTCTAAATGTCACACTCGTAAACAAATCCATACTGTTGCTTAAATAATGCACTCTATAAGGAAGTGATACTGCAACTGAAATCTGACTAAATACAATGCTGGCAATTTGAAACGCTTCCACTGTTTAGGTTGCCTGATACTCAGCAGAGCGATTGAGTGATTATAAATACAGTCATACTACACAGAAACAGGCCATTAATTCCACCATGCTCATGTAGGTTGCCGAGTATCCCATTTACCAGCACTTGATTTATAGCTTTCTATGCAATAGTAATTCAAATATTCATGTAGATACTACTTAAATGTTACGGCAATCTCTGCCTCCAGCACTGTTACAGTGCATTCAGATTCAAACTACCCTTTGCATGAACATGTTCTTTCTGAAATCTCCTCTAAACCTCGTACCCCCTAGTCTAAACCGATAGCTTCTACTTTTAGATATCTTTGCTGTGGAAAGAGTTTCCACAAAGAGTATCTAGGCCCCTCATAATTTTACATGCCTCTGTTAGGTTCTACTCAGTCTCTTCCACACCAAAGAAAACAAATTCAGGTTCTCTCGTCCATCCTCATATTGGAAAAGCTCCAGCCCTGAGGAGACCCTGGTAAATATCCTCTGCATCCCCTCCTTTGAAATCGTGCATTTCTATATTGTGACGACCAGAATTGTACATAGTATTCCAGCTATGGCCTAATCAATGTTTTATAATGCTAATAACATAACCTAGTTCTTATATTTTATGTCCCAGCTAAAGAAGGCAAGGGTACTTCTTCTTCACTGAAGGAAATCCACATTAGGCAGGAAATAGTGTTGGGTAGACTGATGGGACTGAAGGCTGATAAATTCACAGGGCCTGATGGTCTGCATCCCAGGGTACTTAAGAAAGTGGCTTTAGAAATTGTGGATGCATTGGTGATAATTTTCCAATATTCTATAGATTCAGGATCAGTTCCTGTGGATTGGAGGGTAGCTAATGTTATACCACATTTTAAGAAAGGCAGGGAATTATAGACCAGTTAGCCTAACATCAGTGGTGGGGAAGATGCTGGAGTCAATTATAAAAGATGAAATAGCGGCACATTTGGATAGCAGTAACAGGATCGGTCCAAGTCAGCATAGATTTACGAAGGTGAAATCATGCTTGACTAATCTCCTGGAATTTACTGAGGATGTAACTAGGAAAATGGACAAGGGAGAGCCAGTGGGTGTAGTGTACCTGGACTTTCAGAAAGCATTTGATAAGGTCCCACATAGGAGATTAGTGGGCAAAATTAGGGCACATGGTATTGGGGGTAGAATGCCGACAATGATAGAAAATTGGTTGGCAGACAGGAAACAAAGAGTAGGGATTAACGGGTCCCTTTTAGAATGGCAGGCAGTGACTAGTGGGGTACCGCAAGGCTCGGTGCTGGGACCGCAGATATTTACAATATACATCAATGATTTGGATGAAGGGATTCAAAGTAACATTAGAAAATTTGCAGACGACACAAAGCTGGGTGGCAGTGTGAACTGTGAGGATGCTATGAGAATGCAGGGTGACTTGGACAGGTTGGGGGAGTGGGCAGATGCATGGCAGATGAAGTTTAATGTGGATAAATGTGAGGTTATCCACTTTGGTATCAAAAACAGGAAGGCAGATTACTATCTAAATGGCATCAAGTTGGGAAAAGGGGAAGTACAATGGGATCTGGGGGTCCTTGTTCATCAGCCAATGAAAGTAAGCATGCAGGTACAGCAGGCAGTGAAGAAGAATGGCATGTTAGCCTTTATAACAAGAGGAGTCGAGTACAGGAGCAAAGAGGTCCTTCTGCAGTTGTACAGGGCCCTAGTGAGACCACATCTGGAGTATTATGTGCAGTTTTGGTCCCCTAATATGAGGAAGGACATTCTTGCTATAGAGGGAGTGCAGCGTAGGTTTACAAGGTTAGTTCCTGGGATGGCAGTACTATCATATGCTGGGAGAATGGAACGGCTGGGCTTGTACACTCTGGAGTTTAGAAGGATGAGAGGGGTTCTTATTGAAACATATAAGATTGTTAAGGGTTTGGACACACTAGAGGCAGGAAACATGTTCCCGATGTTGGTGGAATCCAGAACTAGGGACCACAGTTTAAGAATAAGGGGTAAGCCATTTAGAACGAAGATGAGGAAACACTTTTTCTCACAGAGAGTTGTGAGTCTGTGGAATTCTCTGCTTCAAAGGGCAGTGGAGGTCAGTTCTCTGGATACTTTCAAGAGAGAGCTAGATGGGGCTCTTAAAGATAGCGGAGTCAGAGGATATGGGGAGAAGGCAGGAACGGGGTACTGATTGTGGATGATCAGCCATGATCACATTGAATGGCGGTGCTGGCTCGAAGGGCTGAATGGCCTACTCTTGCACCTATTGTCTATTGTCACCACCAACAATACTTATTGTGAGATATCTCAAAACTTAATAATCATACTTCCTAAATGCAGGTCCAAATTTTTAATGTATATAACAAATGATGACTATCCTCCTCACCATCAACAATACTGATTTTGAGGCATTGCCTATCTTATTAATTATACTTCCTACATTCAAACGTAGAATGTTCAAATTTTAATGTATGCTAAACCAAGTGGGACCCGTTGGATCCCGTCCCACAATGTGGGGGGGGCTGGTGGATGCAGCATCGGCATTCACCCGGGGGATGTAGGGGCGGGGAGGTGCGGGGGCGGGTTGGGGCAGAAAGAGTTCCCCCTCCCCCACGATCGGCCCTCGCCACTCCCTGCACTGTGCCCAAGCACCAGGATCGTGGGACCAAAATGCAACCAGAAATTGATGAGCAGTCCCTTCAGATATTGGTAGAGGGGCAGCAACATCGTTACCATTGGCAACGTCCCATTGTGATGTCATTGTGGCAGTCGCAGCCAGCTTTGGAGCCCATTATGATTGGTGCACTGTGAGAGGCATTGTGACATCATCACTGTGAGAAGGCTGGAAGCTGTCAGTGAGAAGGCGGTTTTGGCTGCTTTTAAAATTTTAACGTTTAATAACTTCGGAAATATAGGTGGAAATGAGACGGGAAGATGCCAAATTTTGATCTGTTTTGTCAACTTTCCCTGGATCAGATAAACTTTAACCTTTTGGATCATTCTCCTATGCGAGACCTTATCAAAGACCTAACTACTTCACCCCCTGACTGTTTTCACAAGTGGAAGAGTCTGAACAAGGGAATAATTTACAAGATAAGGGGCTGATCATTTCAAACTGAGGTACATAAACGTTTCTCTGCACAGCAAATGGTGAACCTCTGGGATTCTACATCTGGCGGGTGGGGAACCAGATGGGTGTGGAGAAATGGCATAGAAGAGGAGTTGAAGCCATCATAGATCAACCATGATGATATTAAATGGTGGGGCAGGCTTGAAGGGCCCGATGGCCTACTCCTGTACCTATTTTCTTGTAATCTCACTAAAGTCCATGTAGATAATATAAAACGCATTGCCCTCATCAATACTTTTATTAAGGACTTCAAAAAATTCCGTCAAATTGGTCCAACATTATCTCCCCCAGATAAAGCCATGTTCACAATCTTTGTTTAATTCCTGCTTTTCCAAGAGTAGATTAAGCCTGTCGCACATTTTTTTTTAAATTATGTCATTGGCATAAAACTAATAGGCTACCATTACCCATCTTATGCCTGCTGCCTTTTGTGAATAAAATTATTAAATCTGCTGTCTCCAATGGACTGCAAATATTTAAGTATCTGTAAGGAATCCCAGCCTCTGCCGCCCATAGCAGACTAGGATACATCTTGTCAAGCTCCAGGGAGTTATCCATCTTCATGCCCAATAAGACACGTCATAACTTTTTAATGATAACATATAGAATTTGACCATCTCCCTGAACTCTCCAACCAACTCTTTACTGAGCCAGTTTCTGTTGTTGCACCACCATGTCAACAGGGCAGATAATCTCCTGCTATCCTAGATAAGGAGCAGGTGGAGGGAGTAGGTGGCTTACAGACGACCTGTTTTTATCTGGTTGTACAGGAACAATCTAACCAGATGAGACATCAGTAAATTATCCCTTTCCACTTTCACCAGAAGTCCCACAACGTATTCCTTCATATTATCAACCATTGCTGTGTCCATTGGGACACATCAAATTTAGATATGAAATAACACCAAAAGTCCACGAATCGCAATAATGTATTTTTTGTAATGCCTAATGTTGCTACAGAATGCTTCCTCTCTGTAGCTGCGTGGTTGCTGTGAAAGACAGCTGACTGACAGTTCAGGAGACTGCAAAAGGCTCAGAGCAGGTCTAGCTTTGCACCTTCCACCTCAAGGACTCTACAGAAATGTACAAAAGCTGCAGATTATACTATCCCATGTTGTACCAACTGGCAATACTGCCAGGTCATATTCACTTGGCATAGTTATAAGTAGAAAGCTTTAATTGATGCTTGTCCCAATGAATATTAGCCAACTAACAAGAACAGCTAATCAATCTGATGAAATCAGCCCTGGTTGTGCCCTGAAACAATTGTGATTCGAGCCACAAGGATGTGAGTTAAGTGCACATCACAATCCCTGCATCCATTTTAGGGCAGCTGCAGGATATTTGGCCATTTTGTCAAAAACATATTTTCCAGTTGAAACAATAATTTGACTGTAATATTTCTGACAAAATAAAGGCAATGAAATGACCAGCATATGTTGTGTTAATGATGGCCACCCCAACTCACTGTTAAAAGGGTACAAATATTTTCATTAATTCAGACCATATAGTTAATCTTAATACCTGTATAGTGAAAGGGGTGAGCTTCTTTTTGTTAATTGTCCTCTCGTCAATGGTATCAGGCACCGAGAGATTGATCATTTTACTAGATTAAAATAGAAGTTAAACACAGCAAAGTGATTAATTACAATGCTAACCAACAAGAAAGGCTGTATCCTGTAATTAAGATAAAACCAAAGAACAATTTAATAAATATACAAGATATTGAACAGGATATATATGAAATATCGTTTTGATGAAAAATCATTGACCTGAACCATCGACCTTGTTTGACCTTCTACAAACGCTGCCAGACCTGCTGATTTTTTCCAACATGATGTTTTTATTTCAGATTTTCAGCACCTGCTTTCTCATTCATCCTAACTTTATCTTTTAAGTTTGAAGAAGTGTCCCAACTTGAAACGTCACCTATTCATCACTCCAGAGATGCTGCCTCACCCGCTGACTTACTACAGCAGTTCATGTCTTCTTTACCTTTAAAACTCAGATATTCCCCTTCTCCCCCTGCTGGAACCATTGAGCACTTTAAATTGCCAAGTAAAAGAAGTAGCAGAAGGAAAGAAGTGAACAGCCATTTCCTTATATCCTCAGCTTTGGGGTGCTTGTCTGATTCACTTTAAATAACAACAGAAAATATTGAAAATAGATCAGGCTGCATCCATGGTGAGAGAAATTCATTAATACTTTCGAACTCCCTGAGAAATCCAGGAAGAAATATTGCAGAAGCTGGGGTTACACAAAAAAGCTGGAGAAACTCAGCGGGTGCAGCAGCATCTATGGAGCGAAGGAAATAGGCAACGTTTCGGGCCGAAACCCTTCTTCAGACTGATCGGGGGCGGGGGTGGCTGGGGACAGGGAAGGGAAAAGGAGGAGTAGCCAGAAGGCTGGGGGATGGGAGGAGACAGCAGGGGGGCTGAGGAAGGGGAGGAGACAGCAAGGACTAACAAAATTGGGAGAATTCGATGTTCATGCCCCCGGGGTGCAGACTCCCCAACGGAATATGAGGTGCTGTTCCTCCAATTTCCGGTGCTGCTCGCTGTGGCCATGGAGGAGACCCAGGACAGAGAGGTCGGAGGCGGAGTGGGAGGGGGAGTTGAAGTGCTGAGCCACCGGGAGGGCAGCTTGGTTATTGCGGACCGAGCGGAGGTGTTCGGCGAAACGATCGCCCAACCTCCGCTTGGTCTCACCGATATAGATCTGCTGACAGCTAGAGCAGCGGACGCAATAGATGAGGTTGGAAGAGATGCAGGTAAACCTCTGTCGCACCTGGAACGATTGCTTGGGTCCTTGAACGGAGTCGAGGAGGGAGGTAAAGGGACAAGTGTTGCATCTCTTGCGGTTGCAAGGGAAAGTGCCCGGGGAGGGGGTGGACCGAGAGGGAAGGGAAGAATTGACAAGGGAGTTATGGAGGGAGCGGTCTTTGCGGAAGGCAGATATGGGGGGAGATAGGAAGATGTGGCGAGTAGTGGGGTCACGTTGGAGGTGGCGAAACTGACGGAGGATTACTTTTTGTATGTGACGGCTGGTGGGGTGAAAGGTGAGGACTAGGGGGACTCGGCCCTTGTTGCGAGTGCGGGGATGGGGAGAGAGAGCAGTGTTGCGGGGTATGGAAGAGACCCTGGTGCGAGCCTCATTTATGGTGGAGGAGGGGAACCCCCGTTTCCTGAATAGTGAGGACATTTCAGATGTCCTGGTGTGGAACGCCTCATCCGTGGAGCAGATGCGGCGTAGACGGAGGAATTGGGAGTAGGGGATGGAGTCCTTACAGGAAGCAGGGTGGGAAGAAGTGTAGTCCAGATAGCCATGGGAGTCAGTGGGTTTATAGTGTATGTCGGTTAGAAGTCTATCACCTGCAATGGAGATAGTGAGGTCAAGGAATGGTAGGGAAGTGTCGGAAATGGTCCAGGTGTATTTGAGTGCCGGATGGAAGTTAGTGGTGAAGTGGATGAAGTCAGTCAGTTGTGTGCGGGTGCAGGAGGTGGCACCAAAGCAGTCGTCGATGTAGCGGAGGTAGAGGTCGGGGATGGGGCCCTGGTATGTATTGAACAAGGATTGCTCGACGTAACCTACAAATAGGCAGGCATAGCTGGGGCCCATGCGTGTGCCCATAGCTACGCCTTGTAGATTGCTCGACGTAACCTACAAATAGGCAGGCATAGCTGGGGCCCATGCGTGTGCCCATAGCTACGCCTTGTATGCAGAAGCTGTACTTCCTTGGGAAGCTGCCTCTGTCTCTCACACAAATGTTCAAGTCTCAAACTTATTGGTTGGTTTCCTACTTTGTTCTGGCATTGGACTGCATAGAGTCCATTGGTGATGGACTTCTGATGCTGTAGAATCTGCTATTTGAATCTGCCAGCTGCACAAACAGCAGGCCTGATCATTTAAATAATTAATAATAGAACAAAGGAGAGATACAGGTAAATAATATGCTTTTGAAAATTATAAACATTAAAATGAACACAATTAATTTAATTTAAATTTTTGAGATACTGGGAAAGAAAGAAGGCCGCTACTCTTCACGTTGCATTTATCAATGATTTGGACGAGGGGATTGAAGGCTTTGTGGCAAAGTTTGCGGATGATACGAAAATAGGTGGAGGGGCAGATAGTGTAGAGAACGGAGGGACACTACAGAAGGACTTGGACAGGTTGGGAGAGTGGGCAGAGAAGAGCAGATGGAATATAGTGTAGCAATGTGTGGAGTCATGCATTTTGGGAGTAGGAATAAAGGCGTAACCTACTAAATGGGGTGAGAATCCAGAAATCGGAGGTGCAAAGGAACTTAGAAGCGTAGAAAATAGGTGCAGGAGTAGGCCATTCGGCCCTTCTAGCCTGCACCTCTATTCAATATGATCATGGCTGATCATCCAACTCAATATCCTGTACCTGCCTTCTCTCCATACCTCCTGATCCCTTTAGCCACAAGGTCCACATCTAACTCCCTCTTAAATATAGCCAATGAACTGGCCTCAACTACCTTCTGTGGCAGAGAGTTCCAGAGATTCACCACTCTCTGTGTGAAAAATGTTTTTTCATCTCGGTCCTAAAGGATTTCCCCTTTATCCTTAAACTGTGACCCCTTGGGATGTCTTGGGAGTTAATCTGCAAGTCGAATCGGTAGTAAAGAAAGCAAACTCAATGCTAGCATTTATTTCAAGAGGACTTGTATACAAAAACAGGGATATAATGTTAAGGCTCTAAAAGTCACTGGTAAGGCTGCATTTGGAATATTGTGAACAATTTTGGGCATCATATCTGAGGAAGGATGTGCTGGCTCTGGAGAGGGTCCAGAGGAGGTTTACTACAATGATCCCAGGAATTAGGAGGTTAACCTATGATGAGCATTTGTCAGCACCGAACCTGTACTCGCTAGAGTTTAGAAGAATGAGAGGGCACCTTGTTGAAACATGCAGAATAGTGAAAGACTTGGATAGAGTGGATGTGGAGAGGATGTTTCCATTAGTGGGAGAGTCCAGGACTAGAGGTCATAGCCTCAGAATTAAAGGACGTTCTTTTAGGAAGGAGATGAGGAGAAATTTATTTACTCAGAGGGTGGTGAATCTGTGGAATTCTTTGTCACAGAAGGCTGTGGAGGCTGTTGGTGGATATTTTTAAGGCAGAGATAGATAGATTCTTGATTAGTACGGGTGTCAGAGGTTATGGGAAGAAGGCAGGAGAATGGGGTTAGGAGGGAGTGATAGATCAGCCATGATTAAATGGCGGCATAGACTTGATGGGCCAAATGGCCTAATTCTACTATTCCTTAGACCTTATGAAGGGAAGTTCTGACATAGTATGCTTTTGTTCAGGATTTCTCCACTGAAAATATTTTTTTCTATCTTTTCCATTAAATTCCTTAGTCATTTGAAACACTATTAAATCAGAACTCATATTTCTCAATTTAAGAGAATACAGCTGATATCACTGAAACTGGAGTAACACAGCTTGACAGGCAACAACTCTGGAGAGACGGAATGGGTGACGTTTCGGGTCGAGACCCTTCTTCAGACTGAATAGAGAATCCCGCTGAGTTACTCCAGCTTTTTGTGTCTATCTTCGGTTTAAACCAGCATCTGCAGTTCCTTTCTGCACATATACTGTAATTTAACACCAATGGCCGGATCTAATTTTAATCATACTACTCTGCAGCCCCTCCAAGCCAGTTGTAACTTGCTGAGGTTTGCTGGCCAAACCTGAATGGTATTTTAAACAGGGATCATCTGATTCTCCATCTCTGCAAGTATTGCTTTTAATACTCAAAGGTTCTACTAGGAAGAGAACATACACAAATACTTCTCACTATTTTGTTCCGAATATCAGTTTGATCAAGTGAATCTTTTAATTTAAATTTTATAAAAGTTTGATCATTCATAAAGCATAACAGAAAATCCTGTGGAGCGATGCTGGTGGTTTGTTGTCATTGACCTACTTGCCCGTGTAAATCCCGGTGAAAGAGACAGCATAAGGTTAAGTCAGGAATATTTATTGGGTCACAGTACTGGAAGACCAATTTGGCTTCCTGATTTTAATTGCAAGGAGCCAGATTAGGGAAGTAATTTCACATCAATCGACACAGAAGCCCCATTCTACTTGATGCATGTGATAATGACCGTTACTACTGAGGAAAATGTGTCAGGCTTACCATAGGATAATGCCATTCCCAACAGCAGCAAAAAGTTCAGTGTCACTGTTGGCATCCATAGGAATGAGTTGTTGACAATCTGGATCCTTTTCCAAAGCCTTATTGATCCAATTAACGAAAGCAAATCGTTCTTCCTCTGCAAGTAATAAAATATGACTTGATTGACTTATTGCGAGCCAACAGAAGGCAGAGACCTGACCCACCTATATACTCAACATTTCTGCAGAAATATCACAATCCACTCCCCTCCATATACATTACATATAGTACAATACAGTAATCATAATTTCAAATAACAACCTGGAAAATACAATTTTAAATACTTTACAGAATCGATTCTTGCTTAAACAATAATTATAGGAACAAAAGAAATATCAATCAGTGGCAATGTATTTATGGTCAGTGTCCTTCACTCTGCAGACAATGAGCTCTAACTGGAAAGCACAGTTCTCCTTTTTATAGTCTGAGGAATAGCTGGCGAAAATCTTTCACCCATAGGGTGTGGGATGTTGGTCACTGCAATCATCATTCCAGGAGAGTTTTTTTTTTAAACACCTCCTTCACTGTCATCTGTTCTCAAGAATTTGTTAATTCTAGCCAGCAAGTCCCATTTGCCGACTTTGTTGTGAATTTAATGTGGTAACTGAATTTGGGGAAACTACAGAAGATGTTTATAATACAACTGCCCAAACTGAAAATCCTTTTCAAGGGAGCATGCGACTACTGGAGTCACAGTATCATATGACACGGAAACAGACCCTTTGCCACAACTCATCCATGCCAATCAACGTGTTCCATCTATGCTAGTCCCATTTGCCAGCATTTGGCCCATCTTTTCTATCATGTACCTGTTCAAATGTATTTTAAATGTTGGCATTGTACCTGCCTCAACTACTTCTCTGGCAGCTTGTTCCATATTCCCCTTAGGTACCGATTAAATCTTTTCTCTCTCCCTTTAAACCTATGCCTGATTCTTAATCTCCTACCCTTGGAAAAAGACTGTGCATTTTACCCTATTAGTTCCTCATGATTTTATACACCTCTATAATATTACCCCTCAGCCTCCTGCGCTGTGAGGAATAATGTCCTAGCCTGCCCAACATGTTCCCATAGCTCAGCCCTCAAGTCCAGGCAATATCCTCATAAATCTTCTCTGCGCTCTTTCCAGCTTAATGACATCTTTCCTCCAGCAGGGTGACCAAAATTGAACACAATATTTGAAGTGCGACTTCGCTAGCATCTTGTTCAACTGTAACATAATGTCCCAACTTCTATATTCAATTTCCTGACTGATGGTCAACGTGTCAAAAGCCTTCTTTACAACCCTAACTTCCTGCAATGCCACTTTCAGGGAACGCGTACTCCTGTATCCCTCCGTCCCACAACAACCCCCAGGGCCCTACTGTTCACTGTGAATGATCTGCCCTGGTTTGACTTCCCAAAATGCAACATCTCACATTATCTGATTGATCTCCATTTGCCATTCCTCAGCCCACATGACCAGCTGTTCAACATCCCTCTGTAATTCTTGATAACAATCTTCACATGTCTACAATACCACCTATTTGAGTGTCACCTACAAACTACAGTTGCGCCATAGAAAGCACAGTCGGGTTATATCACAACTTGGTTTGGGAACAGAGCGCAGGACTGCAAGAAATTGCAGAGCGTTGTGGATGTAGTCCAGTCCATCACACAAGCCAGACATCCCACCATTGACTCCATCTACATGTCACGCTGCCTCTGAGAATCAACCAATATAATCAATGACATCCCACCCCAGTCATACCTACTTCTCCCCGCTCCCAATCAGGCAGAAGATACAGAATCTTGAAAGTGTACATCACCAGCCTCGGGAGCAACTTCTTTCCCTGTATCAGGCTTCTGTATGGTGCCTCTATAAGCTAGGGTACTGTCCGATTCACCTCTACCCCATTGTGGACATTAAACTTTGTCTATGGACCTGGTGCGTTACAATGCTGAGAACTACTGTATACATTCTGCGATCTTTGCTTTATCTATTGTACTCGAGGATGACTCAATTGTATTTGTATATAATATCTGATCTGATTGGATAGCATGCAAAATAAAGCTTTTGACAGTACCTCGACACAAGTTACAATAATAAACCTAAACCTGCTAATCATGTCTTGTACATTCTCATCTAAATTGTCCATATAGATGACGAACAACAAAGGGTGCAGCACCAATTTCTGAGGCACACCACTAGTCACAGTCCTCCAGTCTGAAAAACAATCTTGCAACACCATCCTCTGCTTTTTACTATGAAGCAAATTCTGTATCTCGTTCGCTCGCTAGCTCTTCCTGGATCCCATGCAATCTAACCTTCCAGAACCTCTTACCATGCGGAACATTAAAAAAATCCCTTGATTAAGTCCATATAGTATAGACTGTGTCTACGGCCCTGCCCCTATCAACCCATCTTTGTCTCGTTGCATCTTTATATCCTTTTGTTCCTTTCTTTCTCATGCACATATCTAGTCTCCCTTTAAAGGGAAAATCAAAAGCATCAAATCAGCACTTGGGCACCAATGTAGAATCAGGTATAATTCGAATCACACAAAGTGAACAAGTCACCCTCTAGTACCTGAATATGAGTGCTGAGTTCCTTCACTGGACTTTTCAGTTCCGTGAACTGCACAGATTCCCTCCTTCTTGAAGATTTGCTTTCGGAATGTTTTGGCAACTTCATCGCTCTTCAAACCAGAGAAAAGCTGTGAAAATGCAAGACATCTTTCAATGGGGGAAACTAAAAACCATGAACATCCAGAGATTTGGGAAACAAGGTTTACAAAGTTCAATAAGACAGGAATGCGTGGCAAACCTATGTATGTATATACCTGTCTGAGAACCTGGTCTGATAAGGTGCTGCTGTGGGTAGCCTCGTGTTTATGTTTTATCCTAAAGAGGGACAGTTGTCAAGTAACCACTAAAAGAGTACACAATGTAACTAAGAGAGGGACTAATTTACCACAATTGCAGGTTAGGATAATGCATTAAACAATCTTTGCATTTCTGCTTTGCCTTAGAGGTACTGTTTAAGTTTAGGAGCAAAAGTAATTGAGCAGCTAGCTCCCACGCTTAGGATTGTGGTAATGACCAGTTAAGTTAATTGTAGAGTAACATTGATAAGGGCTTTTTATAACTCCATTGCACTTTTTGTAACCAATGCTATGGAATCCTTTTGTTCACACCATTGAGCAGACTGAGCTTCAGTTTGACATCACATCCAGCAGCGCCCTGACAGTATGACACATTGCAATATTCAACAGAAGTGTCAGCCAAGATATGTACTCAAGTCTGTGCAATGGAACTCAAACCCACACGCTTCTGACTCAGAAGTAAATATGCTCTCAATGAGCATGACTCTCACCTTAATAACCAAACCACAGTGAGTGTTGGAAATGTGAAATAAAAGGGCGTTCAGCTTACAATGTTAATTCAGTCTTTCCTTCCACAGATGCTGCCTAATTTGCTGTGTTTCCAATTTGTTCTGGTTTTTAAACATTAATGGGCAATGCAGGAAGAGCAATACAAATCATAGTCACCTGGAATAGATGGACTACACCCCAAGGTTCTGAAAGTTGGTAGAAGTAGCAGTAGAGATTGTGAAAACATTAGGAGAGATCTTTCAAGAATTGTTCCAGAGGACTGGAAAATTGCAAATATAACTCCACTGTTTAAGAAGGGAGCGAGGCAAAATAAATTACACGCTGGTCAGCCTGACTTTAGCGGTTGGTAAGAGTCCATTATTAAGGATGAGGATTCAGGGTACTTGAAAGCATATGATACAATAGGCTGATGTCAGTATGGTTTTGTTGAGGGGAGACCTTACCTGACCAATCTGTTGGGATTCTTTGAATGAGTACAAGCAGGATTGACAAAGGCGAGTCAGCAAATATTGTTTACATAGATTATCAGGTCTTTGATAAAATGCTGCACATGAGGCAAGAATAGGAGTCTGAGGTATTAGAGGCAAGGAACTAGCATGGAGAGAAGATTGGCTGACTGGCAGAAGGCAAGAAGTAGGATTAAAATGGGCCTTTTCTGGTTGGCTGCTGGTGACTAGTGGTGTTCTGCAGGGGTTGTTGTTGGGTCCACATTTTTTATATGTTAATGATCTGGATAATGGAATTGAAGGCTTTGTGGCAATGTTTGTGGCTGATACAAAGATAGATGGAGCGGAAGGTAGTGTTGAGGAAGCTGGGGGGTCTACAAAAGGACTTGCATTGGTTATGAGAGTGGAAAGAGATGGCAAATGGAATACAATGTAGCAAAGTGCACAGTCATGAACTTTGGTAAAAGGAATAAAGATGTTGACCATTTGCTAAATGGGGAGAGGAGTCAGAAATAAGAGGTGCAAAGGGACTTGGGAGTGCTGGTGCAGGATTCCCAAAAGGTTAATTTGCAGGTTAATTCAGTAGTAAGGAAGGTAAATGCAATGTAAGCATTCATTTCGAGAGGACTGGAATATAAAAGCAAGGGTGTATTGCTGAGACCTTATAAGGCAATGGCCAGGCCACATTTTCAAATATTGTGAGCAGTTTTGGGCCCTACATCTGGAAAAGGACGTGCTGGGGAGTCCAGAGGAGCACGAGAATGATCCCAGGGATGTTTGAGTTAACATATCAGGAGTGTTTGATGGCTCTGGGTCTTTACTCACTGGAGTTTAGAAGGATAAAGGAAGATCTCATTGAAACCGACCAAATAATGAAAGGCCTAGATAGAGTGGATGTGGAGAGGATGTTTCCAGTAGTGGGAGAGTCTTGGACCAGAGGGCACAGCCTCAGGCTAAAGGGCATACCTTTAGAAAGGAGATGAGGAGGAATTTATTTAGCGAAAGGGTTGTGAATCTGTGGAATTTATTGCTTTGACGGCTGTGCAGACCAAGCAACTGGGTATTTTTAAAAGGAAGATTGATAAGTTCTTGATCAGTAAGGACGTCAAAGGTTAGGGGAAGAAGGTAGGAAAACGGGGTTGAGAAGGAAAAATAGCTCAGCAATGATCAGGCTTGATGGACCAAATGGCCTAATTATGCTCCTATGTCTTTTGATTTCGTGATCTACGCTTAGCACAATTACATGCTGCTTTTCGTCCATGTCAGGGGCAGTTCTTCCATTATAAATCCTGGGTTAATTCTGCTCTCCATCACAGTTTTCCACAAAGCTTACATTTCTCAAGTCTTTCTGACAGATCTCTTGCCCATTCTGCAGATTGGACTCCACACTGGCTTCAACATTGCTCTGTACAGTTCTGGCTCAGAATTCAAAATCTCTAAAGGAATTCTCATTTGCTCCATGTTTCAAACTGGCCATATGTTCACTCAAATCCTTGTCACCATCAACCTCAGCCATCAAAGATCCTTACTTGTAATACACCCTTTAAACACTCCTAATAATACCTGGCCACCATTTATGGTGCAATGTTTTGCAAAAGCAATGGGAACAATAATAAATTCATCCAAATACAAGTTGTGACCAAACCTTGATTACTTTTTGAATGTCTGTGTTTATCAGGGTGGGGGAAATGTTCCTTATAAAAGCTGTAAACTCTTCGGGATATCTGGTTCCAGACATCCAAGGTGAATTCCACAAAGACTAGATACTAGATTGCCTATCAAGCACTTGGGAACAGCAAGGTCATGTCCTCTGGAGTTACACAATACTAATGGCAAAGATTGTACTCAGAAATATGCTTATGTTGTTCCTGGACTGTCTTTAATTCACATCTCTGAATCTTTCAAAACAAAAATTGTGCTGATGAATTGCACCATATGTTGGCCACACAGTTGCCATATCAGCGCATTTAATAACATCTGCTATTAAGTACACTTGCCACTGCACATTTATTTTTTTGTGTGGCAAATTGCTGAGCGTAAATTATGTTAATGTTGTGGAACACCCCAGGAACCTAATGACCAAGCAAGGAATTAAAAAATGGAACTACGAGAAAGCCTTGGGGGGTGAGGGCTACACTTATTGGAAGATAGAATATGAAAGCATGAATGAGAATTTCAAAATCAGATTTTCAAAATCTGATTTTCAAATTGTTAAATTGTCAAATTGTTTCAAATTTGATAATTTGAATGTTTTAGGTTCAAAGTTCATTTCAATATTTTAGGGTATTATTTACCACCACTATATAGTTTTGAAGAGATATATTCTGAGCTCAGACCATTTACACGGAGGTAAAATCTACACTAAGAGGGTTGGGTGAGCGGGCGCATGTGTGGGTCAACGGATATATCTCCTCTTTTTCCTTCTTTCTTTTCTTTTTCTCTTTCTTCTCTTTCCTTTCTTTTTAATTTAATGTTCTGTTTGAAAAATGTTAAAATTAAAGCTGTGCCAAAGCTGTAAAATTGTCACAGTTTTTGTACAAATGCTTCCAATAAAATATATATTAAAAAAAAATTATGTATGTGCCTAAAATCAAATATATATCCTGCCTTTTGATTCAGGTTATAGGGAATCTGCCTGATAGACAAGGAAAATCCTCATAATCCTGGTTAATCCATTAATCCAGCTATATATATTTTTTAAACTGATCAGTTGCTATCTTAACTTTTACAGGACTTTGTTATTCCCAATTAGCTGATACATGCAGTGGGTAAACCTAAAGTACTTCAGTGAAAGGGTTGCCCATCTTTTTTTGATGTTCTTACGGCGCTGATGGGATTAAACAGTAATAAATTTGCGCTCTCAACAAAACAAACCCAAAGGACCTACATCAAGAAAGTCTTCAAAACTAATTTTGTCTTTCTGATTTCCAGATTCTGCAAACTTTTCTTTTATTTCACGGATTTTGAAGCCTGGTAAAGGTAGGTTAGCTTCTTTAAAAAGATTTTGGAGTTCACTGCCATCAATGTACCCAGACTGGTCAATATCTGAAATAGAAAATGAGGTAGAATTAAAGCCTTTAAAATCATAATATCGTAATGAATTAATCAATTTGAATGAATGTATGACCAGCTTTGAGGATATGGACGACACAGTACTGTTCATGGACACATGTGGTTCTGCTTGTGGAAATTTCTGTGCAAACAGATAACTATTTTTGCTCATTTTGTTTTGCATGAATATCTTTTTTTTGCAGTCTTCTTTTTACTGTCGTGTGTAATTTTATGTATATTTCATGTTTTTGTGTTTGAGTTTGTGTGATGCTACTGCAAGCAAGTTTTTCATTGTACCTGCACCTCACCGTACTTGTACATATGAAATAAACTTGTACTTGTGAAATAGACTAGCTGCTGCTTGCCAACCCTGACATCCTGCTTCTGGGGTTCCACTTCTTTCAAGAAAAAATGTGATACAGTGGAGTTCCCACAAAAAAAAAACTGGCAGCAGGAAGAGAATACAAACACCACAGATATTAACACAATGTCAGAGCTTAGTGTGTCTATTACAAGGAATAAAACAATACCAGGAACAAATTCTGGTCTCTTTATACTGATTTCTACCTGGAGCTTGGTACTTTGTTACTCAGCCACTTAAACCAACAACATTGTGTAGAAATTATGAAATTTGAAGTATTTGTCCATAAACAATCATGATGGTGGTCTCAAACTGTGAGTGGATAACTTGAACTGATGCATAATAAGCAATTTGTCCATGCTTGAAAATAACCTTTTAAGATGGAGAAACAAGGAACTGCAAATGCTGATTTACAAAAGCCACAAAGTGCTGAAGTAACTCAGCAGGTCAGGCAGCGTCTATGGAATACATGGGTAGGTGACACTTCAGGTTGGGACCCTTCTTCAGACTGGAGGGGGGGGGGGGGGGGAGAAAAAGCTGGAGGAGAGGCACAAAGCCTCGCAAGTGACTGCTAGATATAGAAGATTTTTCTTTGAAAGACATATATATTTGGACAAAGGTCAGATGAAATGACAAAAATTATGAGATAAGGATAGAAGTGTAAATTGTGAAACCAGAGGAAGGAATATAGATGGAAAGGGAAGAGGAAATGGGTGCAGGCGCATCCAGGTGGGGCACAGGAAAGGATGGAAGGGAATGGAGTAAGGAGGGATTAAGCCGTATACCCTTTAAGCTCGTGAATGGTATTTGTTCAAATGTGGCTGTTTCCTCCACAGTGAACCTGGAGTGGCTGGACCTTAAATGAGCTGAAGATACTTTTGAAAGGTCAGAGATGGGTGATTGTGTCTTTAAATAGGCACTGGTCTTACTTTTATTAATTGCAGCCAGGCACTTTTAATTATCCTTCATGCTTTAATGTTGCTAGAATTATGTAGCTCAGTTACCCACCAATTTTTGAAAATGCGTCTTTAAGTTCTTCCAGTTCGTCAGTGGAGATCTGTCGTGTTACTGCCATTGTCGTTTAATATCTCTGATCACTGTGAGCTGTACGTGTAACCTGAAACCAAATTCATAATATTTGGTTTATTTTCTGCATATTACAAGTCAAGATGAGTAATTTCTCTCAAAATCTTTGTATCTACCCAAGAAAGAAAATTATTTTTTATTTAATAAAAACAAATGATGGAAATGCTTGACCGGTTGAAACAGCATCTGTAAAGAAAGAAAACAGTTAACCATTTATTGCATTGGTTTATTATCAGCTGCTCTGACTTTAATTCTTGAATCATAATCTTACAATTCTGTCTTGCTGTCCGATGATTTGAATTCTGTAAACAAAACTTGCTGCAACAAGAGAAATCTAACCTGGAAATAGGTTTGTGAATAGGTGGTGAATCTGAGGAATTCTTTGTCACAGAAGTCAGAGATAGATTCCAGATTAGTACGTGTGTCAGAGGTTATGGGGAGAAGGCAAAACGGGGCTAGGAGGGAGAGATAGATCAGCCATTATTGAATGGCGGAGCAGACTTGATGGGTCGAATGGCCTGTCTCACGAGTATGCGACTCCATGCGGCAAGGGCCGGTCCCACCAGCATGCGGCAAGTGCGACCTAACATGGTTGCTTGAGCCGTACGGCCTCGCGGGGCCGGTCACACATCGATCGCCGGAGCCGTATGGAGTTGTGCGGAGCTGGTCCCGACATCGCGCGGGGCTCCGAAAAACTGACCGTGTTTAAAAATCCCGTGCGGCAATGGCCTGCCGGTCCGCAGCCGCCTCGACGCCGTACGCACCGCCTCGATGGGCATACGCAGCCGCCTTGACGCCGTGTCACTCACTCGACCTCCATATGCCTCCCGCTTCTGGTTTGGTCGCGCTTGCCGCATGCAGGCGCATGCTGGTGGGTCCGACCCTTTTGCTGAGTCAAAATTGTATACAGCTTTGTGTAAGAACCTCCAGTCATCTTGAGCCAATGCAGTCCAATACAAGTTCATCACAATCTTTTAGTGTAATCCTGACCTTGCTGCTAGAGCTCATTGACCAAGAATAAAGTAAGAGAATACATTGCAGTAAAATCATTACTTTATTTCTGAGGAATTTCATGAATGATCCTTGAAATACGACCAATAATAGTGGGAAGGGAAAAAACAGATTGAAGGTTTCAGCAGCACCATTTATGAATCCACATTTAAACCCCTTTTTCACGGGGCGACTTGACGCAAGAGTTAACCATAGTTGAACATCGTGGGAACCTCTTGCGATAACCGTACGGCATTCGTGGACCACCGTGGCGCTAACGGCAGGTACTCGTGTAACTTGGTGACTCGGGAGAAAATTCAAACAAGCTTGAATTTCTCCAAGAGTGACTTGTACACTTGTGGTTGAACATTGCAACATTATATGCACGTAGTGGCCAGTGCGATATCCGTACTGACTCTTGCGTGTACCGTGGGAACTCCTGCGAACGGTGAACCCGGAAGCTGGACAGAGGGGACAGGAGGTGAGTAAAAATTGTCTTCTGTGGGATTGAATTTAAAAAACAAAGATTTGCATCCGCATATGGACATCGACTTATTCATGAGAAAATAACTATAATCTTTAAAAGGGACTTTACTGAAAGGTCCCGCATTTTTACGGTCCGTGAGAAATTTTTCACATGTACTTCTTTGAGAGATACAGCTCGGAGTCCTCGCCGACCAGCGATCGATGCCTTTCCGAAGCATGGTCCAGAACGCTACCAATCAATGTTCGCCAGAGACCCGTGTAAAGGAGTGAACTGCACATGCTGGTTTAAAACGAAGACAGACACAAAAAGCTGGAGTAACTCAGCGAGTCAAGCAACATCTCTGGAGAAAAATAGGTGGTGTTTCGGGACGAGACACATCTTCAGACTCAATTCCGATTAGGATGTCTGAAGAAGGGTTCCGATTCGAATTGCCACCTATTCTTTTTCTCCAGAGAAGCTGCCTGACCCACTGACTTACTCCAGCTTTTTATGCTTTTCTTCCCATATCTGACTTACCTGCTGAGTTACACCAACATTTTGTGCCCTTTTGTGCGTATTAACCAGCATCTGCAGTTCCTTTAGACATTACCTAACTTCAGATTTTAGAGATATAGCGCGGAAACAGGCCCTTCGGCCCACCGAGTCCGCGCCGACCACATATTCTTATACACTCCAGGGACAATTTTACAATGTTACCGAAGCCGATTAACTTACAAACCTGTAATCTCTGGAGTGTGAGAGGAAACCGGTGCACCCATGGTCAGGATCGAACCCCGGTCTCTGGGGCTGTGAGGCAGCAACTCTACCACTGTGCAGCATGTAGTCAGATTTAATAAATTGCTAATAGAGTCAATTATTAGTCAATTAATAACAGAATCAAATATTGTTGGTGACATTTCACCTACGAATATCAGACTATTTTCGCAGAGGTAAGGGCCAATTAGGCATAGCAAAAGGTATGAACACTTTTAAACATTTTTTTCCGACTATTTTGTCAAATGCAAATACAGAGAGAATGATCAAAGTGCTCACATGGCTCACTCTGTTAGAAGCGTTCCGAGTTTAAATGTTCCGTGTATTCCTTCTTAAAGTATAAATTTTTGTGTGGCCAGGGGTGCGATTGAGAACAGCTGGGAAAGGGCGGAGGTGGCATCATGAATAACAGCGTTTCCCTGGCCATATTATGGCCCATTCCCCAACCGTAACATTAATCAAGCTCTGTCTAACTCCGCCTTCACACCATCCCCCTGTGACATGGGTTAGTCATCGCTGGGCGGGCTGTGGGCCGAATGGCCTGCCAACGGGAGTCAGAGACTTGACACTGAGATCCATTGTGCAGGAAGGAACTGCGGATGCTGGTTTTACGGAAGATAGACACAAACGTCACCTGTTCATTTTCTCCAGAGATGTTGCCTGACCCATTGAGTTACTCCAACATTTTGTGTCTGTGTTCACTATGAACATTGAATTATTTAATTTTAGGTAACTTACGCTCTCTCTCTCTCTCCCCCCCCCCCCACCCCCTCCCCCCTCCCCCCCCCCCCCCCTCCCCATGCAGTAAATGTCGGTTAACCAGTCCATGGTTTGCAACGCTGGTTCCCTCTTGGGATCACACTATCCCTAGCCAACAATTGGCCTATCAGGGAACCAAATATAGACATAAAGTGCTGGAGTGGCTCAGTGGGTCAGGCAGCATCTCTGGAGGAAAGGGTTAGGCGACATTTCGGGTTGGGACCCCTCTTCAAAATACCCTGCTGAGGTAATCTGTTATTGACCCTGATTTGTCCCGGTCTTTTCTTGCTTCCAGTTCCCCCCTACAATCATCCCGAAGAAGGGTCTCGACCAAAAATGGAATATATTCCTTTTCTCCAGAGATGCTGCTTGGCTCGCTGAGTTACTCCAGCATTTTGTGTCTAACTTGCTGATTCAGACAGTTTTTGATTTACTCTGAAACACACGTTGGAAATTTAAACTTGGGCGCAACTAACATCATGGGAACTCTTTAACTCAGCGGGCAATTAATTGTTGCTCCCTTCAGTTTCCCAGGGGGTCGGGACGGGACTGGAGTTGGGAGGGAAAGGTGGGGGAGTCGAGGGAGAGGAGGGGGAGACCGATGGGGGTGTCTTCATTTATTGGCGGCGGGTGTCTGTCACTGAAACAGGCAGGTGAGATTTCACATCCACCTTGTGTGTGCCTCTCTCTCTCTCCCTCCCTCCCTCTCACACAGGCTGAGAGGCTCTGCCTCTGTGAGTGTACGTCTCTTTCTCCCCCTCTCCCACATACACAGTAAAACTCTGCTTTGTGTGTGTATATACCAATTCAACCAAGGGTGGATATTTATAGTGTGTGAAAAAAAAAGTGACATAATTTGTGCCACGTGATGATTTAATTACACTTGACAGTTTACAATATCATTCAAGATTTAACGGGAAAGCTCGGGAGACGGACAAGTCACTCGCACAAATAACAGAAATGCCGAGTACCGTGGGAACTCTTTGTCTGCCCCCCCGTTATATCGTGTGATATCGTGCTAGACCACGACCACTTCACTCTGGCTACATCTTGTGTCAAGTCGCCCCGTGAAAAAGGCCCATTAGTGAACTCCGGTGCCATTGAAACTGCATATCTTAAATCACAATACTGGAAAGTTACAATCCTCAGTGAAATGTTATCCTATTTTCAAATGCTAATTTTGACATTTAGTGGATGAGGAAAAGTGTGCAACATTTTTCCATTATGGGGAACAGCATCACCAATCACAAAATACTCAGAGGCATTACTTCCAAACTGCAGGATCGTTCCGAGCTATGATTGGAAACAAGTTCTTTGTAGAGACATAAATACATCTTGTCCTATTGGTTACATGGACACATTCAGATTCAGTGAAGATAGAAGCAAAATGTGCTCCATTACAAAGGCAGAGGTACATAACATAACACTGTTTCTATCTTATGCTCTACAATAAGAATCTCCACAGGCTACTTTAAAGTGTTTATGGCTTTTTACACTTTCTTATAGGACTCCTGATGCATGTTTAAAATTGAGGTTCTACAGAAATATTGAGGCTAATAATTGAAATATATGTTCAGGACCCACTGCAGCTTGTGGAAAAGGTTTTGTCTTTGGAAGCAAAGCCAAAGTCAATTCACTTTCAAAATTATTTTCAGATGGTTCACTTGTGATATTTTCTGAAATACACTAATCCCAGTGCTTGAATATTTCCAATTTCATGTCATAAAGCACTAATGGCAAAATAATTGCCTCCAGGTAACCAGGAATGCTAACCCGGGTGAAGGTAGGATCACCCAAAGGTAAACGAGCGAATTGTGTTGGAGTGAGAGGAAGTAGATGACTTGCTATACAAGTGTCTTATAAGCAGTATTCACCAAGGAGAAGGACATTGAGGACAGTGGGATCAGTATAGAGAACGCTAATATACGACAATTTTTGATCAAGAAAGAGGTGATGCTGCGACTTTTAAAGAGCATTAACGTGGATAAATCCCAAGAGTCTGATGGGATCTATCCCAGATAATTAAGAGAAGCAAGATAAATTACTGGGATTGGGATGAGGATCTTTGCTTCTTCTCTAGCCACTGGCGAGGTTGCAGATGACTGGAGAATGGCCAATGTTGTTCCTTTGTTGAAGAAAGGAACTAAAGAGAATCCAGGGGACTACAGTCTGGTGAGCCTCCTGTCAGTGGTAGGGAATCTATTAGAGAGACTTCTTCACGATAGGATTTACTCCTATGTGGAAGAGAATGGGTTAATTAGGGATAGCCAGCACAGCTTTGTATGTGGCAGGCAGTGTCTCACTAACTTTTTCAAGTCTTTTGAGGAGGTAATGAAATAAATTGAAGAAGATAGGGTGGTGGAAGTTGTATACATGGATTTTAGTAAGGGTTTTGATAAGGTCTCTCATGGTGGCTGATCCTAAATATTAAAATGTACGGGATGCATATTGACTTGGTTGTATGGGTTCAAACCCGGCCTATACATAGAAGGCAGAGGGTTGTGGTGGAAGGTAGATATTCTGGTTGGAGGTCTGTGACCAGTGGAGTTCCACACAGGGATCTGTGCTGGGACCTCTGCTGTTTGTAATACATATAAATAACCTACATGTAAATGTAATGGGTTGGTGGGCAGTGAGGAATGTAATGGGTTGCAGACAGTGAGGAATGCTGTGAGAAGACGCAGCGGGATATAGAATGGGTGGAGAAATGGCAGAGTTTAACCCAAGGAAGTGTGGGGTGTTGCACTTTTAAGGAGTATACAGTTAATAGCAAGACTCTTAACAGAGTCCCTGGCTATAAAGTTCATAGCATGAAAGCATACAAACCATTGCTTTCAAATCAATTCTAAGTAATTTAACTGAGGTCCCACCTTAAATCAATACATGGAATTTTAAAGATTACTAGACCAAGTGCAGACCCAATGCAAGATTCCACCACTCACCCGTTCCCCCAACGCAAGCCGTTCCCCCAACGCAATATTGCACCACTCACTTACAGCCCCAACTGCGCAGGCACGGCTCATTTCTCCTCATCCCCAGCACTCCCTCCTCCTCTTCACCCTCCCTCTTCAATTCCTAGAGAGGGAGGGGTGGTAGAGAGGGAGGGGTGGTAGAGGTAGAGGGGCTCTAGAAGGAAGGGAGGGGGGTAGAGAGGGAGGGGGCACCTCCCTCCTCCACCCCTCCCCATTTCCCTCCCCCCTCTCTCTCACTCTCCCCTCCCTCTCTTTATCCCTGTCTCAACACCCCCTTTCCCTGTCTCACATCCCCCCCTCTCTCCCTCCTTCCCCCTCTCTCTCCCTCCCACGCAATGAGGCTCCAACTCTGCGCCACAGACACCGCAGCCCCTCCCCCCCCCTCCGGCCTGGAGAAACGGGCACTCCCGCAACACAATATTCCACTACTTACCTGGAGTAGACACCTAGGATCTTTGGTAGACACGAGGCATCGAGGTGATTGTGTGGAGTGCAAATGGAGATCTGAACCCGCCCGGGCCCACTGCGCACGCGCGGAGAGGCAGCGTTATATTACGTTGCTACTGCGTCACCGGCTTCCCCCAACTGCGCAGACGCGGATGGTCGCAATTTTTTCCCCCAAATCTTCCAGCGGACCGGAACCAGAATTTTGGGTAATTTCCATCAAAGTGGAAACGCTGATAGTGCTTTTTTTCAATTTAAAGATTTATATAATCTGAAATATAGGTGGGAATGCGACGGGAAGATATTTATTGCCACGACGGGAAAACTGTGAGGATATGTGAAAATGGAAAGGCTGTGGCCTAGTGTTTGGAAGAAGATAGGAAAAGCAGATTGACACATCGTCGGCACAAACACAAACAATAGGAAGAGTTTTAATATTATAGAGATTGTTTAATGACATTGATTGAGTGGTGAATTCCATTTATTTTATTTTTTACTTGTACGCTTAAGCTAATGGTTCATGCAATGATGTCATGGATGGTTCTGTGGTTTTTGTCATTTCCAAAAAGCAAGCAAATTATATTAAAAGCTCAGCAACAGGAAATGAACAGTGAGCCTGTGTGTAGCAGCGCTTTAAGGAGGAGGGCTGAAGAGATAAGGAAATATTGAGAGGGGATATGAAATCCCAGAACACTTCCAGGGTGGCAGGACGGGGTAGTATAGTGAAGCTGGTAGAGATGCTGCCTCACGGCAGGAGACCCGTGTATGGAGTCAACAACATGGAAGCGTTTGCGTGCAGTTAATGGGAAAGAGAGTGTAGGAAAGGTCATGTTTAAATTAACAGGGCAGGGGAATGGGAACCAGTGCAAGGAGACATAGGGACATAAAAGGAGGACAGAAGCAAAGGTAGAAGGGAGATACGAAAAACAAACCTGAAAGCTTTGTGCCTTAATGCGAGGCGCATTCGTAATAAGGTGGATGAATTGAATGTGCAGTTAGTAGTTAATGAATATGATATAATTGGAATTACAGAGACATGGCTCCAGGATGATCAAGGCTGGAAGCTGAACATGCAGCGGTATTCGATATCAGGAAGGATAAACAGAAAGGAAGAGGACGTGGGGTGGCATTGCTGGTTAAAGAGGAGATTAATGTGATAGCAAGGAGAGACATTAGCTTGGACGCTGTAGAATCAGAATGGGTAGAACTGTGAAATATCCAAGGGCAGAAAACACTTGTTTGAGTTGTATACATACCACCAAGCAGCAGGAGGGAGGTTGGGGATAGCATCAAGCAGGAAATTAGGGATGTGTGTAGCAAAGGTACAGCAGTTATCATGGGCGACTTTAATCTACATATAGATTGGGAGCAGCGATGAGTAGGAGGATTTCCTGGAATGTATACGGGATGGCTTTTTAAACCAATATGTAGAAGAACTGACTAGAGGACAGGCCATCCTAGACTGGGTATTGTGTAATGAGGAAGGATTAGTTAGCGATCTTGCTGTGCAGCCCCCTTGGGCAACAGTGACCATAATATTGTGGAATTCTGCATTAGGATGGAGAGTGACATGGTTAATTCAGAGACTAGGGTCCTGAACTTAAAGAAAAGAGACTTTGAAGGTATGAGATGGGAATTGTCTAAGTAGACTAGCAAATTATACTTAAAGGATTGATGGTGGAGATGCAATGGCAAAGATTTAAAGACCGCATGAATAAACTCTAAAAATTGTTCATCCCAGTCTGGTGAAAAAATAAAACGGAGAAGGCGACTCAACCGTGGCTAATGGGGGAAATCAAGGGTAGTGTTAAATCCAAGGAAAAGCCATATAAATTGGCCAGAAGTAGCAGCAAAAGCACCCGAGGAAGACTGGGAGAAATTTAGAACTCAACAGAGGACAAAGGGGTTAATTAAGAGGGGGAAAAACGAGCATGAAAGAAAGCTTGTGGGGAATATAACTGACTCTAAAAGCTTCTTTAAGCCTCGATGAGTATACGGACACTATATCATCATATGTTTAAGAAGGAACTGCAGATGCTGGAAAATCGAAGGTAGACAAAAGTGCTGGAGAAACTCAGTGGGTGCAGCATCTATGGAGCGAAGGAAATAGGCAACGTTTCGGGCCGAAACCCTTCTTCAGACTCTGTATCATCATATGTCAGCTTTAGTAAGGACAGTTGCATTCCAACTAAGACCCGGACATGGTTCAACAACAACAATCCCTGGTTCACTGCAGAACTCAGACAGCTCCGACGGTCTAAAGAGGAGGCCAACAGGAGCGGGAATATGTAGACCTCTACAGGCAGGCCAAGTACAAGCTGAGAAGAGGAACCAGAGCTGCCAAGGAAAGGTACTCTGAGAAGTTGAGGAGCAAGTTCTCAGCTAGTGACTCTTCTTCATTTTCGAAGGGCTTGCAAGAAATTACCAGCTACAAGAGGAAATCCCCCCGCTCTTTGGACAA
The DNA here is from genome assembly GCF_028641065.1 of Leucoraja erinaceus. NCBI lineage: Eukaryota > Metazoa > Chordata > Chondrichthyes > Rajiformes > Rajidae > Leucoraja > Leucoraja erinaceus. Next base: position 32,856,963 of record NC_073389.1, read on the forward strand.
TCGTCAGCTGACCAATGACCTGAATGAGTTTTACTGCAGGTTTGAAAATCAGAAACGTAACCCTGGTACCCCCTCCCCCCACCACCCCCCCCTCCACAACCAACACAGCCACACCCCAGTCTACAAAGAATGGACCCTGCCCCCTCTCCTTACCATTCACCACTTCACACCTACTTAATGCAAGACCAAAGATCCTATAGCAAGCAAGATAGTGCATTCGACGAAAAAGACGTAGTATGGTCATGGTACACAAAAATGCTGGAGAAACTCAGCGGGTGCAGCAGCAACTATGGAGCGAAGGAAATAGGCGACGTTTCGGGCCGAAACCCTTCTTCAGTATGGTCATGGGTAGGTTCATGGTTAATCTTTGGCCCCATTTCCGTAACCGGCTTCCGTCTCCGCCATCTTTGTCCGCAAAGATACTAATGCGGAGAGGGAAGCCGTTTACGAAACATCCTCGTAAAAATCAAAGATTTTGGTAAAAATGTTCTCCTCATTTTCTCTCTGCCTCTCTGCCCCGTTAAAGAGACTTCACTGACGGGGGGGGGGAAAGAGGGCCGGCATGAGATCCGAAGCTGAGAACAGACGGCCCTTCGGTTTCTTCCCCCATCACGCTCGCTGCCCGGCTCCCAAACTCCGGACCAGTCTGCTCTTTTTGTGGAAAAAAATAAACAACTAATTTTGAAAAGGACAGCGGAGACAGAAGGAGGGAAGTTTGGATTGGAAAGGTCTCCCCTTTTACACTGCCATGTGGGCATAGCCTCTTTGCCCTCAGGGCCCCCTCCACCCTTGCACAGTCCGATCCCAATCCCGGGGCTTTGAATCCAAAACATTAAAAAAGAAAATGAACATAATTATAATTTATTAACATATTAATCATTACCAAAAAGTAACAGAATTATGAATCATGAATCTAACACTATATCACATACACAAACTGTTCCCCCGCAACGCTGATTACACTGCGAGAGGGATATGCAAAGTCAGGGTGGGTTTAGTGAAATGGCCGACGAAAAGGCTGACGTTCCGCTCCATTGCGTACTACACGTTAGCCCATTGGTTTTAGCAGGAGTGCACTATCTTGCTTGCTATAGAATCTTTGGGCAAGGCTCCAGTACGAAAAGACTGGACCATTTCCCACCCCAACCAACACTTCACATCCACTCACAGCCTGACCTCAGTCTGTCTACAAAGACTGGGCCCATCTACACCCACCCCTTCCAATCACCACTTCACACCCAATCACCCACACCCTCTGTGCTGCACAACATCACTTACTCAATATCAACAATAAAAATAGAATAGGTGGTGAGGCTTTTCAGCAGACAAAAAAGCCGGAAATCTCCAGGACCTGACAATGTTTCCCCCTCTACTCTTAAGCTCTGTGCCAAACAGCTGGCACCGGTCTATATAGACATTTGTAACCAGTCCCTGCAAACATGTACTGTCCCTGCCTGCTTTAAAGTCTCCACTATTGTCCCTGTACCCAAAAAGGCAAGGATTACTTGTCTTAATGACTACAGGCCGGTTGCACTGACCTCTATAGTCATGAAGACACTCGAAAGGCTTGTGCTGGCCAAGCTGAAAAATACCACGATCCCCCTGCTGGATCCTATGCAGTTTGCATATCTGTTGCAATAGATCTGTGGATGATGCAGTCAAACTGGGCCTGCACTTCATCTTACAGCACCTAGATTGCCAAGGGACCTATGCAAGGATCCTGTTTGTTGATTTTAGCTTTGCATTCAACACCATTGTGCCAGAGCTACTGCACTCCAAACTTTCCGAGTTGACTGTGCCTGAACCCATCTGTCGGTGGATCATCAGCTTCCTGTCAGACAGGAAGCAGCATGTGAGGCTGGGAAAGGACATCTCGGACACTCAAACGTTCAGCATAGGAGCACTGCAAGGCTGCGTACTCTCTCCTCTCCTCTCCTCTCTCTACACCAACGACTTCACCTCCACAAACACCTCTGTCAAGCTTCTCAAGTTTCCAGACGACACAACCTTGATTGGACAGGATGGGGATGAATCTGCCTACAGACAGGAAGTGGCACAGCTGGTGTCCTGTTGCCAATGCAACAACCTGGAGCTCGATGCTCTTAAGACAGTGGAATTGATTGTAGACTTTAGGAGAGCTCCCCCTCCCCTCTCCCCACTCACCATCAACAACACCACAGTCACATCTGTGGAGTCTTTTAAGTTCCTGTGAACCTTCATCTCCAAGGACCTTAAGTGGGGGGCTACCATCGACTCCACAGTCAAAAAGCACAACAGAGGATGTACTTCCTATGACAGCTGAGGAAGCACAATCTGCCACAGGCAATGATGGTCCAATTCTACACGGCCATCGTAGAGTCTGTTCTCACCTTCTCCATCATGGTCTGGTTTGGCGCAGCCACCAAGCACGACACCTGGAGGCTGCAGCGAATCGTCCGATCAGCAGAGAAGGTTATTGGCTGCAACCTTCCCTCCATTGATGAACTGTACACTGCAAGGGCCAGGAAGCGAGCGGGCAAGATCATCTCTGACTCCTCTCACCTTGGCCACAAACTCTTTGAATCACTTCCCTCTGGAAGGCGCCTCCGGACTGTCAAAGCTCCCACAGCCAGACATAAAAACAGTTTTTATCCACGAGTAGTTGCTCTACTCAACAGCCAAAAATCTGTAGCCTCCCTTTGATCTGGTATTTTGTTGGTTCACATGCTTGATCAATGGTGTTTTATCATTAATGTTTTATTATTATTAATGTTTAGTGTTTTCTGAGTCATTCATAACTGTCACTGTATGTCATGTTGTTACTTGTGGGCGGAGCACCAAGGCAAATTCCTTGTATGTGAATACTTGGCCAATAAACTTACTTACTTAATTTTGTAAAAAGGAAAAGATTAGGAAAGAATAATGTATGTCCCTCACAATCAGAGACATGTGAAATTATAATGGGAAACAAGGAAATGGAAAAACAGTTAAACGAGTACTTTGGTTCTGTCTTCACTCAGGAAGACACAAACAATCTCCCCAAAATACTAGGGGACCAAGGATCTAGTGTGAGGGAGGAACTGAAGGGAATCCACATTAGTCAGGAAATAGTGTTAGGTAAACTGTTGGGACTGAAGGCAGATAAATCCCCAGGGCCTGATGGTCTGCATCCCAGAGTACTCAAGGAGGTGGCCCGAGAAACTGTGGATGCATTGGTGATAATTTTCCAATGTTCTCTCGACTCTGGATCAGTTCCTGTGGACTGGAGGGTAGCCAATGTAACCCCACTTTTTAAGAAAGGAGGGAGAGAGATAACGGGGAATTATAGTCCATTTAGCCTTACATCGGTAGTGGGGAAGATGCTAGAATCGTTTGTTAAAGATGAAAGATGTTATAGCAGCGCATTTTGAAAGTAGTGCCAGGATCGGTCAAAGTCAGCAATATGAATTTATGAAGGGGAAATCATGCTTGACTATTCTTCTGGAATTTTTGAGGCTGTAACAAGTAGAATGGATAAGGGAGAGCCAGTGGATGTGGTGTATCTGGACTTTCAAAAAGCCTTTGACAAGATCCCACACAAGAAATTAGTGTGCAAAATTAGAACACATGGTATTGGGGGTAGGATATTGGCATGGATAGAGAACAAGTTGGCAGACAGGAAGCAAAGAGTAGGAATTAACAGGTCCTTTTCAGAATGGCAGGTAGTGAATAATGCGCTGCAAGGCTCGGTGCTGGGACCCCAGTTATTTACAATTTATATCAACGATTTAGATGAAGGAATTAAATGTGACATCTCCAAGTTTGTGGATGACACAAAGCTGGGTGGCAGTGTGAGCTGCGGTAAAGATGCTATGAGGCTGCAGGGCGACTTGGATAGGTTGGGTGAGTGGGCAGATGCATGGCAGATGCAGTATAATGCGGATAAATGTGAGTTTATCCACTTTAGTGGAAAAAACAGGAAAGCAGATTATTATCTGAATGGTGTCAGATTAGGAAAAGGGGAGGTGCAACGAGACCTGGGTGTGCTTGTACATCAGTCACTGTTGTAAGCATGTAGGTCCAGCAGGCAGTGAAGAAAGCTAATATTGCGAGAGGATTTGAGTTTAGAAGCAAGGAGGTCCTACTGCAGTTGTACAGGACTCTGGTGAACCGCACCTGGAGTATTGTGTACAATTTTAGTGGACATATCAGCCATGATCATATTGAATGGCGGTGCAGGCTCGAAGGGCCGAATGGCCTACTCCTGCACCTATTTTCTATGTTTCTATTATTGCTATAGAGGGCGTGCAGCGTAGGTTCACCAGGTTAATTCCCGGGATGGCGGGACTGACATATGTTGAAAGAATGGGTCGACTGGGTTTGTATTCACTGGAATTTAGAAGGATGAGAGAATATCTTATAGAGACATATAAAATGCTTAAATGATTGGACAGGCTAGATGCAGGAAAAATGTTCCCGATGTTGGGGGAGTCTAGAACCAGGCCATTTAGGACTGAGATGAGGAGATACTTCTTCACCCAGAGAGTTGTGAATCTGTGGAATTCTCTGCTACAGAAGGCAGTGGAGGCCAATTCACTGGATGTTTTCAAGAGCGAATTAGATTTAGTGCTTATCAAGGGATGTGGGGAAAAGGCAGGAACGGGATACTAATTTTAGATGATCAGCCATGATCATATTGAATGGCAGTGCCGACTCGAAGGGCCGAATGGCCTACTTCTGCACCTATTTTTCTATGTTTCAATCCTGACGTCCATGGCTGTCTGCGTGGAGTTTGCTCATTCTCCTTGTGGGTTTCCCCTCGTGCTCTAATTTCTTCCAAAATTCCAAACACGTGCAGATTGGTAGGTTCATTGGCCACTGTTAATTGTCCCCAATATGATTAGAATCTGGGTTGGGAGTTTATGGGCATTTGGGGAGAATAAAAATAAATTAACGTCTAAGTGTTATGAATGGGTGATTGATGGCCAGCATTAACTTGGGGGGGCTGAAGAGCCTGATTCTGTGCTCTATCTCATTATCACTCTATGACTCTCCATTGTGCCAAAGAAATGATCTGAAGAGTACCTATCCAGTCAAAATTCTCCAAAATATATCCAGCTAAACACAATATCAAAGATGCGTCCTAGGCATTTGCGATTAGGTTCAGGAACTAGAGGTGACTGCATAGAATGACAAGAAAATAATGCTCAGACCACAATGCAAAGTTAGCTTACTTCATTTCCTACTTCAAAACAGTGGCTCTCCTTAAAGGTAAATCTTAATCCATAAAATGTTTAAGTATGTGCCAATCTTATAAAATTACGGCACAAATATAAATGGATCTAATTGAATATTTTAATAACTGATTCCAGATGGAGCAATGGTAAAATAAAATGTTCTGCTACTTGAACTCCAATGGCAAGTTGACAATTATTTATACGTCTCTCCTAGGAATGGGCAAGATTTTAAAATAAATCAGACACACTTTTGAATATTAATGGGTTGTTTTACCTCAACATCAGACATTTTTTCCAGTGTACTTTATTTATAAAAATATTACTTTGGAAACGGGTCTAAAATCTACCCTCACTTGGGCTGCATGTAATTCATCAGTGAAATCTTGATCTGATGAGTAACAAACGTGTGCCCTCAATCCAGTGCTCAAGGCAGACTAGCAGCAGGAAATGACAAATAACATAGGTTCCATTTTGAGTTGCATCATGTACAGAATATCGCAGCATGAATTTCAGAATGCAGTCTAACTTTCAGAGTTTTACATCCTGATATAAAGTTACCCATTTTCTGAAGTAGAATCTAACGAGAGAGGGGAAATTCTATCTGAAAATATACCTGAAGTAAATAATCTTTAGCAACATAGAGCAGATATTCTTCACCAAATCTTTGATAACTTTAAATCATTGAAATTAAATATTTAATATGTTGTCCATTTGCTTTTAAGACACAAAACATAATAATTACTAAGGAAGTTAAATGAGTAACAGGAAGCCATTCAGATCACGTGTCTTTCCTAGGACAGTTCAAAATTAATACCGTTGTATTGAAATGGTACTGCAATTCCTCTAATTAAAAATGTTTAATCAACATTTTGTTCCATTTCTTTCCACAGATACTGCATGACACACCGAGTTCCTCTCTTTTTCTGATCCAAACTCCAGTATCTGCAGTCTATTAAGCCCCCCCCCCCCCAAGTTCACACTAGAGAGCAAGAACATGCTCTAAATGTTAAATCTTCACCACTAACTCCATCTCCCACCCTACATCCACTCATTCATCTTCACTCTTCCAGAAAACTTTAAGTACAAACTTCTCATAAAGTTTATCTCCAACACCATGCATCCAAATGTGTTTCCCTCTTAATTCATAGCCACCATCCATCCCAGTGAGCCTTCTCGAACTACAATCCACTGTAATGCCATCTCCCTTTGGAAGAACTTTAAGGATTTTTCGATGATAGAAGCACAAGGTACAAAGGAATGAGTGGCATGGCCCATTGCAGCATGATGACATTGGCAGATGGAGGATGGGAGTTTGTACCAATGTGATGACACAATAGGCACCTGAGGAATGGGAGACTAAAGAGAACCTTATCACTTCATTCATCATAAAAAACACAAAGTGCTGGAGTAACTCAGCAGGTCAGGCAGCATCTCTGGAAGATAAATCTTGAAAAGAGGCATGCCTTCACATATCACCCTTCTGTGAACCACAAACATGGTGATCAAAACTGGTAAGTAAAGTTCTATTCCCAGTGACATTTCTGCATTTTTTCCCCCTCAGATACTGAATACATTTACAGATCCTGCTACTGTTTTGCAACATGTAACTTTTAGTTCCTTAATATTCCATTTCATAATTTCCCCTGTTGAAACAGATCTTGGTTATGCTACACTGAGACTTTCAAATGAACTTTGAATAGGGACATTTAATATAAAGTTCCTCATTTGAAGACTGCAGATGTTGTCGTTTGTGTGACATTTCAAGTTACTAATTCAATTAAAAATAGTAATATCTTGAAAAATACAGAATCTGAATGTGAAATTCCTAAGTAAATCTTAAAAATTTGGAGCAAGATTAATTTATGAAATTCAAATGCTCTAACCGACATATGTCTGAGAATAAATTATGTAAACTGTGCTATAATAGTCAGTTTTTTATACCACTGCCGGTCTATTAACATTATTTCAGAACAAGTAAACATTTTTATTATATGCTAAATCCAGCCTTTTAAGGAAGGACATACAAACACAGTAAACAGGAGCAGGTCGAGACCATTCAACCCTTCATCTCATTTCTGCCATTAAATAAGTTCTTAGCTGATCAGATCAGCTACAGGTTACTGCAGAATCATTAATTTCACATACATGAAAAATCTATTGCCGCCTTGGACGTATTCAATGATGCAGTCTAAAAAGGTTGGACAATTCCAAAGACTCATGATTCTCTGAGAGAAGACATTTCCCATCATCTCTATCTTAAATCAGCAACCTCTTATTTAGAAACTACACTCCCTTACTTTTGATTTCTTCGAGTAGGATAAATGTTCTCTCCACATCCGCCCATTCAATCTCCTTCGGAATCTTGTGTTTCATTGATTCCTTCTCATTCTTCTAAACTCCAATGACGACAAACTCGAACTACTTGAACATTCCTCATAAAACAACCCTTTCTTCCTGGGAATCAACCAAGTGAACCTCCTCTAAACTGGCTTCAATGCAAGTACTTCTTAAATATGGAGATCAATACTGTGTGCAGTCGTCAAGGTGTGATGTCACCAACACTCTGTACAATGGAACAAGACTGCCCTACTTTGATACTCCACCCTGCTTCCATTTGTTTTCTTAATTACTTACTTTGCGTGCAGTTGAAGAAATAAAAATACCTATTGGTAAAAAAATGTTGGCATCCACATTCTGCAACAGAATTGCTCGTGGTTCTTTACAACATTGAAGTTCCCTGATACAAAAGTCACCATGTTAAAGTTCCCTATCCAATAGGCAAACAGGGTCTAAACAAAAAATAAAAAAGTGTCTTCATTTAAGGTGGTGCAGATTAGATATTGTAACATGTGATATAAAGAGGTGTCCAATTACCAGAGATCCATTCTTTACATGACCGGACAAACATATAGCATAAAGAGGAACCTGATCGACAAAACATGACATTTTTAATATTCACTGATTCCTCTCCACTCAACCAAACACTCAATAATGTGGCTTTAGAAGAGTATGTAATCATAATCAAAATGCCTACCCTTTTATACAGCCTAACCACAAGCTTATGATAAAATAATAACCACATGCATACAGCATTGATTGTCATCAATGTATCTAAAGATTAATTCATACACAGCAAGCCAAAATCCTACTTTGGTTCCTTTGCATGGAAATAAGTATTTCTCGCAGTAAAATTCTTAAGATCACTCCCATTTTTACCTTGGAGAAACGTGGTGAAGATTCTACTTCACGTTTGCCTTAAAGGAGTCCGCACCTTCTCCTGGAAGAAAAACGCACATATAGAGTATGTCAAACAGTTGCATTTAAGAGGAAGGAAGTGAGGTTTGTGGTGGTAAGTGACATGTGATTCCAAAAGTGCAAGATTTGTCTTTATAAGGCAATGCACATTAGAAACTGGTATCGCGTTATGTAGCTCACAGCCTGTGTTCACTATTCGGTCATCCCACCTGTTTACCATTCTCCAACAAGGCTTCATGTTGTAGATTCTAACCAGTTTATCAATAGCAAGTCATCCAAAGTAAGAGCCTTCATTTAATTAATTTATAAGAGAAGGAAAAAAAAAGAAATCCTCTGCCCTAATAATTTGAAACTATCATATAATCAAAGCCAAATATGTAACTGGTCCAAAACAATTAGAACATTAACTCATGTGATTAGTACATTAACTCATGCTTGATTTACTATTTACTGGTTAAGGCCTACAGCAGTCTCCTGCAATCAATTTGACAATGATAGTGAAACTCACAAATTTAAACCAAAATATGTTGAGGATGAGATCACTTGCAGTGCTAATCCTTAAAAATGTGTTCATTTTTATTGCTAATTGTTCCCTTAATAAATACCTATATCCACATTTATATTATAAAACTGCCTGTGAGATGCTGACGCGGTTGTCAATGGAGGAACTGGAATGATTGCAGTATGACAGGTTTACATGAATTATTCAGAATTAGAAAAATAGAACTAAGACTTTGTAACAATATTAAAATAATGGCTGAAAACACAAATTTAAAATGTAGACCGAATTACACCTGCATACCTGATCCTTACTCTCACGTGCAACAACATGGGAGATTGAGAAATGTTGTGTATTGTTTCAACAACAATATCATTATAGATTTGCAACAGAATGCAATTGGTAGGAATTGGCAGCAACATTTACTCCTTGATAACCATCAGCGCAGGGGCTCCTCAAGGCTGTGTGCTCAGCCATCCTGGTCTACTCACTCTATACCCATGACTGCGTAGCCAGACACAGTTCCAACTCCATCTTTAAATTTGACGATGACACCACCATTGTTAGGCGAATTACGGATAATGATGAGTCAGACTATACAAGGGAGATCAATCGTCTGATTGAATGGTGCCAGAACAACAACCTTGCTCTCAACGTCAGTAAAACCAAGGAACTGATTGTTGACTTTAGTACAGGAAGGCCGAGGATCCACAAACCTGTCTACCTCAATGGGTCAGTGGCAGAGAGTCATCATCTCCAAGTTGCTGGCCGTGCATTTCTCTGAATATCTATCCTGGACCCAGCACATTGATGCAATCAGAAAGAAAGCCCAACAATGCCTCTACTTCCTTAGAAGATAGAGGAGATTCAGTATGTCAACGACTACTCCCTTGAACATCTACAAGTGTACAGTAGAGAGCATATTGACTGGTTACAGCACGGCCTGGTTCAGCAACTTGAATGCCCAGAAACAAAGGATTATTACAAAATGTGGTGAACATTGCCTGGTCCATCATGGGTACTGATACCCCCACCAACGTTTTTTTTAGTTTATTTAGTTTAATGTATCGTGTACCGAGGTGCAGTGAAAATGTTTTGTTGCGTGCTATCCAGTCAGCGGAAAGATAATAGATGATTACAATCGAGCCATTTACAGTGTATAGATACATGTTAAGGGAATAGTGTTTATTGCAAGGTAAAGCCAGCAAAGTCCGATCAAGGGTAATCCGATGGTCACCAATGAGATAGATAGTAGTTCAGGCACTCTCAAAAGAACAGGCAGCAACATCAAGGACCCACCCCACCCTGGCCATGCTCTCATTTACTCCTGCGATCGGGAGAAGGCATCAGTCAGAAAACTGTAACATCCAGATTCAGGAACAGCTTCTTCCCAATAACCATCGGGCTATTAAACATTACGAACTCCAACTAAATTCCGCTCTATAAACTGCGTGGCTTGCACTAGGGACTTCGGGCTTTGTTTTGTTTTTGCTCTACATAGGCTTTTTAATTTATTGAACTTTGTTTTGTTTATTATATTATCTATTAGCAAGACTATGTGAGGCGGCGCAACTCTCGTCAGCAGTGGCCTCTGCAGCCCGTCTGCGTTTTTATTATTTTTTGTCTTCGTTTTTATGTAGTTTTTGTTATTTTTTTGTTGGGGTGTGCGTGTGTGGGGGGGGGGGGGGGGGGGGGGGGGGGAGGGAGGGAGGGAGGGGGTAACTTTTAGTTTTTTTGGCCTTCCATCACAGCAATGTGATGGATGTTTATGTAAATTATGTTGTCTTGGGTCTATTTGTTTGTAATGTATGGCTGTAGAAACGTCATTTCGTTTGGACCTCAAGGGGTCCAAATGACAAATAAATTGTATCTTGTATCTTGTATTGAGCAGTGTGTTTATAAACCTGCTGTGCTGCTGCTGCAAGAAATAATTTAATTGTTCCATTTCAGGACATATGACAATAAAACACTCTTGACTCTTTAGGGTAGACTTAAAAGACCGATAGCAATAAGGTGAAAGAGAGAATGCAGTGGTTGCTCATTGAAAGCATATTGTCAGGTTGGAGAGATGTGCTGACTGCATTGCATTGGGGAGGGAGGACTGAAGCAACATTAACCCTGCATTTGTAATACTAAGCATTGTACCTGATCTAGTGTTTAAGAATCAGATGAAATGAAATGCTAGATTTTGGAAAATGAAGTTCAGTGCAAAGAATAAAATGCTTTACAGTGTGAAAAGAAAAATGGGAAACAACCTTCCTCAACAATGTTCAGCTTCAGAGAAAATTGGAAGACTTTGAGTTTACCGGGGATACTCCTCTCCTGTACCTCTGCCCTAATGTCCTCTGTCTCTGGGTTGAAATTATTTATTCCCAAAAAGAACCTTCTTGCTAATATAATCTAAGATTATTTCAAAAGCATTGTTGACTTCCATTTCCTCCATCTCTTTACCTTTTCAGCTTAAAGTAAGTATTTTCTCTTTCATTCGCATGAAGATCAATGTCAATAAAAATCTAAGAATTCAGACAAGTCAAGTATCAGCCTCCACTTACATATGCTTGCCATCAATGATCTGTTTTCAGTGGCTTGCTTGTAAACATATGAATTAGGAACTGGAGTAAGCAACATGACTCTTTGAGTTTACTTTGCCATTTAATACAGCCGTAGCTCTTGGCTCCATTTCCACCCAACTGCTTGTTTGTAATCTGACAATGAGCATCTCAGAGAGGATGAGTATGAATATCACAACCCACCAGCCTGCACACATGATTACAATTACAGGTGTGTTGGACAAAATGGTCAGGTGGCATTTGGAGTACTGTGAGCAACTTTGGGCTCCATATCTGAAGAAGGATGTGTTGGCGCTGAAGAGTCCAGAGGAGGTTTACGAGAATGATACAGGAATGATTGGGTTAAGATAAGATAAGCATTTAACGGCACTGGGTCTGTACTCTCTGGAGTTTAGAAGGATGAGGGGGAACCTCATTGAAACTTGATGAATAGTGAAAGGCGTGGATATGGGAGAAGGTGTTTTCACTAGTGGGAGAGTCTAGACCAAAGGCATAGCCTCAGAATAAAAGGGTGTACCTTTAGGAAGGAAATGGAGTAATTCCTTTAGTCAGAGGGTGGTGAATCTGTGGAATTCATTGCCACAGAAGACTGTGGAGGCCAAGTCAATGGATATTTTTATGGCAGAGATTGATAGATTCTTGATTAGCACAGGCGTCAGGGGTTATGGGGAGAAGACGAGAGAATGGGGTTGAGAGTGAAAGATAGATCAGCCATGATTGAATGGTGGAGATTTGATGGGCTGGATGGCCTAATTCTGCTTCTATAACTTATGAACTTATGAAACTGCTATGATGCAGACACTGGATCCTCCATGCTTGGGTGAGTTACAGGAAATATTGAGGAAAAATTCTAAAAATTCCCAGGTGCCCAGTGTTCTGTGTGAACAGGCATGAACAGTTATGCAGCAGTCATTGACATTCAGGCTAGATGCTTGTTCTGAGTCAGAAGCAGCTGCAACAAAGTAAAGCAAGGTGCTGATGTAATCTCCAACAGCATAAGCCAGAAGTAAGACATGTGCCTTAAAACTATCAGTCCTGAGACACTTTAACGATGGGCTTCATGGACAATGAACTTGCTGCTCATCATAGCAGAATGACAGATCACATGATTGACTCATTTTATATCTTTTGCATTTTGTTATCCTTCTAACTGGATATAGTTTCAGTTGTTTCAGGCCAGTCCATCATTTCATGCAGTAAACTGGTGGAAGAAAGGAGTTTGCTTGAGAAGTCAATGCACAAAAATGATGGTAGTCTGGGGTCTTTATGATCCCAAATGTGTACCCACAGCATATTTGGACAGGTTTGATTACATCATGGGTTGCGTACCCATTGGAATTTTACTGAGCAATGGGTTTTGAAGCCATGAATCAGTAATATAACAGTGCACCTGCAAGTTTTCAGGATCCAGGTTGATGGGCCAGTATCTGAAGTGCAGCTTCTTTGGCATGTTCAAAAAGCTAATTAACTGCAGTTCACTCCCTCAACTGGGAGCCCATTTTGGTACACATGACAATTAAAGTTTCTTGATTCTCTTCAAAGGGGAGTTGAACATTACCGTCAGTGCTCCCTAAACACCACATCAACATACTTGCCACCAAAGCACAGACTTTCAAGGAACAAACTGCACTGAGCAGGACTGGAACTAATGCCCTTTGCAGGCAGGTTGCTTGTACTTTTAGAGAGTTTAAACCAGGTTTTGCAAAATGATGGGAATCAGATGATAGCAAAGCAGGTCTGAAAATGGAAGGCAGAACATTAATGAATTTGGAAGACAATGCAAACCAATGTTGGAAAATAGATTTTAAAATGAAACTGCATTTCTCAGTATATACCTAAATACATGGAGTATTATGGCTAGATTAAAGTTCTTAATGGCACATAAAACTATAATACTATAGCTATTACTGAAACAGGACACGAAGAGAAACAGGAGTGGTAGTTTAACATTTCTGATTTATAGGGACTTGACATTTGATAGAGATGAAGATAAATAAAAGATGTGAGAATATTAGTGAAAGACACAATCACAGGTCAAGAGCTTATGTGTTTGAGTGATCATCAAATGTGGGTCAAAGTAAAACACAAGAGGGTCAGCTAGACTGTTGGGAGTGCACCATCGATCACCATGCAGCCTGAGGAAAGCAGAAGGGGAAATTTCTGACAAGTGCAAAAGGAAGGAAGGGTGGGTGGAATTTCAATTACCCTATCATTAATTGGAATCAGCGTCAAAAGTAGAGAAGACACCAAATTCCTAAAATGCATGCAGCAGAACATTTTAGCAGCAAAGTATGAAGCAATTCCAGATGCAGCTTTACAAAATGAAGACAACCAGATAAAACGAATATCAATGGCGGAATTTTTTTTTTTATAGTGCTTGTAATCAGATTCAGCACAATTAGAGACAGGGATAAAGGCAAATAGAACTCCCGGTCTGAGAATGATCCTGAAAGAAATGGGCTGTAAACACCTACTTCAAGGTGTTGATGGAAGGGCTGATGAGGATTAGACGAACCAGAATTTATTGGGTGTACACAAGGTTTCCTTAAATAGTATGTAGATAGTTCAACTCAAGGAGAGATCATACTGGACCTTGTATTGGGAAACAAGCCTGGTCAGGTGACTGGTGTTGTGGCGGAAGAAGAATGGAGATTGTGCTCACACAACTTCATAAGTTTTAAGATTTTGAATAGGTACAGGTCTGGATGTTGGGGGAAGTTACTTGATTGGGGCATGGCAGATTACAATGTCATTAGGCAGGAACTAAGGAGGGTAGATTGGGAGCAGTTGTTATTGGGTATATCCACAGATGATATGTGGGGGTCAATCAAAGGCCAGCTGATCAAAGTGCAGGATCAGCATGTTCCAGTAAGGAGGAAGGGATAAGGATGACCAAGGAGTCAGAAAGAAAAAGGGTGCTTATGTCAGATTTAAGAATGTGGTATCAGATGGGGCTTATGAGGAATATAAAGCGAGTAGGAAAGAATTCAAGCAGCTCAAAGGGCCAAAAGGGGCCATATGTAATTGGCAAGACAGATTAAGAAAAATCCCAAGAGTTTTTATACATACATTAAAAATAAGAGGGTAACCAGGAAGAAGGCAAGGCCGCTCAAAGATGAAGCAGAGCTGCGTTACTCTAGACACAAAGTGCTAGAGTAACTCAGCAAGTCAGGCAGCATCTTTGGAGAAAAAGCATAGGTGGTTTCAGGTCAGGTCCCTTCTTCAAACTGAATGTAGGAGCTGGGGGTGAAGAGCTGGAGTCGAGAAAAGACCTGGACCAATCAGGGCCGGCCACAAATGATCTCAGGCAGGGTGATTGATGTCTGCTAAGTCCATTGTTGGCTAGCGAAGGTGTGATATCAAGAAGAAAACAAAGTAGAGAACTGGGAAACTGGGAAAGCAACTAGGGTGGAGGAAGGGGACAAGGGGGGGAGGGGAGCATATGTTGGTTGAAGTTACTTAAAATTAGTGAATTCAATTTTCATACCACTTAATTTTAAGCTGCCCAAGAGAGATAGGAGGTGCTGTTCCACCAATTTGCATGGAACTAGCAATGGAGGAGGCCCAGGACAGAAAGGTCAGCATGGGAATGGAAAAGGGAATTGTGCTATGTCACTGTGATTCTAACAAAGTCAAATGACTTTGGCGAGTCATTCTGTGATTCTAACAAAGTAAAAATCCAAGAGTTCAGGAAAAGAACAAAATAAACCACGCTCCTGAAGAAGAACTTGAAATGAAAGTACAAGAAAATCCAGTTCTAGTTCTTATTGGGAGTACGTTTTATCATTTTCTCAGTTCCTTCTGAAAGTGACAACTCAATCTAAAATATTATTGTTCATCTTACCTCTGCCTCTTTTTGCCAATCGTCTTAAATATGTGTGCTCTGCGTGTCAATCCTTCCAGCATTGGTAATATTTGCCCCCCCCCCCCCCCCCCCCCCCCCCCCCCCATTCTACAATCCGTTGATGGATTTGAACGCTTCTATCCAATACTGCCTTGCCTTTTCTGTTCTTAAAGCATGATCCCAGCTTCTCCAATCTGTCTACAAAAGTCCCTCATCCTTTGGACATGTTATTTTCTGATTCCTTTCTCGGGCCTTAACCAAAGATGTCAACAGAGCTGGACACAATACTCCAGTTGTGGCCAACCCAATGGTTTCTCATCCTTGATTTTGTACTATTAAGGGCAATCCTTCCCTGATCTAGCAAAATGACTTCCAGAGGCTGACTCTCAGCTCTCTGACACCTCTTCATATTTCTCTCTGGATCATGGCCTGGTCGCCGAACATTACGCCTTTGCCTCCTGGACAGATGTTTACTTCACCTGAGGGGATCTTTCCTCTACAGCTGATCCTCAAATCCCTTAGCCCCACAGAGCTCACATCTCCCTGCTCCCCAGGTGCCACAAGCAGATCTGTCCTGGTAGACAAATCAGTTCAGCCAGTTGGTCCTACAGTATTTGGACGCTATTCTTTCTCCCATGATCTTCTGTATTTCCATTCACATCTATAACACCTCTCATGCCCACTGCCATTTTGAATTTCCAATCTCCTGGTCCCAAAGACAACTCATCTTCACCGTGGACATCCAATGCCTCTACATTTCCATCCCACACCAGTCCGAGGGTCATCTGCACCCATCAGGCCCTTCCCCATCACCACCCTCCTTCACTTAATTGAACTTGTTCCCACGTTGAACAACTTCACGTCCAGATCAAATGTAGGAGAACCTACACGTTTCCAAGCTATACCTGTGTCTGTGTAAGAAATGTGGAACAGATCTCGTTTCAGTCCTATTCGGGCCAGGTCTTACATCTCCTTTTTCAATATTTTGATGACTGGCGCTATGGTGGCGCTTCCTGTTCGCATGCAGAACTCGAATCATCACTTTTGTTGCCAATTTTCACCCTACTCTACTTTTATGCTGCTGACTCTCCCTTCCTCAACTTCTTATTTCCATTTCAGGGGATCAATTAGTGACCAATATCCACCTACACTTCCTCCTACCCTCTCAGTTCCTGCAGTTTCATCCTATCTTTCGTATTGTCAAGGACAACCCTATTGTGATCTGGCCCAAATTGATCAGTTAGAGTCTGACCTCAAGTTCAACAGCTGGAATCCTAGCTCAGCAACGGAATACGGCAGATTATCTCTTGGACAAGCATGCATTTGATTTCCAGTTGTGTTTTTTGCACTAATGTCTTATTTCCTTCTACTGTGTTTTATAATTAACTGGACCATTCCCCCCATCGCAATATTCCACCAAACTGTGCTGACGGGTTCCCTTTGTGATGCCAGAGATCCCCGTTGTGACGCGAGTCAGGGCAACCCTCACCCAACTGCGCTGGGCGTGGTCGGCAGGTGGGAGCACGACTGCGATGTTTTTAAAGTTTAAAATGGCAATAACTTGTTAAATTTAAGATCAATGTGAACGCATCTCACTCACCCTCTTCAGTCCCTATTCCCCTCCTCCATTATCCTCCCTTTCCCCACCCTCCACCAAACTTCCTCAGCTTCCTCTGCTCACCTCCTCCCTCCCCTACTCTCTCTTCCCCCTCCCCTCCTCCATTACCTTGCATACTCCTTCCCTCTCCATTTCATCCTCCCTCTTCTTTCCCCACTCCTCCTCCCCTCCCCACTCCCTCCCCTTCCTTCTCCTTTCCCCTATCCTCAGTTACTGTCTCCCTCCCGCCATAGCCCCTCTCCCCTCCCTACCCCCCTCCCCTCCTCTTCCTCTATCCCCCACTCCCTACCTCCCCCGCTCCCCCCTCCTCTCCCTCAATCCCTCCACTATCTATCCTCACCTCCTTCAATTTGGATTAGGTATGAATAAGGTTAGGCTAAATTACATTCCTAATTACATTCCACAGTAGAGCCAGGCTCTGATCAACAGGTGCAGCACATGAATGACTTAGTATATTCAAGTATGGAAATCAGATAATTCATGCCGTTATGCATATATATAGAGAAACAAAAACATAGAAACAAGGCAAGAGGAGTCAGACTTCCATCACTGTTCTGCACAAATAAATCAATCAACCCTTTGACTATAGAAACAAGACGAAAATAATGCCACATATTCAACCGTATATGGTTCAATGAAAGTCCACACCGACCAGCAATCCACCATACACCAGTTGTATCCTACACGCCTGGGACAATTTACAGAAGCCAAGTAACCTACAAACCTGCACTTCTTTCAGATGTGGGAGAAACTGGAATAGCCAGAGAAAACCATGTGGTCATAAGGAGAATGTACAAATACTGTACTGACAGCACCCGTAGTCAGGCTCCAATCTGGGTCTGTGGTGCAGCAAGGCATCAACTCTACCGCTGCGCCACCGAGCTACCCCATTAAATTATTTTTTCTGTAATATATTTATTATGGTGTCATGTCAATAAAGATGAACACATGATTCTGATTTCTGGATGTGGATACACATCTTCAGTCATTGTGTTTTATGGCTGGTTTTCAACCTCTTCAGTCTGAAGGTCTCGACCCGAAACATCCAATTCTTTCTCTCCAGAGATGCTGCCTGTCTTACTGCGTTATTCCAACTTTTAGTGTCTAATCAGTTTAAACCACCATCTGCAGTTCCTTCCTACACTCTTTGTTAAGGGAAACAGGTCCTATTCTCATAATATTATTCATTTTTGTCTACATTGCCATTTTAAATAGTGTGCATAGTAAGCCAATCAAATTGCTCGTTCTTTACGGGAAACCCGCCGACAGAAAACGATTCTCATTGGTGAGTGTGGAGGAGTGTGACTTTATTTATTTATTTATTTATTTATATATTTAAAAATATTCTTTTGAGTGTGAGAACTTCTGCCATCTTCAGCGTGAGAGTGAGAATTTTGTCAAATGCGTGAGTCTCACGCTCAATGCGTGAGAGTTGGCAGCCCTGCCATCCCCGCGGGCCTGGAGCAGCAGTGCTGTCGCCCCAGCGCCGCGGTCATTTAAAATCCTGTACTTGAGGTGCGGGCTGTCGGGATGACGAGCCGAACGGCCTGGAGCCGGGGGAGGGAGAGGCCGAGGCAGTGGCCTAGTCCCTGTCCCATTCCACTCCCTCCCCACGGGCCTGGAGCAGTAGCACCGCCGCGGCCAGACCTCGCCCCAGCATCAGCGCCGTGGCCATTTCAAATCCCACTGCGCAGATACCGCGCGCACTGTGCATGCACGGGGAAACTTTCAGTTGTTTTAAAATCCGCACACGCAGATACGCTCAGTCACTCCCTCCCTCCCTCCATATCCCCTCTCCCCTCCCTACCCCACTCCCCCTCTATCCCCCCTGCTCCCCCACTCCTCACCTCCCCCCTATCCCACCCTCCCACAATGAAAATCGCGATGTTTTTTTAAATGAAATCTCCCCCCTATCCCACCCCCCACAGTGAAAATCACGATTTAAGAAAAATTGAATTTTCAATGCAAATCATGTTATTTCTTTAAAAAAAACCTAAACCAATGTTAGCTGTTAATGAAAACGGATGAATTTGATTAAAACAGAGTTTTTTTGCAAATTGCGGATTTTTTGTGTAAATGAGATCCGTGATCCCATTGTGACGTCATTGTGACGTCATTGTGACATGGATGATGGGCAGGGCAAGTGGAAAAGTGTTGAAAAGTGGCTTTTGAAAGGTTTAAAATATCAATAACATAAAATATAACATAAATCCAAACTAAACATGTCTCATTTACATCCCAGGACAATGGTGAGTAAGGTAGGCCAAAAGTTGTAGTGCTATCATGTACCGTTTTTGTGCAAATATAGAAAGAAACAAGTAAAGAAATATAGAAACAAACAAACAAACAAAAGATTATATATATACAAGATGTAATATACTAAACTTTGCACGGGAGGGCTGGTCCCCCAACGTAATATTCCACCTCTCCACCAATTCCAATATTCACTCACACACACACAGACAGACACAGACACACACACCCACCCTCCGCCTCACACACACTCACTCACACACGACTCACACATACACTCACACACACACATACATTCACACACACACACATATACTCACACACATACACCCACACACACACTTACACATACTCACACACACTCACAGACACATACACTCACACAGACACATACACTCACACACACAAACAGACACACACTCACAAACATACATACACACACACCATATATATGACAGTAAACCTTCTTGAATCTACTCACATGGCTGAGCACAGCCTCTCCACTGTGGGGCTTCCACAATCAGCAGTCACCATAATCAGCGTGACCTCTGCACTTACCGGAAATGACGCTATCAGCGTGACCTCTGCACTCACCGGAAATTACGCAATCATCGCGACCTGTCCACTAAGCGGAAGTCACAAAATGAGCGGGACTATTGGACTAAACACAGTCGGACCTAATAAAGCATTTATTCCTTCCAATCACAGTTGGACCTAATAAAGCATTTATTCCTTCCAAACACAGTCAGACCTAATAAAGCATTGCAGTTTCAAGCACAGGCAGAGCAGCAGGCCAAACAACTCATGGCATTGTCATTTCATTTCCAATTAAGCATTGCACTTTCAAGCAAGGGCAGGGCAGCAGGCCAAACAACTCATGGCATTGTCATTAAGGGCTAACAAATCATTTATTGCAAGAACATTGTTGATTCACATCTCATAATGTCAGTCGTGGCCTCACCCTCGCTATCTTCCAGAGTGACTGACTCACGTCCAGGCAGCCGGGGTTTTATAGTCTTGCCCCCCCCCCCAGGGAAGGGGCGTTACCTTAATCGCAGTGATTGAAAGGCGAAGGACCAATCAGCTGATCTCAAGGTTTTTTAAACACTCATAACTAATTTTTCATCGATGGGAAAAATCCTCGGGGCTGGCTCAGCGGAGGGGGACTGTGAGTAAGATGGCCAAAAATCACAGCGATAAAGGGTAGCTTTTTTTCTAAAATCAATATAGAGTACAGACAGGAAGTGGTCAAGATGAGACTTTTAATTATATAGATATATATAGACCAATAACCATTGGGCCCCATTCCTCCAACGCAATGTTCCACCACTCACCCATAACCCCCAACTGCACAGGCGCGACTGATAGGTTCCCATTGTGACGACAGAGATCCCTATTGTGACGCGAGTCATGGCAACCCTCCCCAACTGCGCCTTGCCATCCCTCTTCCTACCGCTATCCTCCTCCATTCCCCCTCATCCCCAGCACTCCTAACCCCCTCCCCCCTCCCTCCCTCTTCTTTCCCCTTTCCTCCTCCAATCCTGCACACCCTCCCTCACCTATCCCTCCCTCTCCTTTCCCCTATCATCAGTCACTTCCTCCCTCCCTCCATTGTGGGCAGGGGGTTGTAGGCGGGAGAGTTCAATTTTCCACACATAGACTTGGAAACACATTCTGTAAAAGGCTCGATGGTTTGGAGTTTGTAAAATGTGTGCAGGACAGTTTTTTTGCAGCAATACATAGAGGTACCTACTAGAGAAGGGGCAGTGCTGGACCTCCTGTTAGGAAATGCGACAGGTCAAGTGGCGGAGGTATGTGTTGGGAGCATTTCGGGTCCAGTGATCACAATGCTATTAGTTTCAATATAATCAGAACTGGACCAAGGGTTGAGATTTTTGATTGGAGAAAGGCTAACTTTGAGGAGATGCAAAAGATTTAAAGAGAGTTTAAATGTCCTCCATTTCTCTACTACATCCTTCCCATAAAACAAAATGTCCCAATTTCTCCGCGGATGCAACCACTGGTTAGCCGCAAAAATAGGATGGCCGTGTTACAGTTTGCCAGGAAGTACTTAAAAGAGCAACCACAGTATGGGGGGGGGGGGGGGGGGGGGGGGGGGGGGGGGGGGCGACTATATGTAAACACTGCTGTAATTTCTACATGGTGAAACCAAAATGTATAAAAATGGCCTTTATTGAAATCTGACAATGTGCACTTTAACTACATGTGATTTTTTTTTCTATTACAATTCTCAAATTGGGGAGTACAGAGGCAAATAAATAAATGATGAGTCTTTGTCCCAACGTTTATGGAGGGCACTGCATATGGAAAGGAAATATTGGTGTAAAATGACATCATATGAATCTTGTAAATAACTTGAATGATCTTTCTTGCTGTGAACAGTAACACACGAATGTACTGTATTATAAATGTATCCCTCATGACACAAATTGTATTGCACTCTGCATAAAAAATCAAAAACCATCTTTATCGGCTCATGTCCCACCACAGTGTTCTCAATCCTATTCTCCTCTAAAAAAAATCCCATCCCTTTTGCTAACCTCTTCTCATCCCTCTGCACCTAGTATATCTATACATAGTGTAGTAATGCAGCAGGACAGCCATTGCATTTTAGTAAATGGTGGGGTAATTTACCAGTTAATCTAGGACCAGACGAGCTATAAGCCTTGATATTAAGAATCCTATCAAATAAACTATTTTTTTGGCAAAATGTTCATGCAGACCAAATCAACAAAGTATTTTGTTACCCAATCAGAGCCACATACTAATGCTTCTAGAACTTATTTTCTAAAACTGTCGATGTATAGGAAATCAATTCAGTCTATGACATATCAGTAACCCTGCATCAATTTATTTTGCTGCAATGCATGAAGAATATCAGATATCCTTGTCCGCAATTAAAAAGGAACTCTATCTTCCACCCTGTATATTTTGAAGTGACCAGTGATTCCTGCCAATGCAGTCAAACTACAACTACCTACAATTCGTTTTATTTTACCTCTTTTCGTTGTCACATCTGAGAATGTACAGCAATTATATCCTACCATAAGAAAGCAGCATTACATACATGATCAGTTAACTGGTCAGTACCTGCAAGTGTTCTTCCCTGCACCTGACGAAATGCTCTGAGCGCTACCCCCTATGCTACCCCCTGCTCCGGCCCTTCTGTGTGCAAGTTTCCGCCAGTCCATTGCGACAGCCGGTACCAAACTGCCCTTCTCCCCCTCACAAATCACGTACTAGACTTAATCGATGGCATCTGACTGACGTCCCAGCTGCCACAGACCCACCCCTCGGGTAAATACATAATTATCGGCCATTAATGCCGTCTCCTGTTTCGAGCATTCCGCACACGGGTGCCTATCTTTTTGAAGTGCGCAACGGTCTGAATCCCCGTGCAGGATCGGAGCCTGCGGTTCACGCGAGCGGCCGAGGCGCACGGCTCGCGCTTCACCTCACAGCGAGGCTGCGGCAGTTGTCCGCTCTGTTGCTAGGCAGCGCTGGCTATGGCGGCGCTCTGACTGTGTGACGGTGGCAGCGGCAGTGCCCAGCGGCAACTCGCTGCCGCTCTCTGGTGCGGGGAAAGAACGGCCACAGTACCGGCCTGACCATTAATCGACCGGCCGGGCAAAGGTGGAGGGCAAGGGGCGAAGTGGTGGTTAAGGTGAGACGGCACGCAGTAAGGTGGGTTAGGCAGGGTCTGGTCAGGTAAAGTAGGCGGGGGAGGGATGAAGTAGATATGATGGAGCGAGATGTGCTGCGCTGGGTTGGGTTAGGTGAACAAGATTGGGTGAGCTTGGCAAACTCGGGCAAAGTAAGGTGAGCAAGGGTGGGATAGGATGGGATGAGATGGGCATAATTGGGATGGGCAGGGTTAGGGTTGACAGGATTGGATGAGGCAAGTGGGTTAGGCAGGGTCGATTATGGTGATGGATGGGTAGGGCTGGGGTAGGGTGGGAAAAGGTGGACAGCTGGAGTGGGTGGAATAGGTGGACTGGGGCTGATGAAATTAGGTGAGATGGGGTGGATTAGGATGCTATGATAGTTGACATTTCAAGTTGAGGCCTTGCATCAGGACTGAGGTGCAGGACATAAATAGCCAGTGTAGAGAGGCGAGGTGGAGGGATGAGACTGTTGAAAGGTGACACCAGGTAAGGATGGAGATGATTGACAGATGGGTCCTGGGGTTGGTTGAGGGGAGGGTGGAAATAGGGATGGAGGCTGGCAGATGATAAGTGAAAGCAACAAAGAGCTGCAGATTCTGGAATCTGATATTTAAAGAGGATGATAAGTAGAACCAGATGTCAAAAGGATAATGGGCAGATGGTACCTGGTAGGGGAGGGGAAAGAAACAGAGTGATGGGGGAAGGGGATGCGCTGGAGGTGAGGGTTAGAAAGAAAGGTCAGTTGAGAGAACCTGGGTGGATCAGAAGGATAGAGAAAAATCCATGGATTACTTGGATTAGGGAGATTAAATGTTCGGGGTGGGACAAGTCTTTGAATGCAGCCAATATATTCAAAGATTTGTCGTCCCCCTGTCATTCCTCTACTCCTTCTCCCTGCTCCTGTCGGGCAGAAGATTGAAAGTGTGCACCACCAGACTAGGGAACCGCTCCTTCCCCTATTGTCATCAGGCTTCTGAATAGTCCTTCTGTAAACTAGGATATTATCTGATTCACTTCTAGCCCATTTCAAACATTGGACATTGTCTCTGGATCTGCTGCACTATAATGCTGAGAACATTATTCTGTACTCTGTATCTTTTTCTTTGCTCTACCTATCGTACTTGAGTTTGGCTCGATTACATTTAAGTAGAGCATTATCTAATTTGATTGTTTTCCATGCACAACAAATCGTTTCATGGAATTTGGGGGTAGCGACAGCGGCCGGGCCTCCAGTACAGAGACTGGCCCTGTTGCTCAGAAGGCTAAGGAAAAGAAGAGGAGGGCAGTAGTAATAGGGGACTCTAAAGTTAAGGGGTCAGATAGGCGATTCTGTGGACGCAGTCGGGAGACCCGGATGGTAGTTTGCCTCCCTGGTGCCAGGGTCTGGGATGTGTCTGAACGTGTCCAAGATATCCTGAAATGGGAGGGAGAGGAGCTGAGGTCGTGGTACCAATGATAGGTAGAAAAAGAGAAGAGGTCCTGAAAGGAGAATTTAGGGAGTTAGGAGGAGAGTTAAGAAAAAGGACCGCAAAGGTAACAATCTTAGGATTACTGCCTGTGCCACGTGACAGTGAGAGTAGGAATGGAGCGAGGTGGAGGACAAATGCGTGGCTGAGGGACTGGTGCAGAGGGCAGGGATTCAAGTTTCTGGATCATTGGGACCTCGTTTGGGGAAGGTGTGACCTGTACAAAAAGGACAGGTTGCACTTGAACCCGAGGGGGACCAATATCCTAGCGGGGAGATTTGCAAAAGCTACTGGGGAGACTTTAAACTAGGACGGTTGGGGGGGGGGGGACTGAAATAGAGAAACATAGAAACATAGAAATTAGGTGCAGGAGTAGGCCATTCGGCCCTTCGAGCCTGCACCGCCATTCAATATGATCATGGCTGATCATCCAACTCAGTATCCCGTACCTGCCTTCTCTCCATACTCTCTGATCCCCTTAGCCACAAGGGCCACATCTAACTCCCTCTTAAATATAGCCAATGAACTGGCCTCGACTACCCTCTGTGGCAGGGAGTTCCAGAGATTCACCACTCTCTGTGTGAAAAAGGTTCTTCTCATCTCGGTTTTAAAGGATTTCCCCCTTATCCTTAAGCTGTGACCCCTTGTCCTGGACTTCCCCAACATCGGGAGCAATCTTCCTGCATCTAGCCTGTCCAACCCCTTAATCATTTTGTACGTTTCTATAAGATCCCCCCCTCAATCTTCTAAATTCCAGAGAGTATAAACCAAGTCTATCCAGTCTTTCTTCATAAGACAGTCCTGACATCCCAGGAATCAGTCTGGTGAACCTTCTCTGCACTCCCTCTATGGCAATAATGTCCTTCCTCAGATTTGGAGACCAAAACTGTACGCAATACTCCAGGTGTGGGCTCACCAAGACCCTGTACAACTGCAGTAGAACCTCCCTACTCCTATACTCAAATCCTTTCGCTATGAAAGCTAACATACCATTCGCTTTCTTCACTGCCTGCTGCACCTGCATGCCTACTTTCAATGACTGGTGTACCATGACACCCAGGTCTCGCTGCATCTCCCCTTTTCCTAGTCGGCCACCATTTTCAACATAATTGTATAAGGGGTAAGTGTGTGTAAAAGCAAGACTGAAGGCTTTGTGTCTCAATGCAAGGAGTATTCGTAATAAGGTGGATGAATTGAATATGTAGATAGCTATTAATGACTATGATATAGTTGGGATCATGGAGACATGGCTCCAGGGTGACCAAGGCTGGGAGCTGAGCATCCAGGTATGTTCAATATTCAGGAGGTATAGACAGAAAGGAAAAGGAGGTGGGGTAGCGTTGCTGGTTAGAGAGGAGATTAACGCAATAGAAAGGAAGGACATTAGCTTGGAGGATGTGGAATCGATATGGGTAGAGCTGCAAAACACTAAGGGGCAGAAAACGCTAGTGGGAGTTGTGTACAGGCCACCTAACAGTAGTAGTGGAGTTGGGGATGGCATCAAACAGGAAATTAGAAATGCGTGCAACAAAGGTAAAACAGTTATAATGGGTGACTTCAATTACATATAGATTGGGTGAATCAAATTGGCAGGGGTGCCGAGGAAGAGAATTTCTTGGAATGTATGTGGGATAGTTTTCTAAACCAACATATAGAGGAACTAACGAGAGAGCAGGCTATTCTAGACTGGGTATTGAGTAATGAGGAAGGGTTAGTTAGCAGTCTTGTTGTGCGTGGCCCCTTGGGCAAGAGTGACCATAATATGGTTGAGTTCTTCATTAGGATGGAGTGTGACATAATTAATTCAGAAACAAGGGTTCTGAACTTAAAGAAAGGTAACTGAGGGTATGAGACGTGAATTGTATTCTTAAAGGGTTAACGGTGGATATGCAATGGAAGGCATTTAAAGACTGCATGGATGAACTACAACAATTATTCATCCCAGTTTGGCAAAATAATAAATCAGGGAAGGTAGTGCATCCGTGGATAACAAGGGAAATCAGGGATAGTATCAAAACAAAAGATGAACCATACAAATTAGCCAGAAAAAGCAGCCTTACAGAGGACTGGGAGAAATTCAGTCCAGCAGAGGAGGACAAAGGGCTTAATTAGGAAAGGGAAAATAGATTATGAAAGAAAACTGGCAAGGAACATAAAAACTGACTGCAAAAGTTTTATAGATATATGAAGAGAAAAAGATTATTTAAAACAAATGTAGTCCCTTGCAGTCAGAAACAGGCGAGTTGATCATGGGGAACAAGGACATGGCAGACCAATTGAATAACTACTTTGGTTCTGTCTTCACTAAGGAAGACTTAAATATTTATCTGCCGGAAATAGCAGGGGACCAGGGATCAAATGAGATGGAGGAACTGAGTGAAATCCAGGTTAGCCGGGAAGTGGTGTTAGGGATATTGAATGGATTAAAGGCCGATAAATCCCCAGGACCAGATAGGCTGCATCCCAGAGAACTTAAGGAAGTAGCCCCAGAAATAGTGGATGCATTAGTGATAATTTTTCAAAACTCTTTAGATTCTGGATTAGTTCCTGAGGATTGGAGGGTAGCTAATGTAACCACTTTTTAAAAAAGGAGGGAGAGAAAACGGGGAATTACAGACCAGTTAATCTAACATCGGTAGTGGGGAAACTACTAGAGTCAGTTATTAAAGATGGGATAGCAGCACATTCGGAAAGTGGTGAAATCATTAGACAAAGTCAGCATGGATTTATGAAAGGTAAATCATGTCTGACGAATCTTATAGAATTTTTCGAGGATGTAACTAGTAGAATGGATAAGGGAGAACCAGTGGATGTGTTATATCTGGAATTTCAGAAGGCTTTCGACAAGGTCCCACATAAGAGATTAGTATACAAACTTAAAGCACACGGTATTGTGGGATCAGTATTGATGTGGATAGAGAACTGGCTGGCAGACAGGAAGCAAAGAGTAGGAGTAAACGGGTCCTTTTCAGAATGGCAGGCAGAGACTAGTGGAGTACTGCAAGGCTCAGTGCAGGGACCCCAGCTATTTACAATATATATTAATGATTTGGATGAGGGAATTGAATGCAACATCTCCAAGTTTGCGGATGACACGAAGCTGGGGGGCAGTGTTAGCTGTGAGGAGGATGCTAGGAGGCTGCAAGGTGACTTGGATAGGCTGGGTGAGTGGGAAAATGCTTGGCAGATGCAGTATAATGTGGATAAATGTGAGGTTATCCACTTTGGTGGCAAAAACAGGAAAGTAGACTATTATCTAAATGGTGCCCGATTAGGAAAAGGGGAGATGCAACGAGACCTGGGTGTCATGGTACACCAGTCATTGAAAGTAGGCATGCAGGTGCAGCAGGCAATAAAGAAAGCGAATGGTATGTTAGCATTCATAGCAAAAGGATTTGAGTATAGGAGCAGGGAGGTTCTAAAGCAGTTGTACAGGATCTTGGTGAGGCCACACCTGGAGTATTGCGTACAGTTTTGGTCTCCTAATCTGAGGAAGGACATTCTTGCCATAGAGGGAGTACAGAGAAGGTTCAACAGACTGATTCCTGGGATGTCAGGACTTTCATATGAAGAAAGACTGGATAGACTCGGCTTGTAACCGCTAGAATTTAGAAGATTGAGGGGGGGATCTTATAGAAACATACAAAATTCTTAAGGGGTTGGACAGGCTAGATGCAGGAAGATTGTTCCAGATGTTGGGGAAGTCCAGAACAAGGGGTCACAGTTTAAGGATAAAGGGAAAATCTTTTAGGACTGAGATGAGAAAACCATTTTTCACACAGAGTGGTAAATCTCTGGAGTTCTCTGCCACAGAATGTAGTTGAGGCCAGTTCATTGGCTATATTTAAGAGGGAGATGTGGCCATTGTGGGTAAAGGAACCAGGGGGTATGGAGAGAAGGCAGGTACAGGATACTGATTTGGATGATCAGCCATGATCATATTGAATGGCGGTGCAGGCTCGAAGTGCCGAATGGCCTACTCCTGCACCTAGTTTCTATGTTTCTATGTTTTCACTGCACCTCAGTACATGTGATAATAATAGACCTAAAGCCACTTTGTTTTCTCCTCAACATATGTGTTTCATAATATACTGAATTACTGTTCAAGTGTAGTCACTCTTTCAGATAGGATCTTAGTGGGCCAGGCAGTAACTGGAGGAATTTGACAAACAATGTTTTGAGTCAGGACCCTTCTTCCCTTCTTCACACTGATGGTGTCGGGGGTGGGGGTGGGGGGGGGGGGGGGGGAAACGAAAGCTGGAAAGAAGGTGGGAGTGGAGCAGCGCCTGGCAAGTGATAGGTGGATAGGTGTGAGGGGTGATGGGGCAGAAGGGTGGAGTCTGTCAGGTGTTGCCTCACTTGCAAGGCTTTGGCCCACTCCATCTCTTATCTAACTTTCTTCACCCTCCCTCCCACCACTCCATCAGTCTGAAGAAGGGTCCTGACCCAGATGGTCGACTGTCCATTCCCTCCACAGATGACGCCTGGCTTGCCGTGTTCCTCCAGCATGTTGCTTTTTGCTCAAAATTACTGTTTCAGCAGGTTCTTATGTCATGATTTGATGAGGTTTTAAAATGCCATTTTTAATGCAAGGTGAGTTATTTTAACATTTAAAAGGTAAAGAATGGTGCGACTTAAACTGTTTCTTTTAGATATAACCATATAATAACCATATAGCTGTAGCTTCTCTAGCTGTTTTTAAATCACTCCTGAAGACATATCTATTCTCCATGGCCTTTGTAGACCAGTGAGGTGTCGAATTGTTTATTAACTTTATTTGCTTGGTTTTGCTGCGTTGTTTGTACTTGTGTTTTGTGTTTTTTTAATTTATTGTTTGGATTTTTGTATGTAATTTATGCGCCTCGTGTTAGTTGTATGTTCTGTTGTTCTGCCTGTTTTATGATGTCTTGCTTGTTTTCTTTTTTCTGTACAGCACTTTGGTCAGCTTTGGTTGTTTTTAAGGTGCTTAACAAATAAAGTTATTATTATTATATAACAATTACAGCACGGAAACAGGCCATCTCGACCCTTCTAGTCCGTGCCGAACACATAATCTCCCCTAGTCCCATATACCTGCGCTCAGACCATAACCCTCCATTCCCTTCCCATCCCATCCATATAACTATCCAATTTATTTTTAAATGATAAAAGCGAACCTGCCTCCACCACCTTCACTGGATGCTCATTCCACACAGCTACCACTCTCTGAGTAAAGAAGTTACCCCTCATATTACCCCTAAACTTCAGTCCCTTAATTCTCATGTCATGCCCCCTTGTTTGAATCTTCCCTACTCTCAGTGGGAAAAGCTTTTCCACGTCAACTCTGTCTATCCCTCTCATCATTTTAAAAACCTCTATCAAGTCCCCCCTAACCTTCTGCGCTCCAAAGAATAAAAGCCCTAACTTGTTCAACCTTTCTCTGTAACTTAGTTGCTGAAACCCAGGCAACATTCTAGTAAATCTCCTCTGTACTCTCTCTATTTTGTTGACATCCTTCCTATAATTAGGCGACCAAAATTGTACACCATACTCCAGAGTTGGCCTCACCAATGCCTTGTACAATTTTAACATTACATCCCAACTTCTATACTCAATGCTCTGATTTATAAAGGCCAGCACACCAAAAGCTTTCTTTACCACCCTATCTACATGGGATTCCACTTTCAGGGAACTGTGCACAGTTATTCCCAGATCCCTCTGTTCACCTACATTCTTCAATTTCCTACCATTTACCATGTACGTCCTATTTTGATTTGTCCTGCCAAGATGTAGCACCTCACACTTATCAGCATTAAACTCCATCTGCCATCTTTCAGCCCACTCTTCCAACTGGCATAAATCTCTCTGTAGACTTTGAAACTCTACTTCATTACCCGCAACCCCACCTATCTTAGTATCATCTGCATACTTACTAATCCAGTATCATCTGCATACTTACTAATCCAGTATCATCTGCATACTTACTAATCCAATATAAAAAGCGGATACAGCAAATAAAGGCAAGATGAGTTACTATTGGAAAGATGCAGAAAAACATTGCCATTTCATTTACCCAATTTTTTTGTGTATTATTAATATGAAAGTTTGCTTTTGTTTCCATTAAGTTTTTCCTTGTGGTTGCAATAAACCCAGGATATCTGAACTGTGTGCAGCATGTCCAAATGTCCACAACTGCTTCGTAGACCATTGCCACCAAAAGACACTCTTTCATTTGGTAAGTGCATTATTTTACTTGAAGTGAACTGTGACATTATTTGTACAGTAACAATAAAAAGTTTGAGACTATCTCTAAAACTAAAACTGAAAACTAAAGCAGTACTTAAGCTTCTGGTTCCAGACAGTTTAATTGTATTGATTGCATATGTATTTTTAAATGTTTGCCATGTATAGTGCAATGACATTTCATTTTTGTTATTTCTATTTCTGTGCATTGGAAAATTGATTTGCATTACCACAATCGCTATTGTCATTAAGCTATTTCTATAATTTCCTTTTCATAATGAGATGTTTGAAACAAATGTTACTTCTACTTATGTGTAGGAAAGCACTGCAGATGCTGGTTTAAATCAAAGGTGGACACAATTCCACAGAGATTCCACCGGGTGACGCTTCAATGGCAGCCTCCCCTACAGTCTGTCCTTTTTGTTTTGTTTTGGGGGTTTTTAGTGTGTCTAAAGTATGTGACTTTTTTTCAAGTTCCTACCTTCCCGGAGATGTGATCAATTTTTCGTATCACATTCTCCAGGCTCTGTGGCCTTCCATCGATGGAGCTGGAGGCCTCCCCGGACTGTCGTGAGCCCCACCGCAGGGCGCGGACTTAACATCGGAGTAGATCCCTTGCCTGGGATCGCTCCCACCACGACCACTGCGGACTTTACAATCAAGGGCTCGCAGTCTCGGGAGAGGCTAGTCAGGAGCTCCAAGGTCACGGAAGGTTCGACCAGCCCCGACGCGAGGTTTGATCGGCCGGCGCGGAGGGCCAGGTGATAACTTAACCAGGTGATGATGTGCCATGATATGAAAGGCCATTCATTAGAAACAGAGTAGAACAGGTTCTCAATGGTATTTTTCCGCCGTTAGGTATCTACGTTCATGCACTCTCCCCCTTATCAAAGATTGGAAAGTAAGCAAAAAAGGAATTTATAAATGCTTACTAGTATATGCTTAAGAAATCTTGTAAAGCAGATAAGTAATAAAATGTGGAAGTATGATATAACTATTAATAAAATAGGTAAAAGGACAGAATAGAACAGCATAGGGTTTTCTAACGCAATAGAGAGAAGTATATAAAATCTCAATATTAATAATAAAGCAAAGGAATAGAAGCAGAAATAGCAGATAAACTGCTGTTTTTGCACCATCAGTAATTCCATAGTCAGTTGTACATGCCTGCTTTCCTATAAAGATGCATCCATCTCCTCCTTGAATATTCTCAACAAAATTTAAAAGACTCACTATTGAGAATAGAGCTTTCTACTCTTAATTTTAAATGGCTGACCCTTTATCCTGATACATTGCCCAGTTCAACACACTCGTACAGAGAGGCAGTGATCATAGTTGCCTTGTAGACTATGAACTTTGTGTTGGTTTTGAGGTATTTATCTCAAACCAGTCTTCCTTAGGTGTTCAAAAGCTGTGCTGGTACACTGGAGGCAATTGTAAATTTAATTATTGATGTTTGTCCTGTTGAGAGGTAGGTCCTGAATTATGAGAAGTGACCATGTTTTCTATCATGTTATTGGTATTTATTGTCAGATGATTGTATATTTTGGGCAAATGATGGATGATCTTTGTTTTATGGATATTGCATCAAGGCCTTTCATTTTATATGCTTCAGTGTGCGAGTCAACAATGACTTGGAGTTAACCTTCCAATCACGTGCCTTTGCAGGTATAATCTGCAAACTGCAGATGAATAACTGAAGTTAGTTAATCTTTGTTCTGGATTGAAGGTGGCATAGGCTGAAGATTTCCCATTTGTATTGAAGATTGGCTTAACTCCAGCAAGTAGCTCAAAGTATTGAAGAGATGCCATTATCATCATCTTTGTAAAATAATCAGAATGAGTGAACCAGCATCAACACTTTCCTCCAGATCAACAAACCCAGCATTGAGTCCCTGCTTACTCTCTTTATTTCTAAAAGGCAGGACACAGCATTCACATACCTGACACCATATTCTGCTCCAACAGGTGATTATGAGTTGAACAAAGGAAACTATTCGAGGATGTTTCCAAAGCCTCCCTAAAAATAAACGACGTTCCCACCTATTCATGGGTAGACAAAAGTGCTGGAGAAACTCAGCGGGTGCAGCAGCATCTATGGAGCGAAGGAAATAGGCCTGAAGAAGGGTTTCGGCCCGAAATATTGCCTATTTCCTTCGTTCCAGTCTGAAGAAGGGTTTTGGCCTGAAACGTTGCCTATTTCCTTCGCTCCATAGATGCTGCTGCACCCGCTGAGTTTCTCCAGCACTTTTGTCTACCTTCAATTTTCCAGCATCTGCAGTTCCTTCTCAAACACCTATTCATGGGAATCTTTGTCCCATGATGCTCAAAATAGAGGAGCATTTGAGAGTGCATTGAGAACCTAGAAACTTTTCACTGAGAGTGAACATAGAAACATAGTGGTATAAATAGCCGAGGGAGCACATCACATACCAAGCTGTCCACCTGCTCTGCCTCACCTGCAGCAGAACCTGAATGTCCCACATTGGCCTCATTAGCCATCTCAAATTCCCCAGGACTATGCTGGAAATAGGTTATCCTTATTCCCAAGGACTATCTGGGAGAGAGAGATGTTGGTATTGCACAGATCTTCACTTGACTGAGACGAGGTTCATTTTTTTTATCATCAGAGCATGCAAAATGAAGGAAACCTGTCAGTGGGAGAGTTTAGTTTAGAGTTACAGCATGGAAACAAGCCCTTCAACACACCAATTCTACGTTGCCTATCAATCGCCCATTCATGCTAGTTCGACATTATTCCACTTTCCCACCCAATCCCTACACATTAGGAGCAACTTAGGCGCCAATTGACCTAGAAACCTGCACATCTTTGTGATATGGGAGCACCCGGATGAAACTCACACGGTCACAGGGAGAACATGCAAACTAGACACAGACATCACCCAAAGTTAGGATTGAACCCAACTCTCTGGCACTGTGAGGCAGCAGCGATATATCAGCTATGCCACTGTGCTGTCCTTATCAATAATGCATATACTTTGAGGAGAGAAGATTTCTTTGAAAGCCCATCATAAACTTATGTGGTCAACTTATTTTATTTCTCCACGCTAAGTGCAGAACTGTCAATTGCTAATCACTGAGTAGATCAGTTTCCGCGTATTCTCATATTGTGATGAACCATAACACATCCAACATTTTACTCATGCGACATGTGGTGTTGCAGATCAAGCAAAT
The DNA here is from genome assembly GCF_028641065.1 of Leucoraja erinaceus. Taxonomy (NCBI): domain Eukaryota; kingdom Metazoa; phylum Chordata; class Chondrichthyes; order Rajiformes; family Rajidae; genus Leucoraja; species Leucoraja erinaceus. The sequence continues at coordinate 32,890,766 of NC_073389.1, forward strand.
GTCTATGAAAGTAGTTTCTGGCCTGATATCATTCTGAAAACCTCTAGGAGTTTAATGAAAGACGAACTGGGTGTCGGAGAAAATGTGGAATTCTGTCTGTTCAAGTATCACTGCTCTCTTAAGCCCTTTACTCAATCTTTAGAATAATTTGTTCATGGATCCTGTGTGAAGGGAGGAGCAATATGTTGTTAACCTCAGGGATTCCTAACTTTAAATTGGGGTCACATAACTATTCTGTACACTACATCTTCCCATAAGATAATTTTCTTCAAGAATTCCAGATGTATCCTGTCAACACCTGTTAATTGATGATTTCCCTTGCAAGTTTAGATACCAAAACAGGTCATTGTTCAGCTCTTTTGAGAGGTGAACCCTCTCCGGTAAAAAACCCATCATCCACAGCTGTTGCCTTGCCCCCAACAGCTTTCTCCCAAATTTCATAAAGTTTGACCCTGACTAAAACTGGTATTTCATCCATTTCTCCACAGGTATTGGTGTGCTGAGGTAATTTTCACTCAAGATTCCAGAATCTGAGCAGCAGGCATGAGCATCAACACTGATGCATGCATTTCAGTTTGCCGTGCTGTGAACCACCATTATTTTGCAAAAAATGTTTTTTAGAGAGCATTTTTTGTACAAATATGTTTGCATTTCATCTAATTTGTGGAGCTTAAAATTGTTTACTTTGCCTTATTTATGATATAGCATTTTGGTGAGGAATCATAAATATGCCTAGAATATTCAACTATTTTACAGTGCTTTCAAATATGTATGTTACTGCTTTCTAATGTGTATGTTCCGGTTAAATTTCAACAGAAAATGCATCATGTCCTGCTGCTGTGTTCAAGAAAAAATGTGACTCAATCGATGAACATGAGATGAAGGATGTATCAATGACTTGCAGGTCATCTGATCTAAATGGATTTTCTTCCCGTCGTGGTATTGTACACAGATATGATCCATATTTTGCAGAGGATGATATTCGCTACTGTATTCCTGCAGCCTTCACACTAGCCAATTTTCTTCAGAAAAATAGTGTGTCTCCACCACCTTTAGATGAGAGAAAGATTGTTTTATCCCACCAAAACTTCAACAAGATTGTAACTCTCCTGGAATCTCGGTTACTGAAGCATAACCAGAAAAAAGTGAACATCGTAGAATTATCTATTGATGACATCCCACCAGTATTGAAGCGAATCCCTCAGAGACAGCAGATTCTTGGTATGATATCTCTGTAGTTATCACTGAGAAAATTATAGCTAAAATTCTCAATGTTTGTATTGCAAACAGAAATATCTAGAATGGAGAAAGTAACCATTTAAACATAGATTTTCCCAAGTAACTTGATACAGGTATAAGTAAAGGTTAGAAGAGTTTCACCATCCTTGCATTCAGAGGTACGGTGGGAATATTCTCGCGCCTCACTGCTTTCCATTAATCACTTGTACAGTTAAATTCTGTGGTTAATTGTTCTGTGCTGTCCTCTCCAAAACAACATTGCAATAAATGTTTCTTTTTAAAAAGTATGGTAGTCACACACATTCCATGGAAGAGTTCCTTTTTACTGAATAGGAAAAGAAGGGATCAAAATTAGCCAAAAAGGCAGAGCTTCATTAGCCTGTCTGTTTCCCCATGAAGCCTCTTTCCCTCCTCCTGCTAATTCCCACATGTATCTAGCTTTGTATCATCAAAACTTGAATATATTATCTTTTAATCCCCTCGGCATTGATATATGTTGGGAACAGCAGGAGCCCCAGCAACGATCCCTGCAGCACTTCAAGTCACAACTTCCCATGTAAAAAAAAACCTGTTTAACCATACTCACTGTTTTCTATTCATTAACCAATTGTCAGTCTACTCCAGTATATTATCCTCAAAACTGTGCTCTCATTTTGTTTAATGATCTTGTTTTGGCACTTTATACCAAGTCTTCTGAAAGCCCAAATATACCATCTCCACTTATCAGCCCTTATCTATACTGAGACTTACAGTCTAGCATTTGTCAAATATGATTTCCCTTTTATATATTATAATGTTTATGTACTATTGCTATTTTAATTAATATATTCTGGAAAATTCTGTAATCTAATCTCAGTTTATCATGGTTTCACTTGCACCAAAGTTGGTCATTTCTGTTAATATAATTCTATTAATGGGCAGCTAAGAAAATATGTTTTTCCATTTAAATGTTTTTATTAAAGCACCTCGGAAAACAAATGCTGTTCTTCCAAGGTTATTAATGGTTCTCTGTCACAATAGTCAGTGCAATAATTATTTGCTCGTACATATCAATTGTGGGTATCAGCATTAATCAACTTGCCCACACTTAAGTGATCCTGACATCACATTTTCCAATACGCATCCCTATTTTTCCTGCTAACTGTTTTCTGATCAGCAATTAACACCGAACATACAACTTACTTCATAAGTGCTTAATTTCCAGTTTAGGGTAATATCTTCCATTTTATACTGTAAAGAGCAGCAGAATTCTAATTGTGAGATGAACATGGAAGATGCATTGCACATAGTCTAGCATCAAACTAATCCCATAACTTTACCATGAAAACTGTCAATTTTCTATATCAAAACATTGCTGGATTGAAGGGGTGGGCAAGCATGATCACTAATAATGACTTGGTAAAAATGAAAGTGCTTTTGGAGAATCTCAATCAAGTCTCCCACAAAATAAAAGTGACTATATTCCATCTTAATAATAGGACTGCTAAGCATGCAGTCACACTTTAATACAGCCCAGTTCTAAATAACCTTTGAGTATGGCTGGACTGCATAGTTTTCTTCATTGCAGCTTAACAAAAGATGTTACCAAGATGATAATGTATTTGCTAAATGCATGCTGAGGAACATTTTGTGAAACATACAAGATATCTGATGGGCTATACATGGTAAATTCTAAGAGGACTTTTCTTCTCGTAGGAGAATCCAGATTCAGAGGACAGTGGCACAACTGGTAGAGCTGCAACACACAGCACCAGAGACACTGGTTTGATCCTGACCTTGAGTGCTATGTGTGTGGAGTTTGCACTTTCGTTATGTAAACTTGGGTTTCTTCCGGGTGCTCTGGTTTCCCCGTACAACCAAACGATATGTAGATTCATAGGTTAGTAGGTTTGGCCTCTATAAACTACTACCAAATGTGTAGGCGGTGGAGACAAAAGTGGGATAACATAGTCTTATAGGAACGAGTGATCGGTGGTCTACGTGGACTCAGTAGGCTGAAGATCCATGCCGTATCATTCAATTCATTTGTCTCAGAATAAGGAAGTGTGCAATTAGTTTTGAAAGAGTGTGGCAAAGGCTGATCTACTTTGGGGATATGTAAACTTAAGGAGATGAATGAAGTCAGAGAAGGGAAAAAAAGCCATTCTGATACAAATTTCAAAGCTGATTATTTGAAATGGTCAAATTCATTATTAGGACCTTAAGCTTGTAAAATGCGTAGTTTACCAAGATATCACCTTGAACTAATAGAGTATGTTATTCTTCCAGAAATGAATGCTGCTGCTAGAAACAAAAGTGAAGGCTTAAATTATGAAGTTTCCCCAGAGTTGCCAGGTAATAAAAGTACTTCAAGTGAAAAAATAAGTTTTATGAAATGCCCAATCATAATAGTCCTATAATCCTTCCTGTAATAGTGTGACTAGATCTGCATGCAATACAATTGCGGCCTAACCAAAGCCCAATAAAACTGCATCATGACTCCTTGAGCATAACAGTCATAAAGTTACAATGCAGCTTTATAGGACCTTGGTAAGCCCACATTTGGAGTATTGCTTGCTATTCTGGTTGCCCAATTACAGGAAGGATGTGTGGCTTGGAAAGAGTGCAGAGGAGGTTTACCAGAGTGACATCTGGATTAGGGGGTACAGGGAGAGTTGAACAGACTTGGATTGTTTTCTCTGGAAAGCCAGAGATTTCAGGGAGACACGATAGAAGTCAATAAAATTATGAGAGGCATAGAGGCAGAGCCTTTCTCAGTGAATGGAAACATCATTTACTAGAGGGCATAGTTTTAAGGTCAGAGGGGCAAAGTTTAAAGGAGATGTGTGGAACATATCCAGCAGCTGGTCTGCCTACAGGCCCTCTGACCGACTCCCACTCTTGGTCCACGGGGTGAGCAGGAGCCAGGTTGAGCAGCTTCCCACTCTGGGTGGGTTCCTGGTGGCGAGCCAGGCCTGCTATCAGACTTGGCTACAGCCGTGGCATGCCAGGAGCGACCTTAACTCAGCTGAATGTGATTTGTTAAATTTTCAGACTCAACTAGAAGTTGTATTATGTACGCTGTATATCAAAATATACACCCTTTAAAGGTAGATTGTGATATACAAAGGACATATTAATAACAGATGTAAAAGACCAACGATGATGGTATCTAGAGCAAAGAAAAAACTGTCTTTAATCTGGACTGAAAGAGACATTTATGTTATCCTGCATGTATTATTATTAACAAATTAGCAATAACATTTGTATTTAAAACATCGTATTTCACAATTGTTCAATTAATTCAATAGGCAATTGTTGGAAGACGAATATGCTGGCTTTATTTGTAGATGTTAATCTCTCAGGTTCACCTAGGAATCTTTCTCGCAGAACCTGACATCATCCCAGGCAGTAATAAGAAACAAAGAAAACATAGAATATAGGTGCAGGAGGAGGCCATTTGGCACTATGAGCCAGCACCGCCATTCATTGTGATCATGGCTGATCATCCACAATCAGTGACCCGTGCCTGCCTTCTCTCCATATCCCTTGATTCCGCTAGCCCCTAGACCTCTAACTCTAACTCTCTTTTAAATTCATCCAGTGAATTGGCTCTACTGCCTTCTGTGGCAGAGAATTCCACAAATTCACAATTCTCTGGGTGAAAAAGCTTTTTCTCATCTCAGTTTTAAATGGCCTCTCCTTTATTCTTAGACTGGCCCCTGGTTCCGGACTCCCCCAACATTGGGAACCATTTTACCTGCATCTAGCTTGTCCAGTTCTTTTATAATTTTATACGTTTCTATAAGATACCCTCTCATCCTTCTAAATTCCAGTGAATACAAGCCCAGTCTTTCCAATCTTTCCTCGTATGACAGTCCTGTCATCACGGGGATTAACCTCGTGAACCTACGCTGCACCGTCTCAATAGCAAGGATGTCCTTCCTCAAATTAGGAGATCAAAACTGCACACAATACTCCAGATGTGGTCTCACAAGGGGCCTGTAAAGAACCTCTTTACTCCTGTACTCAAATCCTCTCGTTATGAAGGCCAACATGCTATTAGCTTTTTTCACCGCATGCTGTACTTGCATGTTTACTTTCAGTGACTGGTGTACAAGGATACACAGGTCTCATTGTACTTTCCTTATTCCTAATCGGACACCATTGAGATAATAATCTGCCTCGTTGTTCTTGCCACCAGAGTGGATAACCTCACATTTATCTATATTACACTGCCATGCATCTGCCCACTCACTCAACCTGTCCAAGGCACCCTGCAACCTCCTAGCATCCTCTTCACAGTTCACAATGCCACCCAGCTTTGTGTCATTTGCTAATTTTCTAGTGTTACTTTTAATTCCATCATCTAAATCATTAATATATATTGTAAACAGTTGTGGCCCCAGCACCGAGCCTTGCGGCACTCCACTCACCACTGCCTGCCGTTCTGCCAGGGACCCGTTTATTCCAAATCTTTGTTTCCTGTCTGCCAACCAATTCTCTATCCATGTCAATACCTCCCCCCAATACCATGTGCGTGCACACACACACACACACACACGCACACACACACACACACACACACACACGTGGCCCACTGGTGGAAATAGAGATGAAGTGGGAAGAATGTCATGGCCTCTCCAACCAAAAGTCATGTAGACAATGTATCTTTCTCCCCTGTCAGTCACCAACATCACGGATATTGGTCTTCAGCTAATTTGGTTTACACGTTTTCCGATCAGGAATTGGCATAATGCACTGGATGTAGTCAAGCCTATTGCCACAATATTATTGAAGACCCTGCGGATCTGGGGAAATCTCAACCCAATCTGAAGTTATATTTGGTTTAAGATGAATGTTAGGTGCCAATTATCTAACCATAGTATCCGAGGAAGTGCTTTGGAGTGGATAAAAAAAACTTGCTGTTTCATGTTGGAATAAATGTTCTTTTCAGATTGGAATGATGTAATCAGTGGAGTACTGCGAGGATCAGTTCTTGGCTTGCAATTATTCACTGTTATTTATCAATGACCTGGAGGAAGGAACAGAATGTCATGTTTCTTAATTTGCCAATGATATGAAAATGTGGAAGATGGGTGTGGTTCTGCTATAGGATATAAAAAGTTTGTGAATAAGTGAAAGACCAGCTAACTGATTTTCAAGTAGGGAAGAATAAGGTCATGCACTTTGGTAAGAGAAATCGAAAGGCAGATTGCTTAAATTAGGCTGTGGGCCAAGGAGCTTTATTCTGCAGTTTCATGACCCAAGTCACCAAACTACATGAAATTTTCACATATTGTGTAAAATATTTTATATAAATCACCCCTGAAACTCGATATGAAGAAGACTTGCACATTTTTATTAAATTAGAGAAAAACCGGAAAAATGCCGGGAATTTTTTTAGTCCAATCAAAGCACATTTAACACTGAAGGCACACATTTAACATTGAGTTGTCTGCCAGTTGGCCAATCACGCGCTTTGTTTCAGGCTAGCACACAAAATGGCTGAGGGGGCTTCACAAATGCCTGTTTTACTGGAGATTCCGATGTGTTGTTCTGTGGAATAAATGTCGTGGAAACTTGCAGCAGGTAATTGTATTTAGTGGGAAAAGCATTAAAAAGGCTGAAGAAAGTGCTGCGAAGTGGATTAAAGTGCAAGAAAGTCTTCAAAGTCCCTGCTGATGTGCTGGAACACAAAGAAGGCCCCCCATGAATCAACTCTAACTGAAAGGTAAGACTAAAGTCTGAATTTATGAAAATCTATCTGTATGGAGTTTAATTAATTTAATTGCACCATTTTATAATGTGAATAAATTCATTCATTCATTCATTCATTCCTTATTCATTCACTCACTCACTCACTTACTCATTCATTCATGAAATTGAGGGCCTAAACTATAACACAGTCAATTAAACATTGTCACTAATGCCAGCTTGTAGTAGAGTAATAAGTCTTTAACAAATAATCTCGGAGCTGCCTGCGAAAACTTACCGGGAAAAAGTGCTCCGACCGCGGGGCCTAGGTACTCGCGGTAAAGTGAAGCCGCGGTCTCAATTAATAAGCGGCCGATTCGCGAACGCGGAGCCGCGGATCATCTCCGGGGGGGAGGGGGGGGCTGTACATAGTGCCGTCTGTAGCGGTCGTTTACAGACCCCGAGAACAGGAGAAAAATGGAGGGATATCGATCGCTCTTTACCGCGAGTACCTAGGCCCCGCGATCGGAGCACTTTTTCCCGGTAAGGTTTCGCAGGCAGCTCCAAGATTATTTGTTAAAGACTTATTACTCTACTACAAGCTGGCATTAGTGACAATGTTTAATTGACTGTGTTATAGTTTAGGCCCTCAATTTCATGAATGAATGAATGAGTAAGTGAGTGATTGGCCAACTGGCAGACAACTCAATGTTAAATGTGCTTTGATTGGACTAAAAAATTCCCGACATTTTTCCGTTTTTTCTCTAATTTAATAAAAAATGTGCAAGTCTTCTTCATATCGAGTTTCAGGGGTGATTTATATAACTTTTTTTACACAATATGTGAAAATTTCATGTAGTTTGGTGACTTGGGTCACAAAATCCTATTTCTAGACACATTTTTGATGCTTGGCCCACAGCCTAAATGGAGACATTCTGAAAGTGAAATTTCTAGTGCATGGATCAATGAAAAAGATAGCAGACAGGACCAACAAGCAATTAAGAAGGCAAACAGCAATTTGTGCTTCATTTTGGAGTTTAAACATAAGGGTGTTTTGTTGCATTTGTGAAGGGTCTTGGTGGGATCTTCACCTGAAATACGGCGTACGGTTTTGGTCCCCTTATCTAAACAAAAAAATGTAGTAAAACTGTAGGCAGTACAAAGGCAATTCACCAGGCTAATTCCTGGAATGGGATGGTTATTCTACCACGAGGGACTAAATAGTGTGGGCTTGTATTCCTTAGCCTTTAGAAGAATAAGGTGTAAACCTATTCAAACATAGAGGTTTGCAAGGGTGCTTGTCAGGATAGATGTTAGAATGTTTTCACTGGTGAGAAAGTCTTGAACAGAAGGACATATCAACAGGATAAGGGGCCAGTCATTTAAAAATTAAGTACATAGAAATTTCTTCTGTTAGAGAGTGGTGAATCTTTGGGATTCTCTGCCCTGCAAGTTTAGTTTAGAGTTACAGCGCAGGAACAGGCCCTTCTGCCCACCGGGACCACACCAACCAGCAATCCTTGCATATTAACACTAACCAGCACACACCAGGGACATTTTTACATTTACCAAGCCAATTAACCTACAAACCTGTACGTCTTTGGAGTGTGGGAGGAAACCAAAGATCTTGGAGAAAACCCATGTTGCTCACAAGGAGAATGTACAATCTCCGCACAGACAGCACCCGTAGCCGGGTTTGAACCTGGGTCTCTGACCCTGAAAGGCAGCAACTCTATCACTTTGCCACCATGCTGTCCTGAGGTGATTCTTATCAGTTTTGGACACTTTATATTGTTGCATGTTTATGTTACCTATAATATATTGATAAACCTGCATTTCATCACATCTTTCTAAATTTAGCTATTCTGAATATTGATGACGGTGCCCAGTCTCTTGAAATTCCCAACTCTGAATCTCCAATTAAGGAGGAAGAACAAGAGGGACAAATAAGCCCATATGAATATGTTGTTGTAAAATCAATGGCAGTAGGTGGAGAGTCTTTAAACCTGAGGGTAAGTATCCTACACATTTATTCTCATAAAGTTTGGCAGTTATCAGCAAAATATACAGTTCACTCTTGCTCTGTTCCAAATTGAGGTACCACCAATTTACCAGTCTTGCTCCCGATGTTACATTTTATTGCATGAAATTCATGGAATTGGAAAGGATAGGAAGAGGAATTGAAGAGAACGTTCAAGCTAAATTTAGAAAAACTGGTGGAGAAAAATGAAGAACTATCAACTACGTTATTCTGACTATAAGATTCAGATTCAGTTTCAACTTTAATTGTCATTGTCAGTGTACAGTACAGAGACAACGAAATGCAGTTAGCATCTCCCTGGAAGAGCGACATAGAATATGAGCAATAAATACATCTATTTCCATGCATACAGTCATAGTGTTTTCCTGGTGGGAGGAGTGTCCAGGGGGTGGGGTGATTGGCAATCACCGAGGTATATTGTTGAGTAGTATGACAGCCGCAGGGAAGAAGCTGTTCCTGGACCTGCTGGTCCGGCAACAGAGCGCCTCCCGGATGGTAGGAGGGTAAACAGTCTATGGTTGGGGTGAGAGCAGTCCTTGGCGATGCTGAGCGCCCTTCGCAGACAACGCTTGCTTTGGACAGACTCAATGGAGGGGAGTGAGGAACCGGTAATGCGTTGGGCAGTTTTCACCACCCTCTGCAGTGCTTTCCGGTCGGAGACAGAGCAGTTGCCATACCATACTGTGATACAGTTGGTAAGGATGCTCTCGATGGTGCAGCGGTAGAAGTTCACCAGAATCTGGGGAGACAGATGGACCTTTTTCAGTCTCCTCAGGAAGAAGAGACGCTGGTGAGCCTTCTTGACCAGAGTTGAGGTATTGTGGGTCCAAGAGAGGTCCCAATAGATGCAAAAATAATGTACAAGGGAAAAAACTATAAGAAATACTGGAGTAGCACTAATAGGATATTCAGCACCTTTGGACCGCTCCATTTAATAAGTCATGGCTAGTGTACACCAGTGCTACATCCCTGCACTAACCAAACTTCGCTGACCACTGAGTTCCTCCCAGCAGTTTGTTTTTATTACACTTAATATGTTCAATGTAAGATTATTGCAGTAAAAGATCTTTTTAAATGAAGATGCTGGAAATCTGAAATTAAAATAGAAAAATGCTGGAAATGTATTCAATACTTCAATCAGCATGTGTGGAAAAAAACATTTAATATTTCAGGTCAATATTTCATCAGATCTAAAGGGGATAAAGAGAACAACAAATTTGTTTTAAACTGGAAAGAAGACAGGGCAGGATAGGTAGTGCAAAGACAATATATTTGATTTTTAGATGGGTTAATAGAGATTTAAAATTCAAAACAAAATCCTTTTGGAAACAATGTGAAATTTCAGGGCAAAACAAAAAATCAGCTTTCACCATAGTAAGGGACTGCAGAAAGTATCCCTGTTTTATGTATTGATTTTTTTACAGAAGCTGGTTTCATTTCCAGGACTTTCATTGGGAAACTACTACCTTCTGCAGGGAATCTTGCATTTAGGAATATATTTATTATACTTCTCTGTGGGCGCTCAAGGGAATCATTGGTAATATTTCATACTCCACCTTGGGGTTCTGCAAGATGTATCGATGGCCAATTGTATGATGCCTAAGTTCTACCTTCAGCCTGTCAATGAATTGGATGGTTAGCGTTTTATCTTTTAGGTTTTCCCATGAGTTAATTTAACAGAAGTATATAAAATGTGATAATTTTTATTTCCATCGTTAAATATGCATGTGGAACAAAATGTAGAATTTTCAAGTTTTTATTTGTCATTCTACTTACTGTACTTGGTATCAATTGATTCGACATTTTGCTAAAACATTGCCTTCTTATATCGTTCCATTTACAGTTTTTAGCTTTAGATTCAGCCCCACGATCTACACTAATAACCTGTGCAAGTCCTTCCTATCAATTTCCTTTAAATACAAATTAAGGGGTTTCTTTGTGTGAGCTAAACAGTGTTTGAGTGTATGGATGTTGTATAAGGTCTTTGGGGTGAAATTGAGTTAGTTTAGGTTTGAGATACAGCGCGGAAACAGACCCTTCGGACCACTGAGTCCGAAGCCAACCAGAGATCCCCGCACACTAACGCCATTCTACGCACTAGAAACAATTTACAATTGTACCAAGCCAAATAACCTACAAATCTCTACGTCTTTGGAGTGTGGAAGGAAATTGGAGATCCCATGGAAAATCGACGCAGGTCACAGGGAGAACATACAGACAAGCAGCCGCAGTCAGGATCAAACCTGGGCCCCTGGCGCTGTAAGGCACTAATTCCACCGCTGCGCAACCATGCTGCCTTGTACTCAGGAACTTATATTTTTAATTATTAGCTTTCCTATACATTTTAAAGTATCCAGTCATCCCTATGACTTAATACAGTGAATTGTGACATTACTTGATATTTCATACTTTACAATACGCAATAATAATACTTGCTTTCCAATATCTCTAACCAAGTTTCATGAAGAATGACAACAATATCCTTTTCAAAGTGTGGTAACTGTGTAATTTCACACAATGTAATTTTTATTCTTGTTAAAGTAAATTGACAGCTAAAAAAAATGAAGATTATATTCAGTTGCCAAAAAGTTTTTCCCATCTTATTTTTCATCATGTGTTATATTTTAGGGATATTTTATTCATCAGCTTCCTGACATGACCAGACTGGTTTCCACATTAAAGGATCTGAACCTGTCATTCAATAGCTTTCGGGACATTCCTACTGAGGTGAGAGCAATATATTGTCATCTAATCAGTGTGGGTTTTTTTCCGACATGGACTGTACCTTAGCAATTTTGCAGTAAAACTCCTCCTGGCTATTTGCCATACATAGATTAATAATTGAAATATAGTCATTAAGGATGCTGTAAACATGAATTAAGTAAAACAGTTAGTATCTTATTACAACTTAAACATCGTACTAAACAATTGATTAATAATTTACAAATTCAGTAAGGGATTACCTAATATATATTAACATATGGTGCATTGCTATGTAACTTGGTATATCAAATCTACCCTTCTCCTGTCCTTTCTTCCGTAGGCCCTAAGCTTCTCTGTCATCCCCGAGTTGCCTCCCTCCCCCCCCCCCAGTCCCACCCCACCCCCCCCTTTCTCCTCCCCCACCCCCCCCCCCCCGGGCTCCTTTCCACCCATCTCTCCCTCTGAATTTACATTTCACTCATTTCTCTCCTTATCTCACACTGTCAAGTTTCCTTTTCACTTCTTGACTTTATTACCTACTACACCCATCTGCCAATCAAATTCCTCTTACCTGTATCTACCTATCACTTGCTAGGTTTTGCCCCACCCACGCCTTTCTTTTCTAGCTTTCTCCCCCACTACTTAAGACTGCAGAAGGATCCCGAACCAGAACGTCATCTGTCCATTCCCTCCACAGATGCTTTCTGACTCATTCTCCAGCATTTTGTGTTTTTCTCAACATCTATTGGTTTCTCTTTCTATATTTGATCACTATTATTGATCTTTAAAGCATATTAAGATTTACATATTTCTGTTGTCTGTTTTTTCCTTAAGATTTATCAATTATCCTGCCTTGAATTGCTGAATTTACGAGACAATCCAATTACGGAGATTTCTCCTGATATTGAGAAACTGACCAACCTGAGAATTTTTGACATTTCTTTCTGCATTGTTTCAGTTCTGCCTATTGGGTAAGGTGGTCCAAATATCTTATAGAATCTAATAAACATTTTACCATGCACTAATCATAATTTGGTCATTTTAAAACTGCTTTTGAGTGTGTGCTTGAAAATGTTAACTGTTCAGATGGCATTAGATTTTCAACATTCATTTTCCCAAGCAGCAAGCCAATGACATTTTTTGCTGTAAAATTAGGATTAGATTTATGACCTTGAGATTTAAAGGTTAATATTCTGGAAGCATACACTGGAACATTTTCGGGCTTCCAGTATTTTCTGTCCTTATTGCAGCCTTTAGATCTTTATCTATCAATAGTTTTGTAATTATGTAAAAGATTGTTATGTGCAGGAAATTATGCTTGTCAGCTTTGTGGGGGAATGCATGAACATTCTTATTTTCAGATTAGTTTATTGTCACTTGTACCGAGGTACAGTGAAACCCTTTTTATTGAGTACTAACCATACTTTTTCTGAAGTATATGTGCATACTCAAAATAACGTCACCATTATGTAGATTTATAGGTGACTGGGAGGGGGAGTGGGTTCCTGCTGCCTCCTCAATTTGCAAACATCTGAACAAAAATCCACACCACTACAAAAATCTGCACCACTACAATGACAATAAAGTAGTAAAGTAATTTTCCAATTACTTACCAGACTTATTTTTCCTCCAATATTGCCAAAGCATTCCTGTTTCTATTTTCTACAAAATTATGGAAAAACACCTTTCTGTGTTATTATGTTTTATTTGTAAACCTTGCCGATACTGTCATTTGCCTAGTATTGCACCAGCAGGATCTTGCTAATTGCCATCTTACTGACTAGGTACAATGCACAGATTCATCAACTCTATACAAAATAAGGTTTGAATTTCATTTTCAATTGCACAAATATGGAAAAAAATCCCAACTAGCTAATCCTAACATTAGTAGATGGTTGTAAATCGATACAATGATGGAATGCATCATGATCTATAACTAACCTTACTATTCAGAGGGATTTGCTAACTAAATTGCAGCTGAGGATTTGCCATTTATGTTATTCCAGTTATAAAATTGGACTTCACAAGTCTTTGAAAGTTGACAAATAATGCCGATAGAATCAAAGTGCATGAGGGCCAATAATATGACTACCCTGTATGTCATAGGATGTGCAGAAAATGGGTCTTCAGTGTGGAAAGAGAGGATTTTGTTCTTGTTCCACTAATCTTGCTGACTGACAAATAGATGTAGATCAAGAGTAGCAAGGTGCTCAAATTGATTACCGAACAACTGAAGGCATATATAACATGACTCTTTGAGCAAGTCATGGCTTTGTGCTGTACAGATATGTGCTGCATCTGATGAAAAATTATACAGATGTGAACTGAACACAATAGAGAAGCTTAAACTTCTTAATTCAATGGCAACAAGAGGAATGACCATGGGAGGAGGACCACATGTGGCTGAGGTGCCTGAGTTTGTCACACCACGTTTGTTGTGTATCCTGTCCACTCAATAATTAGTAAATTCATACCTCGCCTGCAGCGAGTTTGTTGTTTCGACTTTTTTTTAGTATGTCGAAAAGTATGTTTTAGTGTTTCTCTCTGTGTCTTGTGTGGGGGATGGGGGGGGGGGGGGGGGGGGGGGGGGGGGAAATGGGGCGAAACCATTTTTCAGGCACCTACCTCGATGGAGATGCAACTTTCTTCCTTGTTGCTTCTTTGCCCCCCTTCATCGCGGCCCTACAGCTGGTTTGGTGCGACCTTTCCTGGAGTCGGGCCCAGAGCTTCAGCGCTGGCGCAGCAGGAACTTTAACATCGCGGGCCAGAGCTTCGGCGGCGCAGTGGGGACTTTTAACATCGCGGAGGTCGCCGGAGAAGTGTTCTGACCACTGGCCTGCGGCCTACAACATCTTGAAGCCTTGGGCTGTGGAGCTTCTGGCGGCAGGCATGGAGCGGACCTTCTATCGTGGAGCAGGCAATCCGTCGCTGGGGATCGCCGGAGAAAAGCTCCGACCTCCGGCCTGCGGCCTACAACGCCATGGTCTCCGGTAAGGAGGTTGCTGATTGGGAGCTCCGGGCCGCGGGGTGTGCTCAACCTATCCCGACGCCGGAGTTCCAAACATCCCAACCAGAGGGCTTGAACATCGGGCCATCCGTAGCAGCGACTACGGAGGGTCTGGGCCCCGACCAGGGGTGAACAAGGGAGGAGGAGGAAGACTGTCTAAACCAAAGATCCTATAGCTGAACAAGATAGCCCACTCGACGAAAAAGCCGTAGTAGGGTCATGGGTAATCTTCAGCACCATTTCCGTAACCGGCTTCATCTCCACACCAAAGATCCTATAGCGGAGCAAAGATACTAATGCGGAGACGGAAGCTAGTTATGGAAACATCCTCGTAAAAATCTTCTCCTCAACAGCATTTTCTTTCTGCCTCTGCCTCTGCCTCACAATAAAAAACAAAAAAATGCCTATGTTCCTTCCACAGCGTGTGGGGAGTCTGGCCCGAATCAGCACGGCTGGGACGCCAGGGTAAAGTTGCGGGGAGGTTTGCAATGTATTTTTATGTAATGTTGTCCCTTGTCTGGGCCTTGAGTCTGAAATAAAGTTTATCATTTATATATAAAAATCTTGAGAAATATATATGTGTGTTATATGATTATATACATCTATATCACTTTCATATATGTGTGTGTTTTTTTCCTACACAATCTAATCAGTTGTATGGTCACTGAATAAAATCATCCTTAAGTTATACATCATTTGTTAATCTTGCTCAAAACAAATTTTATTTTGTTAAATACTTCATTTAGATAACCCCACCATTAGTCAGATCTCATTCCACTCTCTGGCTATTGGGAAGACCTGACCCATTTTATTGTTGAAAAACAATTCCATAGACACAAAAAAACATTAAGGAACATTCCAAGAGTAGAGCAACTGGAATCTTCATATTGCTATTATTTTACCAAATACCGCAGTTGTGAACAGTGTGATTAGATGAATTACAGAGTGCAAGTTTAATACAAAAATCAACTCAAACACAGCAAGTCAAGTCAAGTCAAGTTTATTTGTCACATACACATACGAGATGTGCAGTGAAATGAAAGTGGCAATGCTCGCGGAACAACAAAACAACCAAACAAATTATAAACACAATCATAACACACATATTATTTTACATAATAAATAATAGAAGGAAAAACGTTCTGTACAGTTAGTCCCTGGTGAGAAAGGCGTTTACAGTCCGAATTGCCTCTGGGAAGAAACTCCTTCTCAACCTCTCCGTTCTCACTGCATGGCAACGGAGGCGTTTGCCTGACCGTAGCAGCTGGAACAGTCTGTTGCAGGGGTGGAAGAGGTCTCTCATGATTTTGTTTGCTCTGGAGTTGCACCTCCTGTTGTATAGTTCCTGCAGGGGGGTGAGTGAAGTTCCCATAGTGCGTTCGGCCGAACGCACTACTCTCTGCAGAGCCTTCTTGTCCTTGGCAAGCAATTCCCGAACCAGATGGTAATGTTCCCGGACAAGATGCTTTCCACCGCCGCTGCGTAGAAGCACTGGAGGATCCTCGGAGACACTCTGAATTTCCTCAATTGCCTGAGGTGGTAAAGGCGCTGCCTTGCCTTACTCACCAGTGCTGAGGCGTGTGATGACCATGTCATATCCTCAGAGATGTGGACTCCCAGATATTTAAAACAGTTCACCCTATCCACAGGATCCCCATTTATACTCAATGGAGTGTACGTCCTCGGATGATGTGCCCTCCTAAAGTCCATGATCAGCTCCTTCGTTTTTTTGATGTTCAAGAGGAGGCTGTTCTCCTGGCACCAGAGTGCTAGATCAGCCACCTCCTCCCGGTAGGCCCTCTCATCATTGTCTGAGATCAGGCCCACCACCACAGTGTCATCAGCAAACTTAATTATTGAATTGGAGCTGAACCTAGCCACACAGTCATGTGTGTACAGGGAGTACAATAGGGGGCTGAGGACGCAACCCTGGGGCGATCCTGTGCTCAGGGTGAGGGACTTCGATGTATTCCCTCCCATCTTGACTACCTGGGGCCTGGCGGTGAGAAAGTCCAGGACCCAGGCACACAGGGAGGTGTTTAACAATATATTTTTTTTAAACCTTAAAAAAGAAAATTAACAGAATTATAATTTATTAACATATTAATCATGAACAAAAAATAACAGAATTATGAATCTAACCCTTATCACACACACTAACTGTCCCCCCCCCCGCAACGCTGATTACACTGCGAGAGGGATAACCAAAGTTGGGTCGAGTTTACTGAAATGGCCGAAGAAATGGCCGATATTCCGCTCCGTTGCGTACTACACGTCAGCCCATTGGATTTCGCAGAAGTGGACTATCTTGCTCTGCTATAGGATCTTTAGAAACATAGAAACATAGAAATTAGGTGCACAAGTAGGCCATTCGGCCCTTGAAGCCTGCACCGCCATTCAATATGATCATGGCTGATCATCTAACTCAGTATCCCCTACCTGCCTTCTCGCCATACCCTCTGATCCCCTTACCCACAAGGGCCACATCTAACTCCCTCTTAAATATAGCCAATGAACTGGCCTCAACTACCCTCTGTGGCAGAGAGTTCCAGAGATTCACCACTATCTGTGTGAAAAAAGTTCTTCTCATCTCGGTTTTAAAGGATTTCCCCCTTATCCTTAAGCTGTGACCCCTTGTCCTGGACTTCCCCAACATCGGGAACAATCTTCTTGCATCTAACCTGTCCAACCCCTTAAGAATTTTGTAAGTTTCTATAAGATCCCCTCTCAATCTCCTAAATTCTAGAGAGTATAAACCAAGTCTATCCAGTCTTTCTTCATAAGACAGTCCTGACATCCCAGGAATCAGTATGGTGAACCTTCTCTGCACTCCCTCTATGGCAATAATGTCCTTCCTCAGATTTGGAGACCAAAACTGTACGCAATACTCCAGGTGTGGTCTCACCAAGACCCTGTACAACTGCAGTAGAACCTCCCTGCTCCTATACTCAAATCCTTTTGCTATGAAAGCCAACATACCATTCGCTTTCTTTACTGCCTGCTGCACCTGCATGCCTACCTTCAATGACTGGTGTACCATGACACCCAGGTCTTGCTGCATCTCCCCCTTTCCCAATCGGCCACCTTTGGTCTAAACTGTATTGCCTTCCACCATAGTGAAGAATGCTGTGGTGGATGGCTGTGTTGAATTGTGTTGTGTATTGTGTTCTTTTTTAATTGTAACGCTGCATGGTAAATTATATTTCACTGCACCTTATGCTGCATGTGACAAATAAATTTGAATTTGAAAGGTGTCATTAACAGTGTTACCAACTGACACTAAACAATAAACTGCTAATTAAAGCTCCGTTTGGGTGTCACAGGATCAGTCCGCTCCAGACCTCATCACAGACGGTCAAAAAGTGGATGAAAGTGCTGAATTTCAAAGGTGAGGTGAGAGCCAGTAAAGCAGCATTTGACTGACAATGACTTTGGAGAGGCTCATACTGGTCAATGGATACTAAGGATAAAACATTGCAATGACTGGTGCTATCTTTCACAAAGCTAGATATCATTGTTGGAGGTCAATCATTCCAGCTCTCTAGGGCATTGCTCCAGGACGTCTTTAGATTAGGTACTGATTGTGGAAGATCAGCCATGATCACATTGAAGGGCCGAATGGCCTACTCCTGCACCTATTGTCTATTGTCTATTAATTAATTTACCTGCATAATCCAGAATCTACCTGCATAATCTTCAGAGCCATGTGCATGCCATCTAATTATACTCTGTACATGGCAAACCAGCCAGTCAGACCAAAATGCCCATTAAATCTATCAAACCGTGTTGGTGCTGAAGTTGTTGTAGTTGACAACACTTAAAAACAAGGCACTTTTCATTTGCCTACCAAATACACATGAGATGTTAAAGATGCCTGGGTAGGTAGAACGTATGGGTAGTGAACATTGAAGCAAATCTTGTTCCAAATAGTACCAAGAGCTGCCATTACTGGCCATAATGGCAGTAATTGCATCCGGTAGGCGGCGCGGCTCTGGCCAGCAGCGGCCTCTGCAGCCTGTCCGCGTTTTATTATTTTTTGTCGGTGTTTTTATGTAGTGTTTGTTATTTTATGTTGGGGTGTGTGTGTGGGGGGGGGAAAACTTTTTGAATCTCTCCCTGCACTGAGACCCGACCTTTTCTCGTCGGGTCTCAGTCGTCGTTGAGGCCGTAACGAGGAGCGGCCTCCAACAGGAAGAGACCGGGGGACTCAGGTGTCGACTCACCTCACCGTCGCGGAGCTGGCCGGGTCCGGAGCGGTGGAGGAGCGCTGCTGCTGGGTGCTGTTGCTGCTGCTGCTGCTGCTGCTGCCGGAGAGTCGGAGGCTGCTGCTGCAGGTCTGTGGACGACGGCGCCGAGCCCACGGCTCCCTGGGGGGAGACCGCTTTTCGGGGCTTCTGCGGCGGCGACTTCTCCCGCCCGAGTTGCGGGGTCGAAGAGCTCCTGGAGCGGGGCCTGACACCGCTGCCCCGCGCGGCTGGAATGGCCGCGGACTCTGCGAGCGCACACCGGGGGCACCAACACCAAGACCCGGTGTGCGACCTCGCACCACCCGGCGTGGCTTTAATGGCCGCGGGACAATCGCCATCGCCAGCCGGGGGCTATGACTTTGACTCTGACATCGGGGGGGGGGGGGGAGAGTGCAGTGGAGAGATACGTTTATTTGGCCTCCATCACAGTTATGTGATGGATGTTTATGTTAAATGTAATTATGTTGTGTCTGGGGTCTATTTGTGTGTTATGAATGGCTGCAGAAACGGCAATTCGTTTGGACCTCCAGGGGTCCAAATGACAAATAAATTGATTCTGATTCATAAGACCGTGGATCTTCCTGATGTGATCTTTGGAAATATTAAGAAAACTAAAAAAAGTATGTGAACACCTGAGCTCAGATTTTTTCCTCTGTGTGCAGGTAGTTGAAGAATGGCCAAGCTGTTCTTAAAGGGCCTGTCCCACTTGGCGATTTTTTTCGGCAACTGCCAGCATCATTGACCGACGTATCAGGGTCGCCAAAAGATTTTGAACATTTCAAAACCCAGCGGCAAGAAAAAAAATGTTAAAGCTTTTATGATCCTCTTTGGCACATAGAATTATGTGAACAGCTGCCAGTGATGAGTGCCTTCAGAAAGCTGCTGTGTGTTTAAAGTTTATTGCCGAAAATACCAGTCAGCTCTTTAGTGTGTAATTTAGGTTTTTGCCATACTTTTACGGATGATAAAAACGTATTTTACAGATTTACATATTTTTTCATATTGTCTGTTTCTTCTTTAAGATATATCAATTCCCCTGCCTCGAATTGCTGAACTTAAGAGGCAAACCAATTGCACATTGGAAATGCTGATGACGAGTTTGGTTTTTGCTGTGTAAGTTAATGGAAAATTACAGCGCTGAGTGGGAAAATACTAGGTTCTGTTGCAGTTGTGATGACAAAGTAAAGCCCCTGTCCCACTTACGTGCCCTTGGCACGCTAATTACGCGACCTCTTCGTTGCGTTGCGTTGCGATGGTCCCGCGAGAGTCATGCTCGACTTCATGCACCTGCACAGCCGTCTGGAGCGCGTGCCGTCATTTGACGATGGACATAAAATGCAGGAGTAACTCAGCGTCTCTGGAGAGAAGCAGTGGGTGATGTTTCGGGTCGAGACTCTCCTTCAGTCTGAAAGAAGGGTCTTGACCCGAAACGTCATCCATTCCTTCTCTCCAGAGATGCTGCCAGTCCCACCGAGTTACTCCTGCATTTTGTGTCTATCTTCAATTTTCTTGGCCCCGCACTGGTAGTAGAAGTGGAGGCAGATCCGGATGTGCAACGGCCGTGAGCCCCAGGCTGAGTTCGATGATCGTTTGCCTGCTTCTGCTGCTGTTCGAGGTGAGACGTTGCGTTGCGCCAGGGTCTTGGGCCTGTCCCTCTTTGGCTGTCAGTTACGCTACAGGCCGGTGGCGCGCGAAGATTTCATTCGGTACAAAATCCCGGAGAGACGCGCGATACCGCGCACAAGTCCATACCCCTCCGCATTTCTCAGTGGGACCGGCCCCGCGCGGCCACACGATGCCCGTGCCAAGGACACGTGTGGGACAGGGCCTTTAGACACTAACTTTGAGGAACCTGACTGTTTGTGATAATGAAACCATGCGCTTGCGATTCAATTGTTTGAGTCATTTAACCTGATCACTGGTGACAGGGGTGAAAATCGCTATCAAAACATGGGGGACTTCTTGGTGGCCGCACACACACACACACACACACACACATGCGCGAGGCTTCGGAGGCTTTGGCCATGTAATATCGGGAGCTGACCTGGTTGGTGACCGTCTCCATACTCCAGCTGCAGCAGCTTTGTCCGCCCCAAATCGTGGGGCTTGAATCGGCCCATACACGGCTTAAAATCGGCCGTGGGATCTTCCATCGCCCAGTGGGGGCTTCAAGATCGGGAGCATCAATTGCCTCGACGCAGCAGTTTGATTGCCTGACCGCGGGCCGATTTTAAGCCACACCGGGTGATGAAAGGTCCCGCAAATGGGCCGATTCAGCCCTTAGAAAGCGTCTGATACCCGCTTGAATCTTTCAAAAGCTACAAAGTGATAAATAACACTTAAACAAATAAAACTGAAGCAAATAAAGGCAAACAGAAGAACCAACCTTGGAGGGGAGAGAGGGAAATGGGAAAAAATACTAAATAACGTGAGTGACCGTGAATGAGGGATTTACCTGCAAGCCAGCCAGGAAACCTGTTCAACCGGAGCCCTTAATGAGTTGACCCATTTATATCCAATACCCGTTTAAATCTTTCCCGTCCACCGATACATCCAATTAGTTCAAATGGTAATTGTACCCGCATCAGACAGTTTTAAGAAATTCTCCGTGAATACCTTCAGTAATACTTGAAGGTCAAAACTCAATTGATAATAAATCGTGTTAATACGATGTTAATAGTGTCATTTAACAAGCGCTTAACAGTGACCGTTAACAGATCGTTTTCGTCTCAGAGGAATCAAGTGATAAACGACTCCAATCGCTCAAGTATTGTATGTTTGTGTAATGGATGAGCATGGAGGTATTGTCCCCCACCTCTCAAAACATGGGGGGTTTGTTCTCTCAAGGTGTGGATTGTTTTCTTGCTGAAATTGATATTGTTTCTTGGCTCAAGTCATGGCTTTTAAAACATGGGGATGGGGGGGGGGGGGGAGGAAGAGACACACATTTTCCTGGCCTTTACTCACACAGGGACCACACACACACACACTCTTGTGCATCCTCCACCTTTATCCTCCAATGTCAACATCAGTTCCTTAGTTTAACTGACGTTGAGAGCAAGAAGGTTGTTCTGGCACCATTTGGTCAGTGTTAAAAGTGGAATATATGATTTCTCTAAACAGCTTCTTGCTTTACATTTGCAGAGAACTTATTGGTCGACAGATGTTTGTTTCAAGGACAATCAGAAAGAAAGACTTCCTATATTTTTTACAGAAAGAACTGCTTCATTATAGCTACCTATCCTGCTCTGATAACTATTTTTCATCCATGAGCCTTGCTTGGGTTTGAAATTCAGGGTAAAATATGATTAAGGTTCCTCAGTCACTTGCCGTTAAATTGTTTGAGATAGTGTCTTTGAAATGAAGTATTAAAATGAGCTCTAGTCTACTTGTTGACGAATGCTGCATGATGGAGAGCGGGGATGCAGGCAATGTATCAGTCTCACAGCTACTTTGACTCGGGTTCAAGTTGCAGCTGCTACGGCAATGCAAGTTTTACACATTCTTGTCTCCCCACAATGGAAATTTCCAGACGAATATGGATGCTTTGGCCATTGGAGCTTCCAAGTTTTAGATTAGCAAACTTTGTGTGGAGAACTTATCCAGAAAAATAATTAGTGGTGGGATAGAATAATTCCATCATCCTCGTTTCAGAATTTGAATTTATCTGCAAATAAAAAGCTGATAATAAATGTGAGCATCAAGTTGTTGGATTTTTGGAAAAGCCCAACTGGTTTACTTATGTCATTTAGGGAAAAGGATCTAGTTTTTTTGCCTGGGTTTGGTTTAAATGCGACTCGATTCGGTGGTCCACTTCCTTTTAATTTCCCTTTGAAGCTTAGTAAAAAACATAGTTGTATCAAGCTGAAACAAACTGTTACCAGTATTTCGGGAAGAAGGAACTCCATCACCTGTTCAAGGCAGAAGCATGGCCAATAATAATGACTTCGGAGAGCAATGCCAAAAACAAGTGACTTCTAAAAATGAAATTGTGCTACAGATCAGCCACAATCTATTTGAATGGCAGAACAGTCTTAGGGGAACTGAATGTCTTACTTCTGTTCCTAAGTTCTCAAACAAAAGCCTTCTAAAGAGGAAACCAATTACTTGGGTACAATGCATTTGAAATGAAGTGAAACCAAGCATGTCACTCTGCAAGTTTAATTTGGAAATCGAATAACTTAATGCAAAGATGCATTCAGCTGTTATAATTTTCAAAACAATTGTAATGGATATGTACTCTGAAATTATTTTTCATATATATATATATATTTAAAGTAAAGCAATCTGTCAGTAAAACATAAGGTAGACAAAAATGTTGGAGAAACACAGCAGGTGAGGCAGCATTTATGGAGCGAAGGAAATAGGTGACGTTTCGGGGGAAACCCACCACCCTTGGTGTAAAAAGGTCACCAAATCTTCTCCCCTTCCCCCCCACGTCACCTTAAACCTATATCCTCTAGTTCTCGATTTGCTTACTCTGGTCAAAAGACTTCATTTACCCAATCTATTCCTCTCATGAGCTTGTACACCTTTATGATCACCCCTCATCCTCCTATGTACAAGGAATAAAGTCCTAGCCTGCTCAACCTCAAGGTAAATCTTTGTCACCTCCATTTCTTCTTATCTGTTGCATTAAATCTGCTTTATCCGATGCTACTGGAAGCATTTATCATTCCTTCCTTTATCAAAAATCTCTGGGTTTGAACACACACTCAAATCTCTTAAATTTTTCTGTTCTCCAGTAAACAATTTCTGTTTCTCTAGTCCCTCCTTGTGAAAATATCCCATCTATGTTTCCATTCTAATAAATCTATTTTGTACCATCACTTGACACTTAAGACATACTTCATAAAGTGTGATGCCCAAAGTTGGCCAAAATAATACCACTGGTGTGTTTTCTAAAAGTTCAGTGCAACTTTGTTACCTTAATAAATCCAAGGATCTCTTTTAAACAACTTTCTCAGCTGCCTTTCTCAAGTTTATATGAACTCACTCCTGTTTCCCCTTTAAGATTGGACCATTTAGTTAATTGCCTCATTTATTTTACCAAACTTAATTACTTCAGCCTTCCTCGCATTAATTTTAACTTGCAATATGTCCATCTGTTTTATGTCTATCTCTTCCTGAAATCTGCGGCTTTCTTTCTCATTGGTCACTGTATTGTCATATGCTATCTTCTTGCTATTGAGGGAGTGCAGCGTAGGTTTACAAGGTTAATTGCCGGGATGGCGGGACTGTCATGTGCTGAGAGAATGGAGCAGCTGGGCTTGTACACTCTGGAGTTTAGAGGGATAAGAGAGGATCTCATTGACACATATAAGATTGGTAAGGGCTTGGACACGCTAGAGGCAGGAAACATGTTCCCGATGTTGGGGGAGTCCAGAACCAGGGGGCACAGTTTAAGAATAAGGAGTAAGCCATTTAGAACGGAGACGAGGAAACACTTTTTCTCACAGAGAGTGGTGAGTCTGTGGAATTCTCCGTCTCAGAGGGCGGTGGAGGCAGGTTTTCTGGATGATTTCAAGAGAGAGCTAGATAGGGCTCTTAAAAATAGCGGAGTCGAGATATGGGGAGAAGGCAGGAACGGGGTACTGATTGGGGATGATCAGCCATGATCCCATTGAATGGTGGTGCTGGCTCGAAGGGCCAAATGGCCTACTGTCTATTGTCTATTGCCATTTATGCACTATATACATAACTTTGGGTCATTAATACCAATATGAAATAGGGGAAATTGTAGAACTTCTAACAAGGAACAAAGAAGTGGCAGAGCAATTAAACAAATACTTCAGTTCTCTCTTCACAGAATAGGACATACATAACTTCTTAGAAATGCTAGAGAACCAAGAGTCTAAAGAAAAGGAGGCGTTAAAGTAAATCACTGTAAGTTAACAAAATGGTGTCATAGAACTCAAGGGCACCGACAGCCTATTAGTGGGCATGATGATCTACATCTCAGAGTGCTAAAAGATGTAACCATAGAAATAGTGGGCACTTTAATTGTAGCGAGATTCATTTTTACAAATATGTGGATATTTTCTTTACAGGCTGTTCCTTTTGACACATCTTCAGTCACTCAATGTTGCCTACAACAAGATCTCTTTCATTCCCAATGACATTAGAAACCTCAGGTTAGTGATCTTTAACCTTTGCAATTAATTGCACCATTTCCAATCTTATGATTTCAATCATGTAAAAGCAGGTTAGTTTTCAATATACTTTCTAATTATTGGGATTACTTTGAACTATTCAACATCTATTGAACTTTTAAATTACGATAAAATTGCAGTTGTAAAATTGTCACCGAATTTTATATCATGAATTTGAAAGACATAACAAAATGCTGTCAAATTGTAATAAATGTGTACTAAGCATGCAGAACATAATTTTCTTCATAAATGTAAGGTAGCATTTTGCTAGGAGGAATGAGGGGGCACAATCATTTCAAAAAATATCAGATAGGGGAGGGATTGACAAGTTAAAAGGAGATAAGCAAACTTCAATTTAACCATATAACCATATAACAATTACAGCACGGAAACAGGCCATCTCGGCCCTACAAGTCCGTGCCGAACCCATTTTTTCTCCCCTTAGTCCCACCTGCCTGCACTCATACCATAACCCTCCATTCCCTTCTCATCCATATGCCTATCCAATTTATTTTTAAATTATACCAATGAACCTGCCTCCACCACTTCCACTGGAAGCTCATTCCACACCGCGACCACTCTCTGAGTAAAGAAGTTCCCCCTCATATTACCCCTAAACTTCTGTCCCTTAATTCTGAAGTCATGTCCTCTTGTTTGAATCTTCCCTATTCTCAAAGGGAAAAGCTTGTAAGCTTTTAATTTTTAGACAAATAGAATTTAGTTTATTTACCTTTAAATAGAAAATAACTGGTGATTAGACTATACTTGGAGGGCTGTTTCAGTTCTGGTCCTTATTATATTTTATTTATTTATATATATCATCATAATTTAATCTGATTTTTTGAAATATTATCAATAATTATATATATAAATAATTATTGATAATATTTCAAAAAATCAGATTAAATTATGATGCCAAAACTGAAAAGTGCCAAAACTGAAAAGTTATAACTATTGGGAAAGGAGGTACGGATTGAAGCTTACGCTCGATTAAAGAGGATGACATGATAGAGGTTTTCAAAGTAATGGAGGGGGTTAATAAAGTCAATGAAAAGACGTAATCCACATTTGCGAGTTGACTGTGCGAAACTATGGGCCATGAAATTGAAAAGGAATTTACAAGAAACATATCTTACCCAATATATGCATTTCTCTCTAGGCCAACAGAACACATATATATCTGCTCATTCCAATAAGCGAGTTCGGTATTCCGACTGCACATGCCCAGGTCATAGGTCACAAGCAAAAAAACACTGGTGGCAGCCGTGCCGTGGCATGGACACAGACGTGCGCCTCATCCGCAGCCAGGATCGATCCCGCGTCTCCGGCGCCACAATCGCTGCCGAACCACCACTGGACCATCCCCATCCCCTCCCAAGGGCCCCCCCCCCCCCATCCGGGGTCGGCCAGAGATGTCAGGAGTCCGACGGGAGCGGTGCCCCCAGGCTCACAGCCAGCGCAGAGAAGCAGTGCTAAATCCAGCTCAACTATGCCTGTTTCGTCGGGTTAATCTAACAGCCCTGCCTGGACTTACGGGAACGGCGCCCAGGCTTACAGGCAGTGCGGAGAAGCAGCGCTAAATGCAGCTCAACTCTGCCTGTCTCGCCGTTTAACCTACAGCCCTGCTTGGACTGACGGGAGCGGCGGCCCAGGCTTGCAGCCAGCACAGAGAAGCAGCGCTAACTCCACGGCTCCAGGCTGGCGTCCAGGCAGGGTTGCAGGTTAACCTGGCGAGACAGGCAGTGTTGAGCTGGATTCGGCGCTGCTGCTCCATGCTGGCTGTGGGTCTGGGGGCACCACTCCCGTCTGATTCCCGACGTCACTGGTCGCCCCCGGACAGGGGAGGGGGCGGTACTCGGGAAGATACGAGGATGGTCCAGTGGCAGTTCGGCAGCAATTGCGGCGCCAGAAACCCGGGTTCGGTCCTGGCTGCAGATGAG
Organism: Leucoraja erinaceus; assembly: GCF_028641065.1. Taxonomy (NCBI): domain Eukaryota; kingdom Metazoa; phylum Chordata; class Chondrichthyes; order Rajiformes; family Rajidae; genus Leucoraja; species Leucoraja erinaceus. The sequence goes on from NC_073389.1 coordinate 32,917,771, forward strand.
GCGCAGGTCTGTGTCCATGCCCCGGCACGGCTGCCGAGAGTTAACATCGCTTGTGACCTTTGACAAATCCCATGATTCCTTGCGTTTTTCAGAATACCGAACTCGCTTATTAATCCCTCTCGCCCAGTCTTCATATTCTGTCAATAGTTTATAATAGTTATAATTATACAATTTAATTTTCTATTAAATGTTTGGTTCATTCCAAACAACAGCACTGTTGTGTAAAATAAGATATCCATTATTTCCTCTCTTACTTTTCTTGGGCACCTCAAATTTGTGTGTGGTGATAACAAAGCAGTTTCTCCTTATTTACTTAACAAAAAAATTTTTTTATTCTCCACTTAACCTTGTCAGCTGTAATGAGGACATTGCTCATGTTTCCACACTCCACACACAGTTGCAGTCTCTCATTCTTAGTTCCATTGTAGCAAATATCTTCTGCATCCTTCCCAAGACTTTGAATCCTTTCTTAAAGAGTAGTCCTTAGATATTAACACCATGCTTCAGATCAAGACTAGCAAGAATTCTATAAATGTTAAGCATAATTTCACTGCTTTTCTCCAAATTATTGAACCTATACATTTCCGCTGCTTTCAATGAGTTGGTGCGTTTGTACAAAATGCTCCTTAATTTTTCTTTAATAAACTGGTCCTTGATGCCTCAATTAAATCATGCCTCATTAATCATCTAATAATTTCTTCACTCCATTCCACAACTTCTATCGAGATACAGTGAAAAGAATGTGTTTTGTGTGCTATCCAAGCAAATCATAGTATAATGAGTACATCAGGTTGTTCAAAATAAAAAAAATAAACTAGTTGCTAATAGTATTGCAACTAAAGCAAATGTACAAAAATAAATAAAGTTCACTGTGTAAGATAAGAGCTTATGCCTTTGGGCAAATAGCAGAGGCTAACACGAAGCTGAGAATTGGGATAAAGAGGTTATTTTTAGTTTAAGTTCTAACTGGTCTTCAAATCTCAGCACTGCATTTTATGAAAGGTGTAATAGTTTTAGAGATGGTGCAGAAGAGATTTACCAGGAAATTCCAGGAATAAGGGACTTTAATTATACAGCGAGACTGAAGGGTCTGGATTTCCTTGGTAGCAGTGCCGGATTAAGATGAAGAGAGACCCTATGCTATTCCACTTGTGAGGCCCCTCCCAATCCCCCATCCCGACGATTAGAGGAAGAATTTTTCTTAAAGAATTGTTCCTTATTGACAATCATATTGCAAAAATCTGAATCAAATCTGAATCAAATCTGCTTCCAAAAACCGTTTACAAAACAAGTATGCTTTTTCCTATCGTTAACAAAGATGCTACAAATAAACTTAGTTTTATTACTAACCTGACAGTGGCAGCCACAGCACTATACAGTAGGTTTCTAGCAACGATTATCAGCTCCACCCCTAGCATTGCTCCTAGCCAACTTCCTAGTTCAAATATCTTTGCACATTCCTACTTACCCCTGAGTTTTGACGTTTGAAGCCTGCAAGTATCCAAAGATGTTCCCTGCACCTGCCATCGTTGCTTACTGGAGCACGTGTGAAAGCTTGCCGGACCACGGTGCTACCAGATTGACACCGATGTGCAGCCGAGCAAGGCCAATGAGATAAGGGGCTGGAAAGCTGCGCTTTTAAAAAATGTATTTATTGCCAGTGCTAGTGTTGAGTTATCGGCTTAAAACAGTATTATTCAGAAATGGAGGGCAAGGAAAATTACTGAAGGGTTGTTTGGAGACTACAGTGCATTGTGACAGCATACGTAAGAAAGGCCTATGACAGTGTCAAAAATATTATACACCTTGGCCAGAAGCCCCCTAGATTTTGAGGCCCTAGGCTTCAGCCTGCCAAGCCTATAGGTAAATCCGGCACTGCTTGGTAGACAGGAGGATCCAATGGGATCCAAGAGAAGCTTTTAAAATTATGCCGAGATAGTCGGCAGAACCTGTTCCCTTTGTCAGAGGGATCAAGAACTAGAGGATGTAGATCAAAGCTAATTACAAACAAATCAAAAAGTGACATGAGAGACAACTTCTTTGTACAAGGAATTATTAGTGGCTTGAATGCACTACCAGAAATTTGATGAAGAAAGATTCAATCATTACACTCAAATGGGAACTGGATAAGAACTTGAAAGGGAAAGATATTTAAAGGATTGAGATAATTATTTGGAATATTGCCTGCAATTCTGGTCACCCCATTTCGATGGCATTTTGTTATTGAGATTGGTGGTCCACCACAAAAATTATGCATGCGTTCCATACCATGCTACGTGATATACAGCATAGAAATAGGTCTTTTGACTCAACTCGTCCATGCTGCCCAAGATGTCTATCTGAGCAAGTTGTAGCTGCCTATGTTTGACCCATATCCCTCTAAACTTTCTCTATACATGTTCCTATTCAAATGTCTTTTAAACTTTGTAATTGCAATCGCCTCTACAGCTTTCTCTGGTAGTTTGTTCCACATACCCACTATTCTCTGGGTGAAAGATTGCATACAGGTTCCCTTTTAAATCTTTGCCTCTCATCTTAAATCTGTGCCTTCTACTTTTAGACACCTTCACCCTGGGAAAAAGACTGTGACCATCCCTCAGCCTCCTGCTTCAGAGAAAAAAGTCCCAGTCTATCCAACCTCTCTTTGTAAGTCAAGACCTCTAATCCCTGTAATATTCTTTTGAATCATTCTATACCCATCCCAGTTTAATGACATCCTTCCTATAGCTGGGTGACCTGAATTGCATACTATACTCCAAGTGTGGTGCCACAATCACTTGTATCGTTGTAACCTGCCATCCCATCTGCTGTACACAATGCCCTGATCAACAAAAGCAAGCATGCCAAACACCTTTTTTCACCACCCTATATCTGTGTCACCACTTTCCGGGAATTTATTTAGCTCAACTCCCAGAACTCTCTTTTCAAAATTACCCACTTGTGCCCTACCGCTTATTCTGTAAGTCCTGCCCTGGTTTAGCTTACCAAAATGCAACACCTCACACTTGTCCAAGTTGAATTCCATCTGTCATTCCTTGGTCCTCTTCCCCAGTTCATCAAGATGTTGTTGTAATCTTAGATAATCCTCTTCACAGTCCACTACACCACCAATTTTATGTCGTCTGCAAATTTACTAACTTTGTTAACAATATCAAGTTACCTATAGGGCTGTTTCTTTGAATGCAAGATTTATACATCTAATATATTAATTAGAATTGAAAAGATAATTGTTACATTAACATCAACTATAAAGAACATTTATTGTTTTAATGATGACTTGATCTTCATGAACATTTTATTATCCAGACAACTTCAGTTTTTAAATGTTGAAGGAAATGAGCTGGGTTCACTGCCAACTGGCCTTCTCGAAGTCCCATTGAAGCATATACGCGTGCATAATAATTACATGCATCCTTTACTTTGGGAAGAAAACAAACAGAACCAACCACAACACCTAATTGATCTAGCTGCGCTCTCTTTCACCAAGAGCAATTTACATCAACATTACATCAATGTACCGGATGAGGTGCAATCTAAACTGAGCAAGTAAGTATCTTGCAGTACAATGAACCGAGATAATGGGCTTGATTCTCTTGCTGTCTACACTTTTGGCAAATTTTTCTTATAAAACTGTTTGATGCATTTACAGGGCAATGATCCAATTCCGACTTCTTCAGCTATCTTTACTTGTGTCCATTATATAGTTAAGTAAGGAAAAAGGGGCTCGACATGAAAGTCTATGATATGATATCATACGTTAACTTCAATACATGCAAATATTGAAGTGGTCGTAAAAACAGTAAATGCTGAACAGGTGGAGCAAGATCCGTGGAAAGAGAAACAAGACAATAGGTGCAGGAGTAGGCCATTTGGCCCTTCGGGCCAGCACCGCCATTCGATGTGATCATGGCTGATCATCCACAATCATTTCCCCGTTCCTGCCTTCTCCCCATATCCCCTGACTCCGTTATCTTTAAGAGCCCTATCTAGCTCTCTTGTGAAAGTATCCAGAGAACCGGCCTCCACCGCCCACTAAGGCAGAGAATTCCACAGACTCACAACTCTCTGTGTGAAAAAGTATTTCCTCATCTCCGTTCTAAATGGCTTACCCCTAACGGATAACATTTTGGGCATGTGGCCCATCATCAAAACTGGGAAAGAGAAAGCAAGTTGATTTTCTGTGGCAGTGAAGGTAGGAGAACGATGAACAGAAAAAACAGAAAAATGATATATTTCTGATGGGATGTTTCTCTTTCTACAGATGCTGTCTGACCTGACGAGTGTTCCTGTTGAATGTATCCAGCATTTTCTGTTTTTCTTTTCATTTGCAATTAAAGTACCAGTTTATGGAAAATATCATATATAACCCACAACTATCTCTTTGCCAGTCCCCTCCCCCCCGTCCCCCAGCAAACGCCATACTTCTTCAACGCCACTCCTGGTTGTGATATTACTATGTTAATTGCAAATTATTCTCTGTTTAAATCTTTTAAATACTGTAGTAGTGGTGGTAGTAGTTCAAGGTGGCAACTCTGTCACCTTTTCATGGACAATTAACAATGAGTTGATTGCTCTTTTAACTTCTGGAGAGCCATTTCATTTTTTCTATCATAAAATACCTGAACACCTGTAACTAGGAAAATGAACAAGGGGGAGCCAGTGGATGTAGTGTACCTGGACTTTCAGAAAGCATTTGATAAGGTCCCATATATGAGATTAGTGGGCAAAATTAGAGCACATGGTATTGAGGGTAGGGTACTGACATGGATAGAAAATTGGTTGGCAGACTGGAAACAAAGAGTAGGGAGTAACAGGTCCCTTTCAGAATGGTAGGCAGTGACTAGTGGGATACCGCAAGGTGCTGGGACCGCAGCTATTTACAATATACATTCATCATTTAGATGCAGTGATTAAAAGTAACATTAGCAAATTTGCAGATGACACAAAGCTGGGTGGCAGTGTGAAATGTGAGGAGGATGCTATGAGAATGCTGGGTGGGTGGGTGAGTGGGCAGATGCATGACAGATGCAGTATAATGTAGATCAATATGAGGTTATCCACTTTGGTGGCAAGAACAGGAAGGCAGATTATTAACTGAATGGTGTCAAGTTAGGAAAAGGGGAAGTACAACGAGACCTGGGGATCCTTGTTCATCAGTCACTGAAAGCATGCAGGTACAGCAGGCAGAAAGCCAATGGCATGTTGACCTTTATAACAAGAGGAGTTGAGTATAGGAGCAAAGAGGTCCTTCTGCAGTTGTACAGGGCCCAAGTGAGACCACCACGCATGGGCCCCAGCTACGCTTGCATCTTTGTCGGGTACGTTGAACAATCCTTGTTCAATACATACCAGGGCCCCATCCCCGACCTCTACCTCCATTACATTGACGACTGCTTTGGGGCCACCTCCTGCACCTACACACAATTGACTGACTTCATCCACTTCACCACCAACTTCCATCCGGCACTCCAATACACCTGGACCATTTCCGACACTTCCCTATCATTCCTTGACCTCACCATCTCCATCGCAGGGGACAGACTTCTGACCGACATACACTACAAACCAACTGACTCACATGGCTATCTGGATTACACTTCTTCCCACCCTGCCCCCTGTAAAGACTCCATCCCCTACTCCCAATTCCTCCGCCCACGCCGCATCTGTTCCCAGAATGAGACATTCCATACCAGGGCATCGGAAATGTCCTCGTTCTTCAGGGAACAGGGATTCCCCTCCGCCACCATAGATTAGGCTCGCACCAGGGTCTCATCCATACCCCGCAACACTGCTCTCTCTCCCCATCCCCGCACTTGCAACAAGGGCAGAGTCCCCCTGGTCCTCACCTTTCATCCCACCAGCCGGCAAATACAACACATAATCCTCCGCCATTTCCGCCACCTCCAACGTGACCCCACCACACACATCTTCCCATCTCCCCCTATGTCTGCCTTCTGCAAAGACCGCTCCCTCCGCAACTCCCTTGTCAATTCTTCCCTTCCCTCCCGTACCACCCCCTCCCCGGGCACTTTCCGTTGCAACCGCAAGAAATGCAACACCTTCCCTTCACCTCCCCCCTCGACTCCATTCAAGGTCCCAAGCAGTCGTTCCAGGTGCGACAAAGGTTCACCTGTATCTCCTCCAACCTCATCTACTGCATCCGCTGCTCTAGATGTCAGCTGATTTACATCGGGGAGACTAAGCGGAGGTTGGGCAATCGTTTCGCCGAACAACTCCGCTCAGTCCGCAATAACCTACCTGAACTCCCGGTGGCTCAGCACTTCAACTCCCCCTCCCATTCTCAATCCGACCTCTCTGTCCTGGGTCTCCTCCATTGCCAGAGTGAGCAACACCGGAAATTGGAGGAACAGCACCTCATATTCCGACTGGGCAGCTTGCGTCCTGATGGCATGAACGTTGAATTCTCCCAATTTTGTTAGCCCTTGCTGTCTCCTCCCCTTCCTTAACCCTCAAGCTCTCTCCTCCCATCCCTCCGCCCTCGGGCTCCTCCCTTTTTCCTTTCTTCTCCCCCCCACCAGTCTGAAGAAGGGTTTCAGCCCGAAACGTCGCCGATTTCCTTCGCTCCACAGATGCTGCTGCACCCGCTGAGTTTCTCCAGCAATTTTGTGTACCTTCGATCTTCCAGCATCTGCAGTTCCTTCTTGAACGCCACATTTTAAGAATCAGGGGTAGGCCATTTAGAACAGAGATGAGGAAAAAACGTATTCACCCAGAGACTTGTGAATTTGTGGAATTCTCTGCGGCAGAAGGATGTTTTCAAGAGTTAGATAAAGCTCTTAAAGATAATGGAGTCAAGGGATTTGGGTAGAAGGCAGGAATGGGGTACTGATTGTGGACGATCAGCCATGATCACAGTGAATGGCGGTGCTGGCTCGAAAGGCCGAATGGCCTACTCCTGCTCATACTCTGTCTATTGAGCAGCCAGTTTGTAAATGTATATTAGTCCTGTGCCTAGCTTGTCTGAACCTTTAAGTATGGTTCAATGTATTGTTTTGGAGAATTTCTCTCTGTTGCTTGCCTTGCCATCTGTTACTGTGTAATCCTTTCGACGTAATCATTAATGTAGCATCAGCTCTGATCTAAGATTGTACTCTATAGAATGAACCACTATTTGACCTCAAGTGAGCAATATCAGCAATGATGAAAGAATGATTTGCTGTCGTCTTGGCTCGATGGTCACTCACATAAAGACTATTGTCCAGCAGCAGAATATATCTCCGCTGGTTGAGTTGCTAATATTTTAGGGAAGCTTCCACTTTTTTTTTTTAAATAACCAGTTGGTCGAGATTAGTTTATTTCTAGTTTTTGTGTTCCTGTCTCTTTCTGAATGTTTCTAATTTAACTATTTATGTTATCAGTATGAGGTTGATCCAACATTGTTGAGACTACACAGCGTAGTTACTATATTTCCTAATCTGGGTACATAATAAATATTATATTTAGTAAAAACATTGTTACCTTGATAGGTGTCAAGTTATTTTTAAAGAACAAGATTATATATAATTGTGATAGCAAAATATTATTGTATATTGCAACAGTATCTTTTATAATTCTTGATTTTTTTTGTTGCTTTGTTTGATTTAAAAAAATGTAAAACTGATGTCTAATTTTGATTCAAAACTGTACCACAGAGCAGTCTTTCTTTGCAGTTATTTAGCTGACTGACAAAAACGTAGAAATAAGTAAACATAAATGCTGTTGGAAAGTATGGGCTTAATATAAATGTGGTGCAGAAAGCAATGCATTCTGATCCAGAATTATTTATATATTGTAGCTCTAGTGAATAAGGAAACAGTGGTTCCATAAGTAAACTGGGTTTGAAAGATTTTGCTAATTGAAAGGATGGGAGAAAACAGAAACAAAAATATCCAATATTTCTTGATAGTCAGATTCCCAACTGAAAGTAAAAACCCACACCTTTGTACAAAATTACATTGAAATTCAATTTTATTCTAATTTGTTTTGTTTTAATTGTGAACTAGAGCTTCAATTTGTGACTCCTGCAAAGGTCCTCTGTTTGGCTCAGGACTTCATCTCATCCAGCCACGTAAAAGGAGCTTTTATATTGAAAACCTTCCATATCTATTTCGTGCCTGTTCACCATCTTGCTATAAATCATTCAAGACCAAGACTCAATGAAGACACCTTTGTTCTTTCAACTTTGCACAAGTTAAAGAAAGTTATTGAATACCAAGTGTGCATTCTGCGCTTTGTTTCATCTAATGTGAATAAACTTGGTAAGGACATTAACATTTTGGGGAATATTGTTCAGTACGTATATTTGTTAAATAACTTCTTGTGCACATTTATTGCCAAATTAATTCAGTACTTTAAGTAATAGTTTAAATGAATTGGCATGCTAGTTAAATGTTGATATTACTTGAGTTGCAATAATACGAGTCACTGAGGTTTTTATGAAAAGTTGTTTTTTAACTGTGACATTAAATAATGTTGATTAGATAGAAAAATAATTGATAATTGGCTCCTTTAAAATGGATATCTTCAAATTACTATTAATCTGCCTAACAAAAAATGCCTAAATCTAATCCTTATACCTAATCCCATGGATTGAATGGAGAAATAAGGAAATGCAAATGCTGATTTACACAAAAAGACACAAACTGTTTGAGTAACAGCAGGTCAGGCAGCATCTCTGGAGAACATGGATGGGTGATGTTTCGGGTCAGGACCTTCTTCGGACTGACTGTGGGGGAGAGGGAAGAAAGCTTGAAGAGAGGAGTGGCAGAACAAAGCCCGGCAGGAAATAGGTGGCTAGATGGGCTGGGTATTAGATTGGCAGATGGAAGAAAGGTCAGAGATTAAAGCAGAAGGTATGAGACAGAAGGATTGATGAATTGCAAATTGTGAAGCCAGAGGAAGGAATGTTGGAGGAGAGGGAAAATAGGTGCGAGTCCAGATGGGGCACAGAGGAGGAAAATCTCTTTTTTTTTTGTAAATGAGACCTTCCCCCAGGAATTTGATTAAAACTGAGGGTTTTTTTAAATTAAATCGTGAATTTTTATGTAAATGATATTCGCGATCCCATTGTGACATAATTGTGAATGAAAACGGAAGAATTTCAATAAAACTGAATATTTTTTAAAGGAGCGATTTTTTAAATGTAAATGAGATTCGGGATCCCATTGTGACGTCATACGCTGCTAACGGGCAGTGCAGATGGAAGTGATTTTTGTCAAAGTGGTTTTTGTAAGGTTTAAATGTGAATAACTTAATAAAATATACATCAATCTGAACAAAACTTGCCACAGCACACCCCAGGACAATGGTAAGGTGGGCAAAAAATTGTTGCCCTATCGTGTACCATTTTGACGTAGTTTCAGGAGAATCTGATCTTACCTCTAAAGGTGGATTTGGAATCATACCAACGTCTGATGGATCTGCTTCTTCGTCTATATTTTGTTCTTGAACTGGTACATCCTTTGCTGGGATCATATGGTTTGTGTGTACACTTCTTACACATCCTCCGATTTCTACCAAGTACACCACACACTTCAACTACTGTTCCCACCTTCCATTTGTTTGCTTTGTAAGGGGGGGGCTTAGAATATAAACCTGATCATGTGTATCACATTGTTTTTGATATCCGCCATAACATTTCTGATCAAATTTCAAGTTTGCGTTCAACCTTAGGAGACAGGTTAGGAAGATTCAATCTAGTTCTAAGCCTTTTTATAGGTTAAACTAGAGTACAAACACAACAGGAAGAATAATAGACACATTGTGGTCTATTTTTGCTTATCTCGGCTTACCTGATGACCTTGCCTCTGACAACTGCCCCCTATTTCGGTTCCCAAAACTCAGCAGCTGCTGTGACTATTTCAATTTCAAATTCTCTTCAAGAACCTGTTTCTTTAGAGCTTCCTCGATTGTCCCGACTGATCTTTTGGTTGCACTGTTGGATACTTAATACTAAAGTATGCTTGATACCATTTTAACTTCATGAAAATTTAGAACAATGCAGCATGAAATCAGGGGCCGTAATCAGAGGCAAGCTCTTCAGGTAAGCCGTGACAACGAAAGATAGACCACAATGTGTCTATTATTCTTCCTGTTGTGTTTGTACCTATGTGTATCACCTCAAACGACTTTGAGTAGATATCTACTATCCACAAAAACAAGAAAATTATTATTCCTTGGTTCACAAAAACTTGCATGCACCCTCTGGAAAGGACTAATAGGCCAAGACCATGTTTGCAAGAGGATTTGAGCAGGCCTACTTCTACAACTCTGACAGGTACCAAATTTGCTTGCCTTTGCTTCTATCTCATTGTCCAATCCTGGCCAGCACATGCAACCTCTGACAATGGACTTCATTCCTACAATACCTGTATGTTCACTCTGGAGTTCTGCAAGTAAGGACTTGCAGAATCTCCCTTAGAATTATGTACTACTACCCTGTAATCCCTTTGAATACACCTTTGTTCACAATTTTTCTAATGTGATAAGGTTTTAGTTCATCAGTAGATGGTTTTGTAGACATCCACACAAAGTTTATTCATACACTTGTTTTAGCACTGACCTTTTAGGTTGCAGCAGCAATTTCAGCTGCTGTGACTCAAAAGTCATTGTGCACTGTCTCTGTGATGTAGTTAGCACCTTCAGTGAGCACAACGGATTATTCGTGAGGAAAATGCGACAATACATCAGCGATAGCATTTTCTTTTCTCTGCTATTCAATGCTGTAATCATACTGTGACAGGATAACTGACCATCGCTGCATCCTTCAGGCTGCCATTGTAGGGTGCAGGTATGCTGACTGAGTACCAAGAATAGCGAGAAGCGGCTTATGACCAGTAATCAGGGTGAATTTCATACCCAACAAATAGTGATGAGATTTCCTGAACCCAAAGTGGAAGTGCAACAATTAAAAACTGAAATGACATAATTTCAGAAACAAAATGATTTCAGAAACATTTGTTCAGCTTCCAGGAAAGCCTTAGAATGAAATATTTCACCACAAATGTAACTGTTTCATGTCCTTTTTGCTCAAAGACCTGAGCTTCATGTAAATTGCTGAGAGCTAATATTGTTCTTGGCTATCATTTTGCCATCTAATAGCAGTTAATAACATATTTACAGAAAGGGTTAGGGGCTGAAAGTTTGACGCAGTAAGAATGTTTTTTTTTCCATGCATGATTTTTAATAAGGTATTTTTAATAGTTATAAATTTATAATTTTTGTTATTGCAAGCTAAAAATACAAAATACAAAAAACTGTATGTTGCATTGTTTAAAGTATTGTTGCACAAGTGCCAATAGAACTGGTTGCTTTTCAGTTTCTTCTGGTGAAACTAGCATCTACATTAAAAGACAATGGTGTCCTTAGAAAAGGGTTTTTTGCGTAGACTTGTTTTGGTTAAAGGGCCTGTCCCACTGTACGAGGTAATTCAAGAATTCTCATGAGTTTCCCCCGATTCGAACTCGTAGAATTACGGCAATAGCCACTTGTAGGTACTTGGGGCTCTCATGGACATTTTTCAACATGTTGAAAAACCTTCACGAGCTTACCGCGTTTCCCCGAGTACCTGCCTTTAGCGTTACGAGCCGCTAAGAGACATCCCGAGCTCCGAGGTACCCGCTACGTACATTCCACGTACTTACCACGAGTCTGATTTTTTTTTTTTAAACTCGGGAGAGCTCTTGGGTAAACTCGTATAGTGGGACAGGCCCTTAAGACTTTTTTTGTTATCAATTAACAAGTTAATTATGAAGTAGTTCTCGAGCTCTCCATCAAAATAGTGTTAAAACCAATTCAGCTCGCAAAATTCAAATAGGTTTACCCAATTCATCAGTCACATGTATTTCCATAACACTAAATGGATATAATGTTCTAACAGAGCTACTGCTGAGCTTCATATTGAAAATTATTTTGGAATAGAAACTTTTTGCAGGACAATGTTTTACTAGAACATGTGTTACAATGTGTTACTTTTGTAACCAGAAAAGATGGTGTAAAGAAAAGTTAGAGAGACAGAAGCAAAGAATACTCATTGCCCATGTTAAGAGCCCATACTTTATGAAGCACAATGTGTACCAGAACAAGAGTTAAAATGTGTTAATTTTGTTAACAGAAAAGATTATACAAAGAAACGTTGGAGAGATGAAAGCTGATGAATAACCTATTGGCCATGTTAAGATCCCATATTTCTGTTGATAATGGCAACACAAACATTGCTTGTTTCCTTAGTGCCAAATGTTTTCTTTCCTTCAGGCTATGGTAGTATTAATCATATTTATTTTTCTATATGAATTGAACACCAAATTGAAGATTCAGTTCTAAGCACCATGTTATAGGAAAGATATTGGCAAGCTTGAAAGGGTTCAGAAAATATTTACAAGGATGTTGCCAGGACTAGAGGGTGTGAGCTATAGGGAGAGGTTTAGTAGGCTGGGTCTCTATTCCATGGAGACCAGGAGGATGAGGGAAGATATTGTATACAAAATCATGAGAATAATAGATCAGGTAGATGCAGTCTTTTGCCCTGAGTAGGGGAATCGAGGACCAGAGGACATAGGTTCAAGGTGAAGGTGAACACATTTAATAGGAATCAGAGGGGTATCGTTTTCACACAATCTAATTCAGAAGAGATTTTATTTTATTGAACCATAAAATTAAAGAGCCAAGCCAGGCGAAGACAGAGGACGTTTCATCTCATGGGAGAGTCCAGAACCATAGGGTGTGGTCTCAGAATACCCAGGAATCTATTTAAAACAAAGAACAACTGCAGGTCAGGACCATCTTGCCATAGAGAGCGGTAGAGGCAGAGTGTTTGGGTATATTTAAGGATTCTAATTAGAACATTTTACAAGAAAAGGCAGGAAAGCGGACAAGAAAATGTCAGACCAAGTTAAAGCTTAAATCTAATGGCAGAAGATGATCAAGGAGCTGAATGTTCTAGTTATAACAGCTGGTCTTATTTTAGAGGAAGACAATCAAAAGAAAGCTGCAAATGAGTCAAATGCTTTTCTACTCGTGTTGATCTTCACCAGAATGGTTTGAATCACATTTGGTTTAATTGCCACATTCCAAGCCAGATGTGAACAGTACACTCGAGGTATACTGCTGAGAAATCTCTTTCTATTGCCTTGACTGGAGCAATTTTAAGTTTGCTAATATTGCCTGCTGAAAAAGGGAAACCTACCATCATTCCAACAACTACAATTAAAATTTAAATTGAAAAACAACCAATATTTTAAATATCTTCAGATTTGCGACTTTGTGAAAAAATATATACAAGGATATCAAAAAGTAACTCCTGACTTATTGGAAGAAGCAATGAATATTGAAGCTGACTCACAAAAATTAATATCCTATTTATATAATAGTATTCTAAATATAGACCTACCATCGACAGATGTACTTAGAGAAGAGTGGGAACGGGAATTAATGATAAAAATTACGAAGGTTAAATGGGAAAAATACCTGATATATTTACAAATGTTCAATTAATGTAAGACATAATCTAATTCAATTTAAAATTGTACATAGATTATATTATTCAAAAACAAGATTGAACAAATTTTATCCAAATATATCCGCCACTTGTGATAAATGTCTAGCCCAAAAGGCAACTATAACACACTCCTTAGTTTCCTGCATAAAACTTTATAGATTTTGGAATTATATTTTTGAAATACTTACAAAATGATTCAAGACAAGAATGGAACCTAATACTGAAATGATTATATTTGGTGTAATGGAAGATGGGAATAAATTGAACACATCTCAAAATCTATTCCTTAACTATGGTTTAATAATAGCAAAAAATGTAATACTTAAATTTTGGAAGGGTATATCAATACCAACGCTTAAAATGTGGATTGCAAGTATGTTGGACACCGCTCATCTTGAGGAAATGCGATTCCTCCTAATGGATAAATCAGACCAATTCATAATGAGTTGGTCTCCATTCATCGTTTTTTTGGAATCATATGGTGCAACACAATTGTAAAAAATAACTGTTTCAGGACTGGACGAGGGTTGGTCAAGACTATAAATAATGATCTCCTTTTCTTTTCACTATTTTCTCTCTCAACTTTCTTCACTTACTTGTTTTCTTTCTTCACACACTATATATTTCACATCTTTCTATCCTTTACTATCTAACTTCTTTTTCTTATTTTCATCTTTTTTCAATGTAACAAAAAAAAAAAGAAGTTGTACATAAAATGTATTATGAAAATATATATTAGGCACTTTGGTGCCATATGACTGTGCTTACTTCTAATAAAATAAAATATAAAAAAAAAAAAAAAGAAAAAGCCTAAAGATTTTTCATGGAAGTGGTTCCAGTTGTATTATACAGTAACCCCATGAAAAAGCAGATGAATGGACACAGACTCATGTCCAAAACAAAAAAAAATTAATCCAAACTTCTGGCATAAATGTAAATTTGAATCTCTGCTTGGCAAAATTTTCAAAGTTTGAGCTGCCGACAAAAAATTGCCACATTTTGTATTGCCAACAGCACGGTTACATGGTTATTTTACCAAATTTAAGAGATGTTTCCCCAAAATTGAGGTCCTTGGATGCCCTCGGGTAAAAGGAGAGAGGGCACTTGCATGTCTAATTTGAAAGCATTTGCCTAGCATGCTGTGATCATTAATGCCAATTGTTCAATAATACTGCACAGCAATTGAAATCAGTCGGAAGAAGGGTTTCGGCCCGAAACGTTGCCCATTTCCTTCGCTCCATAGATGCTGCTGCACCCGCTGAGTTTCTCCAGCATTTTTGTGTACAGCAATTGAAAGGCTTCTCAATTTTTCAACACTTTCATAAAGTTGTTAAACAGAGATGAAAAAAATCATGCTAATAGTTCTAAAACCAGACAGTCCTATCTAGTAACTGGCTTAACTTGGACATTTGTGCAAATAATGTCTTGAAATTAGATTAATGTTCAGATGCTTGTAAGTTAATGTGTAGGAAAGAATGTCTGAAGAAAGATCTCAACCCAAAACTTCACCCATTCCTTCTCTCCAGAGATGCTGCTTGTCCCACTGAGTTACTCCAGCATTGTGTTTCTACCTTCGCTTGTAAATTAATGTCTGGTTACTCACAGGTTAAAAGTATGAAATGGTGGCAAAAACAAACATTTCAGGCCACAAAAACTGCCCATTTATATGAAATTTTAGATTTTGGCTTTAGTATCAGAAGCCAACCTCAATCAAAGCAGTGTACGGCAGTAAATCTACACATCTGTCTTGGCAGAATACAAAGGCAAATGGGTTAGTGTTAAACCACTATTGCTGCAATCTAACATTCACTAAATTTTGGACATACAGAGGAGGCTTTTGGTATAAGGTTATTTGAAATAGTTCATTTTATTATGCCACTACACAGGATAAACACTGCAGTGAGAAAATGGATTTTTGAAAATACAAAGTGCAAAGAAGAGATTGACATGTCATGCACATAAGCTTCAGTACCGAAAACAAAGTCCTTTTGCACAAAGCAAGTCAGTTGAAATGTTAAGGACTACATTTTGCAACAAAAAGGCAGGCGGGCAACATACAAATCAGCTACATAAAAAAAATTACATATTAGCTTTAGCACAAAATGGGTTAAGAGAAACAATGATTTTGGAATGGGGAAAATATTAAATGCATTTTTTGCCAGCACCCATCAAAAAAATGGTTCAAAATACTTGTTAGGAGACAAATACCAGGAGCATGCTTCCATTAATCTCTTCAGAAGAGATTTGAAATGATAGGTAGCAGTAGCGGCAAATAGAGAAAGTTATTCAGCCACTATGCAAAACAGTACCAAACCCTTCCCAAATCTAGTCTCATTAAATACAGATGTTTCTCATAAAGGTAACAAGATAATGACAATGGTCCTTTCCATTTGTAGCGATTCTATAACTAGTTGGACCGAGATCAACAGCTCGCTCAAACAAACCACAAATTTGTGGCGATATCAAATATTGTACCAATCAATAGTAACTTAACCTCCACATCAAGGCTTATAGATGATTCATTCAGTTAATACATGCCAATTTCTATTTCTCATAGGAATCTGTCAGTTTCCTCCCAGAAATAAGTGTCCAACTTCAATAAATTTATGATTCCCTCCTCTACAAAGTGCATGAAGGCATAGCAGAAAAAGAGAAAGTAACCCCATTCTCCCTTGGATCAATCGGTATGTCTTATTTCACCCATCCATAAAGCTACCCAGTTATTTAACACGGGTCAGTTCAAGAAGACCACAAACAGGAAAACAGCAGCTTTCAAGGCTCCATTTTGCATTGTAATCAGCTTTCTGGACAGAAGATACCAATCCTTAGTTGGTTGGCTGCAATTCTAGAGTAGTATTTTGTGGTAATTTCTGGACTAATGCAATTTAAAAGAGTTAATAAATACCTCCTACCCAACTAGTAATTGGGAGATGTTACTTCAAACCAAGTTGCTTTACAAATCACAATTGAACCAACAACTAAAACACAATACACAAACAATTAGAGTCCCAATGCAAGTTTGGAAGGAACTAGCAAATCAGATTTTAACAAGAGACATTAAAGTAGCTCATTGCCTGTTGGTGATAAAATCTATAGCCATGCATCTATATGATCCATCCCTTCGTTTATTTGGTTTGAAATGTTTTGAATCTAATGCTGATATCAAACTATCCACTGCTATGGATAAGTGTTTATTTGGAGCTCAGTACACATTAAAACAAATTAGAAAAATCAGGCCATGTTTTGAAGTAGTACTCCACAAAATATGGTCAAAGTTTCAAGTAAAATTGGATATGTAGTTCTCCAAATAATCAAAAAGCTTGACATATTTAATGAGATGGCTGGAACTGCATTATATATTTGGATAAACATTTTGTGAACTGTTTTATGGATAATGGAATGAAATAATCTATAGAATGCACAATGATATAATGACAATTGAAAAATAATAATGTAGATGCTTCACTTACTGTGGGGCCATTATAACCACTTGGGTAAAAGGCACAAGTTACAGTAAAACAATGACAAAGTACTTTACGATAAAATAGTTCCTTGATATTATGCTGTGCAAATATTAATTTACAAACATTTAATATGGTCAAATAAAATTCCTCAATTCTGCCATTTTAAATGAGCAAGTCAATTTAAATGTTCCCATTAAAATGGAGGATAAAGCAATTTCATAAATGTTTATAGTTAAAGATTATAAAGCAGAACTTCAAGGAAACTTAAACAAAAAATTTGAAAGAGCGATGCATTTCCTACCCCCTCCCAGCATTAGATTTGAAACATTTCAAACCAAATAAATGAAGGGATGGATCGTATAGATGTTATCACCAACAGGCCATGAGGCAAAAAAAGCTTAGTCAGACCTATACAAGTGTCAGGTTTTTACCTTTGCCTCGTTTTTATCAACAATATCTGCTTTAAAAATATTCTTGTAGATATTTACACAAGATCTTTGAATTATAAAATGCAATTGCACTTTATAGCACTTATGTTGCTGTTTCCATAAAAATGTTTTGATAAAAAAGTTTGCATTTCTGAAAACTGGAAATTTAAATGAGCAAGACACAATGTTTTTAAATGTAAGAGTCCAAAGTTGTAGCACCTCCAATCAACATTTCTACAGCCTAGACAGGTAGAGGAAAGAAAAACATCAATTTGGAATTCCCATTCCCTACGATGTTGATGGAATTGGAAGTGTTTTAATTTTTAATAAATGTTTACATCTCCCCTTTTGAGCAGGTAGCCAGATTTTGTTTTGTAGTGGGTCCAGGGGAAAATGCATGTTCAAACTTTACATTTTCAATCAATATGCCAAAAACAAAATACATTATGCAACAAAAATCATGTCCTGCAAGTTGAATCATTAACAGTATAATGAAAAGGTTAAACTTTTTTCTTTCATGTTAACAAATTAGATTTTAAGTGCTAGTGATGTCTATGGTACTGCTAGTGCCAAAGAAACATATTTAATTCCGAACCCTAATGACCAAGACTGCAGAACCGGAATAAGATAAGTAATGCAGCAGGGCAAAGAGCCAGTCAGTCATCAAAAAGCCAACATTTAGCATCCAGCAAAATCAAGGACATTTGAGCAATGGAAAATTGACTTGTGATTTAACTCCTTCCTCTTTCCCCATCTCTTTCTCTCCCCCCACCCTCCAAAAAGTGCTGTTATATAGGATTGCTTTATGGTTTGCCATGGAATAAATAATGATTTGGAAGCAACAGCAGAATGGAATATCTAATTTAGAATTTAAATACACCTGCATAAAAATGTGTCCCTAACAATTGGTCATGTAATTTTTTTAATTTTTTTTTTTAATGTACATATACACAGTTATGGGTCCCAAAGCTTCAGCACAAAGTAAAAGTCCCAACTTCACAAAAGTTAGAAGGCCCAAATCCTCAGGTTCTGGAAAGAGTCTTAAAGAAGTTAATTCACATGGCCAGTTAAATGACTAACAGCCTGCCCAGAGCACTGAAGTATGCCATGTACAAGGAATGATTACCAAGATAACCATGGTGAAGGTACATCTGTGTGAGACAATTCAAAATTTGCGGCGTTCCAGACGCCGTTGTTTTGTTTATTTTAAAAAGCATGGAAGTTGGCATCGTAGGCGGCTTTTTTTAAACTGATATTCATTCACTACCACAGGATTTCACCTCAATGTCCAGCATATTATCTATCGGAAAGAAGAAGGAGCTCCTTCTGTGCATAGATCCTGGTACACCTCGGACATTGTTCTGTTTTGAAGCACTCTTTATGAAACCAAGCCTTGCATACTGGTGTTTGGGAGGAAAACAAAACAAGTTAGTTTATCAGTCATTTAAAAAAGGTACAACCATTTAGAAGCCAAATAATGTCTACATTTTAAGTGACTTTGAAGAGGGAAATCACTAGTATAAAGGTTTTATAGAAATAGTAAATGTATTGCAATGTAACAATGCAGATTTTTTTTTTAAGGGTCTTTCAACAAAAAGGTGGAAGGGAGGCAACAAAAATAAAGCTTAGAGGGAGAATGACAGAATTTACCCAAATGTTGGGAAAGTACAAATGCAGATATTACCAGGTCTTAATTGTCCCATAGTCATTTGCAATCAGTATTTTCCATGAAAACAAAATGTAGGGAAACAGACTATAGTGTGCATATTGCAGTTATTTTATAGGAATGCCGATTATGAAATAGCAAACTATTGTTAAATACATTTAGAAATGTTTTGCTTTTAAAGAATATTAAGATTAAGAGAATATGTTCTACACTGTAGTAATGATAAATTAAAAGCATCCAAACAGTTTCAGCATTGCATAGTTTTGGAACTAAGTTATGCCAGCTACAAAATCTAGTCTAGTTTTCATCGTCACCTTGTTCCTTCCCAACCCTCAAGATATTCTTCCCAAAATTACTGGGCTCATCTTGGCCTGTCAAGAAAGTTAATGCCATTTACAAAGAAATAAGGGAGTGGGGTGGGTAGAAGAATTAATTGTGTTCAGTTGGAAACACAAGATAAAATAGTCATGTACACAAGATTCATGTTTCCCGATGGGCATTTATCCCCAGATATGTCCTTACAAATTAACAAGTTTGCATCCATAGCATTTTATTTCAAATGTTCGGGTATTGCCTAGCAAGAGTAAATCAGAAATAAAAAGAGTAAAACAGCTACACAAAGGGAGCTCTAGGGGATTATGTTAATAAAAAAACAGGAAGAACAATCATTTCCAGTACAGGAAAGTGGCATTTCAACCATCAAATTGGATCCAGTTATTTTATTGTGTTTAGTCCACTCAGTCCCATTCCTAAATTCTTAACAACATAAAGTTCCTCTTTCACAAAAGCATTCAAATGCAGGTTTTCGTCCCAAAGCAAGAAGTGAAGCCAAATCAACCAGTGCCTTAGGAAACGCATTCTGGATCATAACTCTCCATGTAAGTTTATCTGCATGGCAGCCCTGAAAACTTGCCAGGTATTTTTATTGCATTCCCAAGTTCCTGAACCCTATTGAAATAATCTCTCCAGACTTGTATCCCATAACGTCCCGAGGATCCCTCAAGTTGAACCTTCCACATACTGTTTCAAGACATCCTCTTGATACACCAGCAAATTCTGCCCCATCCAAGCCTTTTTGCACCTTATTCCCGGAAGCATCATGGTAAATCTTTTCTGCATCCTCAAAGCTTTCCTGAAGTGACCAATACTGCAAATCTACCCAAAGAGATTTTTAAATGATAATTGTGTGTTACTCTTTACTTATCCCTCTATTTACAAAGCACAGGATCTTAAAATGCTTCCATAACCACTCAAATCCATCTCACAACCATTACAAACTATCATGTACGTTGGACTCTCCTTTAGAATTATAAAGAGTTGTATCATTTAGTCCATATTGTGCTACCAGCAAATATCACTCTGCAATATAACAATTCATATGGTAAGGATCTTCCAAATGCACCAGCTTCCTATTTTGTTGCCATTTTTTTGGTTCGTAGGGGGCGCCGTCGAGTATGGCTATCCTGCCAGCAGCTGTTAGTCCTTTCACCCTTTTAAACATTTTTTAGTGAGTTAAAGTGTTTGTTTTGGAGGTCTTCTAGTCTTTTATGTGGGGGGTGTGGGGAAGGGAAGGGGGAAAACTTTATTTCCTAGTGCCTACCTGGTCGGAGATGCAGCTTCGCCCCCCCCCCCCCCCCGGCCTACCATCGGACTGGAGCGGCCTTTCCTGTCGGGACCAGCCGGAACTGCAGCTTCGCGTGCGGCACAGCGCAGGGACGCCATCACGGAGCGGGCGATGCCTTACCAGGTCGCCATGTGGTGGGCTCCGGAGAGCTGTGGCCGCCGACTTCAACATCCACGGAGCTGTGGCAGCGTGCAGGTGGCGCTGGATTTAAAACATCGCAGAGCCTGGGATCCGAGATGACCAGAGTCGGAGCTCCAGCCATCGCGGCCCGAGGACTACGGGTGCTGTGGTCTCGGGAGGAAGCGGCCACTCGAGACATTTCCAAGCCGCTGAGGAGTGTTCACCCGACGCTGGAGTTCCAGCTTTCCGGCAAGAGGGCCTGAAAACATCGGACTGGCTGCGGAGGCCACAATGGGCCCGACTTTGGGTGAACAGGGGATGGGACTGGACTTTACTGCCTCCCCCCACAGTGGGAACCATTGCGGGGGGATGTTTTTATGTTGTTAAATTCTTTAATGTGTCTTATCTTTATTCGTGTGCTGCATTGGCAAGTTAAATTTCACTACACCATTTGGTGTATGTGATAATAAATGTCCTTTATATCCTTGTTTGTATTCTTTCCCAGTTACTTCACTCAAGCTTCATGATCACTTTAATAGCAAAAATAACATTAACAAATCAAAATAGTAAAGAACATCAGTATCAGCATTCCAGCAAGGGAAGCATTATAAAATCATTTGACTGGAAGCTAAGATCACATGACATTTTACTTGGAAACTGTCTGTAGAAATGTTGCCAGTGGCCTAATAAAACTTTGACACCAAAAGAACAGCACTCACCACAACATTGTTTGCATTGCTCTGTCTGAAAGGGGAAAATAATGTCTTTACTCTTGCAAATCACACAGATGAAGGCCTTGGCCATGCAGATCTGGAGAAAAACAGCAAATTCAAATCCATATTGATTTCAGTCTATTGATGGATGGCAGTCAGTTTAAAGACAGATGCCAACATGTTAAAATTTGCAGTAAAAGTGCTTATAATTCATGCTACATTTTGGCAAGTTTGATAATCATTCAACCCAATAATTATATTCCTATAATTTAATATTGGCATTATTCATCCTGAGAATTCAATGTTAACATTTTCTCGTCATTGCTCAGGGATCCTAAATACCTCATCCAACAATTAGAACTGCAATTACACTATGTAAATGTGGATGAACGTAAAAGGGAGAAAATAAGTCCCTCAAAGAATAATTGTAATGTTATTCAAGTACCTAACCATAAGCATTGGAACAATTAATTTGACTACATTCAAAAAAATTACGTAGATTACATTTCAGTGGGGGAAAATATATAGACCAAATCATATTTTAAGATATCAAAAGCTTACCTGACCTTTGCATAATTCTTTAAGGTTAGAGGTTGATGCATTAACATTTTGGAATAGCAAGCTAAAAATCTCTTAAATTCTTATATGTGTCCGAGCCAAATTATAGCACACTATCCTCGTTTGAATTACTCTAAAATAATAAATAAATGACTTGCATTTTGTGCAGATACCTCCCTTCTTCCGAGAGCAACCGATTGCACACAATTTCACACAAGTTTTAAGTTTCACTTTTAAGATGTGTAGAGCAAGTGACAAGGAAGAAATACTGCTCTTCAAGTAATTGAAGAATCTTTACTGTTTAAGAAAGAACTGCAGATGCTGGAAAATTGGAGGTAGACAAAAATGCTGGAGGAACTTAACGGGTGCTGTCTCACCCACTGAAGAATCTTTACTGCTCATTTAGGAGCTTTGATTTGATCCTAATCTCTACTACCTTGATTCTGCAGAATGTTTCCGCATCATCTTTAATTTTTCAGATCTCTGTGGTCGGGTTTAAAATAGAAAACACGGACTATTTCGGGTCAGCTTAAGAGGTTGATAAAAGGATGATTAAAAAAAAAATCTAAACAGCTGAAAAGATGGGTTTACCTTGCAAGTTTTTACATGAGAAAGGACATTTCTCAGAGTATCTTTCAGACCTGGAACCAGCAGGCACTTTTTCACCATCACCAAATCATTCAACGAATACAAGTGCAGCTCCTCAGATAAATGGGCTTGTAATCGCCAGAATTCAACCACTGCACTGTCGAAAAGCACAGGAAACAAGACCACCATCAGAAGTTGCAGTATCTTAATCAGCAATGGCAGGTCATTGTAACAATGATGGATTATAGACAGAGGCTAGTCTCAAAATTAATGCATTCATACAAGGAAAAGGACCAGTGGAATGGCAAATAACTTTACTGATACTGTTCTTGACATCAATTGTATTCTATGTAAACTATACTATTAAAGCTATGTATTTGGGGACAGTTTTACCTTGGCATTAGCTTATAGTGATTTAATGCAATGGAATGGGGAAAATATCCCAAGTAACTACTCCTATGTTGTGTCATGCAATTATGCTAGTCTGTAGCTCAATGGCATCTACCTGCCTTGGTTCCATAACACTTGCCTCAATCTGGGAAATGGAGAGGGTGGAAAAGGATAATATGCACGTTAAGAACACATTAGTTAGTTGGTAAGAGAGGACAAGGGCATGGACCAAAATTATGATTGTTTAAACTTTTCACATTTTTTAGTAAATGCTATGCTTTGTAATATTACTGTGATGCAGTAACTTTCCAATATTACAGCGTATAGAGCAATGCAGAATAGACGAAACAGAAATGGAAAAAAAGAGAATATTCAACTTGTTCTCCTTTGCCGGAACACACTATCACAGTATCACTTTTACGGTAATTCCTGTCTGATTCTGTCTCATCTGTAATTTAAAATACACATTTTGTGAACTTGAATTGTAACTGAAAGTTGCTTGGAAGACACTTATTTGCATTATTGCTATGTTGAAATGTTATAAATAAACTTCATTTAACTGTAAAAAACCCCCCCAAAAAAACCCAACACATTAGGCTATTTGATAGGTCATAAGGACCTCGAGACCATAGTCAGTAGACCATGGGGGTGAAATTGTGAGTAATACAAGGTTTCAATAAGATGGATTGACTGAACCAGGAAACTAAACATTTCAAACCTCATCCAAGTTATTAAATTCTTGTGTTGGAAAAAAAAGCATCAAGAAGCTATTGTCGTAATCTTGCAATAAAACATTCACTGGTGTGCTTTTAAACACAAGAATTCCTTCTGCTGATAGTTTTGTTGTGTTGTTGCCATACCAAACTATTATGCAAGCATTTGTAGGAAAGTGCATGGGAGTACAGAGGTCCTCAAAAAACAATAGGAATGGGGGAGGTGGCATGGGAGGAGAAGGGGGAGACAAGAAAAGAAAGTTGACTTCTCACGGAACAAAGCCATCTGATTTTTAAATCTACTCTGCCTGATGTAGGCATTAATGAATCACTCTGGTTGTGGTCATTAACAGTAACTGCCCCATTCTGTTAGTGTATTGTGCAGAAGATGTGTGCAACCTCACATTAACAGGACAGGGCAGTTATGTTATTGACCGTATCCAGTACTTTGCACAACTAGGTTGCGTTGACTGGAGCAAGCGTTTGCACATTCCTTTAACTTAATGTAGATTACTACTTGCATTTTGATCTAACCTGTTAATATGAAGAGAATATGACAGGACAATTTTTTTAGCCTGGGCAGGGTTAAAAAATGTAAACTGGTA
Source organism: Leucoraja erinaceus (assembly GCF_028641065.1). Lineage (NCBI taxonomy): Eukaryota > Metazoa > Chordata > Chondrichthyes > Rajiformes > Rajidae > Leucoraja > Leucoraja erinaceus. The sequence continues at coordinate 32,942,135 of NC_073389.1, forward strand.
CCTTTTAGCCAGTCGACATGTTCTTAGTAGTTTCTTGATGTGTATCAACTGTTCTTGAAGTTCCTGATTAAAAGTACAGGTAGCTTGTATTATTGAAGTGCCATCTAGTGAGAGTTTTCTACAGACAAAATCATTTCACAGCTACAAAAGCATTAAAAAAAAAAAAACTTCAGTTGGAGCTCTCCCCACCCCGTGCAAAACGAAGAAATATTTAGCTATTTTGGTTAAAAAAAAAAGTACAATTATAAACATGTAAACTACTTATTATTGAGAGTAGCATTTACATAACTACTGATTAAAGGGCAGTATAACCATGGCACTAGAACATCAGTATCCAGACCAATAGGCACATGCGTACAAGGAATATTACTTCCAAGGTCACAACATAATCCAAATTGGAAGAGTATCCAACTCAACGACACTAGAGAAGTACCATTACACAGACTGAAACAGTGAAAATATCTTAGTTAAAAATGGACAACAAATGCTTGTCTTGCTAGTGATGCCCATATTGAAAGAATGATTTAAAAAAATGACAAGCAGTGCTCCATTTCCAAATTGCATCATCAATCAAATTAAGCTGACTGGCACTATTCCACTTCCATACTGCTACCTTTGCTTTTGCTCAGCTCCTTGACTTTGCTGTAAAGAGAGTTGTTGATATAAAAGATGTTGAAAAGGGGATCGTGCCATATGCTCTCCAACAGCTGTTTGGAGAAATGGCAGACTGGATGTTTGCTGAAATCCCACTTCATTAGGATTCGGCCAGGGATCAGGGATTCTTCGTTGTGGTGGCAACATTCACAGAAGTATTTTCCCAAATACTCACAGTAACGGAGCTTTTTGATGTATTCTGCAGAGAAATTGGAATAAAACATCTCTTTTGACTATCTATTGTACAAACCATTTATTTGCACTTAGTGCCATAAACAAACATCTCAAATGGTACAACTGGATACAGAATTGAAGGAAGCAGAGGGCGGTGGTGGAGTACTTTTCAGATTGGAGGCCTCTGACAAGTGGCGTGACTCAGGGATCAGTGCTGGACCCCATTGTTGTTTGTGATTTATATCAACTGTTTTCATGAGAATGTACAAGGCAAGATTAGTAAGTTTGCAGATGGTACCAAAGTAGGTGGTATTGTAGACAGTGAAGATGGTCAGCTTACAATGGATTGTTGTGGGCTCTATATTTCTTGAATCATCAGTGCAGGCTGTGATTTGTTCAGTAGCTGAAGGGTTTCAATCTAAAACATCACCTATTCCTTTTCTTCAGAGATGCTACCTGACCCACTGAGTCTCTCCAGCATTTTGTGACGGTCAACATTTACAGCAGGTTATTGATCAGTTGGGCAAGAGGATTGAGTGGTGGCTAATGGAATTTAATGCAGATAAATGTAAGAGGTTTTATTTTGGGAAGTTAAACCAGGGCAGGACCTTCACATTGAAAGCTAGGGTCCTGGAGAGTGTCAAAGATGAGAACAATCTGGGAGACAGTTCCCTGAAAGTGGCATTACTGGTAGATATGGTAGCAGAGAATGCTTTTGGTATATTAGCCTTCATCAGTCATGGTACTGAGTATAGAAGTTGAGATGTTATGTTTGTTGAATAGGACTTTGGCAACACTGCCAGGACTTGAGGGACACTAAATGTTATACCCTTAATGTTATACGTATATACACTGAATAGCTCAACTGTAATCATGGGTGGACTTTCTGCTGGCTGGTTAGCACGCAACAAAAACTTTTCATTGTACCTCGGTACACACAACACTGAACTAATCTAAGATTGGGAAACGGAGACACTCTTAAGAAAGCAGGAGGCAGAGGGGTGATTTTGTAAAGAGATATACAAAATAATGATAGGAATAGATTGCACAAATGCACAATCTTTTACCCAGGGTAGGGAAATCAAAAGCCAAAGGACATAGCTTTTGGAGGCAAAAAACTGGACTAATTCAGCAGGTCAGGCAGCATATCCAGAGAACGTGAATAGGCAGGACTATCTACCAGGGGAAGTAGTTGAGGCAGGTACCATAACAGCATTTAGAAAGACCCTTGGACAGATACATGGATAGGAAAGGCTTAGAGGGATATGGGCCAACGAAGGCAGATAGGACGACCTTAGATGAGGCATCTTGGTCAGCATGGATGAGTTGGGCCGAAGGGCCCATTTCTGTGCTGGATGACTATGACCAACAGCTGGAAAGAAAAACAATCACAGATGGCTGATTGTCACTAACTTGTACAGAGTCATGATCTTAGCACAGAATTCCATAATACATTAGATATGAAGCAGAGAAAATGACCCTATGGATATCAGTATCAGGAATGGATTGAAAACTATGCAGTAACAGATTTGGCTCCTTTTGCCCAGATGTGACAACCAGCAGGCACTTTGATTTAAAGTACTGCCATTTGAAAATACAAATTAACAATGGTTTAAGTCATATTTTAGCTTCCATTAAATTGTTGCAATTTATTTCTCCCTCCCACCTCTCTCGGCAGTGGCAAGATTACCACAGCACTGTTCACAGGCATGGAGCTCCTGGCAGCTCAAGCAAAGATTTACATCAATCATGTACATGTTGTCAGTCTGAAAGAATGATTTCACAACATTGAATAGTCTAGTTTTGCAACATTTAGTTGCCTAAGCCAGTTGAATTATGTATTTAATACATTAACCAGCATGGTAAAAATTTCCAATGTATTTTAATTACTTTGCACCTAATCTTAATGACCTTCAAGACAACCATGCAGGGCAAAAACAATTTTAAAAAATGGTTCAAATTTACGCAATGAGAGTTAGATCTGTCTCAAGCTTTAAACATCTACATAAACTAGGAACCACTTTTAACTAGTCTTTAATTGAAAATGCTGCATCTCTTGATTCTATAACCAGAAGCTACTTCCGCCATTTCCTTCCCCTTCCTTTTCAAGTGGCAGTTTCAAACTAAAATGCTTCTCACATCAATGTAGCTTCCCCTTCTCCAAATCAATACACAATTTGAAAAAATGGGTTTACGCCATCCTAGACATTGAGACTGCAGTGGCAGTGACAGAATTAGTTGCAATATCATTTCCCTAGCTAGAACTAGCAATTACTCTGTATTATTTTCTGTATAACTAAGCCAGCAGAATGTTGGCCTTCATCTCAAGCTGAAATAATAACGTTGTTCAGACTCCACGTGGAGAATTTTGTTCAGTTCTGGGCAGGATCCTGACATACAGCAAGTGCACAAATTCAGCAAATTGATACCAAGCCTTAAAACCACAAGGAATTGGTTCCTAGCCACAACAGGAATTGGTTTATTTTAGGTTTAAATGAAGGGGGAAGTTTAAATGAAGAGGACAGACAGAGAGACAAGTTTCAAAAAAATGTTAACCATTTTAGAAATAGCTGGAATTACATTTTGCAACAATATCAAAATCTGAATCTTGCACCTCAAATTAGAGGTTGTTGACTGAAGTTTACAATTCGGGAATTTGAAAATAGAGCAGGAATTCATCTGAAGTAAGACATTGCAGAATGTGGAGTCAGGACAAGCAGTAAAAAAAGTCACTGGGCAGAGTTACATTTTAGCAATTTTGGAGGAGGATTATGGTGTTTTCAAATTAATTGGTGTTAAAATGTAGGAGTAGAAACTCTTTCAAAATACAAGAACCCTGAAGATTGGCGGGTACAAACGTAATACACATCGAGTGGGACTCGGATCAAAACAAGAAATTACAGACCCATGCCCTCCATAATCGGTTGTGGCCAAAGACTGCTAGAGTCAGTTATTAAAGATGGGATAGCAGCAATTTGGAAAGTGGTGAAATATTGGACAAAATCAGCATGGTGGTTACGAAAGGTAAATCATGTCTGACGAATCTTATAGAATTTTTCAGGAGGTTTGGGGCATTGGTTTGCACTTGAGGAGATAGTGGATGTGGTGTATCTGGACTTCAGAAGGCATTTCGACAAGGTCCCACATAAGAGATTATATACAAAGCTTAAAGCACAAGGCATTGGGGGTCGTATTGATGTGGATAGAGAACGGATGGCAAACAGGAAGCAAAGAGTAGGAGAAAACGGGTCCTTTTCACAATGGCAGGCAGTGACTAGTGGGGTACCCCAAGGCTCAGTACTGGGACCCCAGCTATTTACAATATATATTAATGATCTGGATGAGGGAATTGAAGGCAATATCTCCAAGTTTGCGGATGACACTAAGCTGGGGGGCAGTGTTAGCTGTGAGGAGGATGCTAGGAGACTGCAGGGTGACTTGGATAGGCTGGGTGAGTGGGCAAATGTTTGGCAGATGCAGTATAATGTGGATAAATGTGAGGTTATCCATTTTGGTGGCAAAAATAGGAAAGCAGACTATTATCTAAATGGTGGCCGATTGGGAAAGGGGGAGATGCAGCGAGACCTGGGTGTCATGGTACACCAGTCATTGAAGGTAGGCATGCAGGTGCAGCAGGCAGTAAAGAAAGCAAATGGTATGTTAGCTTTCATTGCAAAAGGATTTGAGTATAGGAGCAGGGAGGTTCTACTGCAGTTGTACAGGGTCTCGGTGAGACCACACCTGGAGTATTGCGTACAGTTTTGGTCTCCAAATCTGAGGAAGGACATTATTGCCATAGAGGGAGTGCAGAGACGGTTCACCAGACTGATTCCTGGGAAGTCAGGACTGTCTTATGAAGAAAGCCTGGATAGACTTGGTTTATACTCTCTAGAATTTAGAAGATTGAGAGGGGATCTTATAGAAACTTACAAAATTCTTAAGGGGTTGGACAGGCTAGATGCAGGAAGATTGTTCCCGATGTTAGGGAAGTCCAGGACAAGGGGTCACAGCTTAAGGATAAAGGGGAAATCCTTTAAAACCGAGATGAGAAGAACTTTTTTCACGCAGAGAGTGGTGAATCTCTGGAACTCTCTGCCACAGAGGGTAGTTGAGGCCAGTTCATTGGCCCGACATTCGGGAGTTAGATGTGGCCCTTGTGGCTAAGGGGATCGCTGGATTTGGAGAGAAGGCAGGTACGGTAGACTGAGTTGGGTGATCGGCCATGATCATATTGAATGGCGCCGCTCGAAGGGCCGACCGGCCACTCCTGCTTTCTAGTTTCTATGTTTCATGAAGTAAGACATTGCAGAATGCATCAGGACAAGCTAAAAAAAAAGTCACTCCGCAGAGTTACATTTTAGCAATTTTCGAGGAGGATTATGGTGTTTTCAAATTCATTGGTGTTAAAATGTGGGAGTAGTAACCATTCAAAATACAAGAACCAGTTTAAGAACATTTTGTAATATACATTGAGTGACTCGGATCAGAACAAGAATTACCATATACCGTGCCCTCCATAATGTTTGGGCCAAAGACCCATCATTTATTTATTTCCCTCTGTACGCCACAATTTGAGATTTGCAATAGGAAAAACAATCACATGTGGTTAAAGTGCACATTGTCAGATTTTAATAAAGGCCAATAGGTTTGAGGCATTTGTTTGCACTTGAGGAGATAGGATGTGTCTATACACTTCAGAATTCATTATGCTACTACCATCAGCAGTTGTATCATCAACGAAGATAAGTGAGCAGCCATACATGCCCAGGCCATAATACCCCCACCATCGTGTTTCACAGATGTGTATGCTTTGGATCTTGGGCAGTTCCTCCTCTCGTCCATACTTTGCTCTTGCCATCACTCTGATATGTTAATCTTCATCTCATCTGTCCACAAGATCTTTTTCCAGAACTGTGGTTGCTCTCAAATACTTCTTGGCAAACAGTAACCCGGCCATCCTATTTTTGCAGCTAACCAGTGGTTTGCATCTTGCAGCGTAGCCTCTGTATTTCTATTCATGAAGTCTTCATCGGAGAATGGTCATTGACAAATCCATATCCGACTCCTGAAGAATGTTTCTGATCTGTTGGACAGGTGTTTAGGGATTTTTCTTTATTATAGAGAGAATTCTTCTGTCATCAGCTGTGGAGGTCTTCCTTGGCCTGCCAGTCCCTTTGCGATTAGTAAGCTCACCAGTACTCTTTTTCTTTTTAATGATGTTCCAAACAGTTGATTTTGGTAAAAATAGGATGGCCAGGTTACAGTTTGCCAAGAAGTATTTGAGAGCAACCACAGTTCTGGAAAAAGGTCTTGTGGACAGATGAGATGACGATTAACATATCAGAGTGTAATATGGCCACTAAATGCATTAATGTTGCGTCATACACTGAAAGCCAACAAATCTAGCAAGTCATAAAAAAATTACAAGAAGCCCATTTATGTGACTGAATTAGAAAATAGGTGTAGGAGTAGGCCATTTGGCTCTTCGAGCCAGCAAATTAATACTAGAGCAGGTACAGAAAAGCCAAGCAGCCCGGGATCAAATGCACATTCTGCTACGTACTTGGCTCAATTAGTGTTCCACAGCCAGCACACAGAGAATTCTGAGCAGCCATAACAACTTCTCTCCTGCAGATGTAAAACAAAAATTTAAGAAAAAACCTACATAATAGAATTTAAAATTATAATTTGACCTGGAAACATTAAGTGCAAAAAGGGAAATGTCAACTTTTAGCTTTTTGCCATCCAGATTTTCCTCAGACTTCTATGCATTCCAACAAAGAACAAATGCTGGTGCATTTAGCCCTCTGTTCCACTGCAGGCACGTCTAGAACAGTGACGTTTGGAAGACAAGAGTGGTAGGAAAAGGTTAAGATTTAATTTTGGATGATTCTTAAGCAGAGGGGCGCAGAGTCCTAGGGGAGAGGTAATATTATCAGCCAATGTGGGCCAGGAAACAAGTTATCAAAACAAGAAAAAGGACAATTTGGAATATGCAGCAGCTTCACAGAGGAGATGGGCTTTCCAAACATGACAAATGGCTGAACCAGTTTGCAGCACCCTTTCATAACAGGAGCTAAGGGAACAGAAGAGAGGATTGGGCTGGAGTGGAAGCATAGAGAGAGCAACCAGAATGCCATACTCTGAAGATTATGAAAACATTGTGGAGACCAGGCTGAAATTTTTTTTTTTCCCCCCACATTCTAGATGGATAAAGTGAGAAACAGAGAATGAATGATGTACACTTAACTCTGGCTCCAAAATAATGTGCTCAAATAACATTACAGAAAGTTTCAATTCATTTGACATTTATTTAACTAAGTGAACAACTGTGCATCAGAATAGTTCAAATTAATAATTAACTTACAAATAACTTACTGGAGGTGGAGTTTGCTCGATAAAAATCATAATCTTGTATTTATACACCGGGTGGCACCACGCCAACACTCCGTCTGTCCTTTCTTCTTTATGTTACTTTTAGTACGTGTTAAAAAGTATGTTTTAGTGTTCCTTGGCTTGTTTTATTTGGGGGGGAGGGGGGTGAGGGCTGTGGTTGTGGAAAACTTTAATCTCTTAACTCAACGGAGATCCGATTATTTTCCAAATCGCATCTCAGTCCGCACTGCGGCCTAACATCGTGGAGTTGGCGGCCTTTCCTGGAGACCGACACACCGCTCCAAGCCTCGGGAGTCTGGGGGACTTATAACATCGCGGAGCTTGCGATCCCTTTGCCGGGGATTGAAGCTCCAAACCTGGGGTCTGTGGAATTCAACACGTGAATCCCACTGTCTCTGGTAAGAAGAGGGCGATGGGAGCTCCAAGCCGCGGAGAGTTTCAACCACCCCGACTCTGGAGTTTCGATCACCCTGATGGGGGCTTTGATCATTGGCTGTGGGGGCTTTGATCCCCCCCGACTGCGGATGGTTTGACTGCCCCGACCACGGGAGAACAAGATGAAGTAGATTTAACATTATTATTGTCTTCCATCACAGTGAGGAATGTGGTCACATTGATCAGTGAATGGCCAGCACCGCCATTCAATGTGATCATGGCTGATCATCCATAATCAGTACCGCACATGACAATAAACTGACCTTGAAACCTCGAAATAGATGTGTTTCGCACAAATGGCTCCAAACCCATCTAATTGACTAAATAACTTCCGAGTGTTTTATTTCACACTGCAAACAATGCTCAATTACTTCTACGGCAATGAAACTGCACATACTTCTGAGGTGAATGGATGAAGAACAGAATTTGGAATCGAGGAGGTGCCCATTCAGCCGTGCCCCTCAGTCGAGAGTTTATTTTGAAGTCTGCTGCCAGGTCCACAGATTCTTCTGCACCAGGAGTGTCCTTCAGAGGGAGAAACTGGATAGACAAGGAAACAGTTTGTTAATGGCAAAACACAGAGATGCAATCTGGTCCACATTTTAAGATGATTCTTCAGGGTGGCCTGTGCCTTCAATATTAATCCACCTTCCAGCCATTCGGTATCCAGACTAGTTGCGTGGTACACCAACATTTAGCATCAGTCATGAAGAACTGCTCAGTTTCACATTACTAATCAAGTCATGGTTATACAACATGGAAACAGGCCTTTCAGCCCAACTCGTCCATGCTGACCAAGATGTCTACCCAAGCTGGTCTCACTTGCACAAATTTAGCCCATTTCCCTCTCAACTTTTACTATTCCTCCACCTGCATAAATGTCTTTTAAACATTTTTATTGTACCGCCTCTCCAGCTTCCTCTGGCAGCGTGTTCCATACATCCACCTGCGAGGAAAAGTTACCCAGGTCTCTTTCACATCTTTCCTCTCACCTTAAGCCTACTTAATTTTGGACTCCCTTACCCAGAGGAAAATACCGGCTATCCATCTTATTGACACCGCGCATTATTTTTTTTACATATTCAAGGTCACTCCTCGACCCACACCTCAGGAAGTTTCAACTATCCAGTCTCTCCTTATAACACGCCCTTTCTGCCACTGGCATTGAGGGAGAGGTTGTTGTCTTTGCACCAGGTTGCAAGGTTCTCAATCCCCTTGTTCTCCACCACATCAGCTACTTATGATTCCTTAGACCTACTGCCTCAACTTTACTGTGTACATCCAGTTCATTTTCCATTCCCCATTAGGAAGGCCTCAAGGTTCTGTTTCTTTCCTGAACAGAAATTTAGATTTCCCCAAAACTAACACTCACCACTGCCTGGCAGAACATGGCCTCACCCTCAACAACTTGATTCTTTCACTTTCTTCAAATCAAAGGTTTAGCCATAGTATTTGCATGGGCTCGAGCTATGCTCGTCTTTTTGTTGGCCATGTTAAACACTACAGCAAATGTGCCTTGGCACGACTCCCCATCTCTTTCTTCATCTCAAATCAATATGATGTAACCAGTCAAGCAATATTGCTCTCTGCAGCCTTACTTTGCACATTCTAGCCATCACATTTCCCATTATTGTAAGTAATGTTTGCTGGGTTTTGTCAAATGGTGCTTCAAGTTGAAGCTTATTTTTGTCTTTAACCAAGAGTGTCAAATAAATGTAGTGCTGACAATGTACTTTATCTAATCTTGACGCCGGGGCAACACCACCCAGCCAGAACAGCCAGGAACATCGGGCCTCCGTAGAGACAATAGCGGTGGCCTCAATAGGACTGACTTTGGGAGAACTGGAGATGGGGACTGGACATTGTGCCTTCCCCCACAGTGGTAACCATTGTGGGGGGATGATTTTTTTTTGTGTGTAAGTTAATGTGTTAGTCTGTGTCCAAGATAGCTGTTGGAAGGGTGAGTGGACGCTGGCGCGCTTTAGCTGCCGCTGCTCTCTCTTCACATTGTGTTTTTTGATTTTTTGTCTTTGGAGCGATTTCTGTCTTTAATTTGTGTATTGGTGATGTCCTTATTATTTATTTTACTCCGACTATATGTTTTTTCACTTTTGTTAATTTCTGTAAGGTGTCCTTGAGACTTTGAAAGGCGCCCGCAAATAAACATAGAAACATAGAGATTAGGTGCAGGAGTAGGCCATTCGGCCCTTCGAGCCTGCACCGCCATTCAATATGATCATGGCTGATCATCCAACTCAGTATCCCGTACCTGCCTTTTATTATTATAAAATGTATTATTATTATTAATCTTGACCAGGATATTGCAATACGAATCCCACCCCCACCCAGAAAAACAAAAGAGCTACATACTTTATCCAGCACCATTTCCACGCCGTCAAGATGGTGTTCTTCATTCTCTGGCGGTAACCACATTGTCCGAAATGATTTAAATAGGCGGCGAGCCAAATATTCAGGATATAGACAGTGCCTGAAAAATAGGAGTTCGAGCGCATATCCTTCAGTCACTGCAGTAAAGTTAAATGATGGTTACATGGTTATGCAGCAAATAACAAGTACAGAGCGAGAAGCACAAATTCAACCACCATGGGGGCTGTGGAATTTAAATTTGATTAATGTCAGATTAAAAAAATCAAATTATTGGTAACAGTGAACACAAAACTACCAGGCTTTCATAAGAATCCCACCCAAATCATTGACATTCCAATACTTTGCAATCCTCATCACACGTAAATAATGTGAAGCATATTTTAAACCAATTAAAAGAGACCCGTCAATGACCGAGATGGGAAGGAAAGAGTGAGAAAACCTTACCTTTCTATTGACTTTAATGGACCGTCAGAACCAAAAACAATGTCATCAAATTCTGAAAATTTAAAGAACAAAAAATAATGCAAGATAAATTTTCACTCAGCGGTCACAATCTAGAATTCACATAAAAGGATTTGGAAACAGTGCCAGATATTATTTTTTTCATGGAAATCAGAAACTTTGAGGATATTTGGGAGGGTAATGGGACTAATCACTAGGTACCCGAGGGGCTAAATGTACTCATGTTCCTATCAATTCAAGTTACAACACATGGACTATATTGTTAAAACCCAGAGAGATCCATTTAGTTTATAGCTTAAAAATGCAAATGGGGAAAAAGTGGAATGCCATTGCGAACTTAAGTCTGTTTGCATTCCAGTCTCCCAATTTACTCTGCAATACCAGTAACGTTAAAAAAAAAAAAACCCAATTCTATTCCGACACCTGTACCTATTATCACAAAATCATCATAACCATCGTCATCATCACCAACTGCAGCATCATCACCATTTTGAATGTCCTTGGAGCCAGCATCAGATGAATCATCCAACTGAGTAACAGAACCACCTACAAAATAAATAAGTCTTGTGTATGGATACAAATGCCAGAGATGCAAAACAGAAACTACACGTAGATGAGCAAACTAATAAGCCAGGAACCAATGTTACATATAGAGCTTGTTACAAGATGGGAAAAATAAACAATCTTTTTGGAATAACTGGAACTCTGCTAACTCAAGGATGGAAGAAAATGACTGAATATGCAGTTTTTAGATAAGAATATAATGAGAAGCCTTGGAAATGAAAGATCGCCGAGCTAAAAAAAATGGTTAGATGAAGTTGCGAGAATGAGCAGCTTGGAGCAGGTGGTCCTAGAGTTTCCTGTAGCCCAGAGATCTACCTGGTAGGTTAATTAGCTGCTGCTGATGACCCTTTAGTGCAGCGAGAGCAAAAGGAGAGAGTGATAGGCATGCAAGAGAATAAAGCAGCAAGTCTGCAGGGAAATAGCCGAATTAGAAAGGAGGCGCCAGCATGAACCCAATTAGGATTCCTGCTGCATCATAGCAAGCAATCTGTCCAAAAAGTGAAAGATATTAAATATTTGTAGCTTTACCAAAAAGTCTGAATAAAAAGGTAGTTGTCAAATGTTTTATTTTGCTCAAATTTATTCTGCAAAGTTCCTAATTGAAATATTGTTGTAATGCTTTCAAAAAATATACTTTTATTTGTTCCTATACAAGTAATAATTTCTTTATCCTGATCATTTTAGATGCAATATTTTATCTTAAAAATCAGAACTACAAACTGAAATAAATGCATGTTATATATCTAACAAAGTTCATAAACAAGGTAGTTCAAATACTTACATTCAAAACCACTGTCCACAGAGTTTACAGAGTCAGAATGAGATTTCTTCTTAATATAAGTTCTCACATCTGATGTCTGGATAACGGGAAGATTTTCCTCTTCTCCCAGTTCTGCTTGCTCATACAGGATGTTGCATTTAACATTCTCTAATGTAGCAATAACCAAATCTGCAACAATAAGGTGAGTGTTCTCCTATAAAACAGAAACATTGACATATCAAATTCACACAAGCACAAACTACAGTGAAAATAATAGGACACGTGCTTTCCATACGATGTCTTCACAGATTTGGGCAAGGACACTTCTAATATTGGCCAAAGCAGAAAGTGGCACTGGAGAATGCAGCACTTTCAGTCACAAGAAGTGCTAATTGTTATGGGTGCAAGTCTTGATGCTCATCAACTGCTTTGCCGTATTGCAAGGGCAAAAACAAAAATGACAATTTGAAACAAAGAACACATAACCAGGCAGTACCCAAGAGGGACCAAGTTTTAGATCAATTGTTTATGGAGAAAGTCTGGAAATCCCATTTAAAGCCCAAATCCCATTCTTGCCCAAATCAAACCAATAAGCATGCCAGCCCCACATGCACATTGAGGAACAGATCAAAGAGATCTACCATCCCTTTCTTCCTCACCCAACTAGTAAAGATATCAGAAGTCAGATATTTCTCCAAACAAATTAATAACCATGCCCAACACATTTTCCAACACCCTCGTCACCACCTTTTTTTTTTGATAATTTATCTTTTTTTATAAAATGCTTTCAACAAATTGAATTTACCTGGTTCTCATTATTTGAAGACCTCAAACTACAAACTAGAGGGACCCATTTATTTTACAACCTATTAAATTCCTTCCAGAGATCTGTATCTACTCAAAATCTGTATTTGGTTAAGAATCCTGGTTTGGAGTCCATGTTATACAGCATGGATACATGTTCCTGGGCAAACCAAGTTCCAACTGACTATCAATAATCAATTTTTCACCCTACATACAGGCCCTGTGAACAGATGCATTTTAGACAGTCTGTAAATAGGAGGCAGCATTTGGGAGACTGGCAGGCTGGATTTGCTGGATGTGAACAGGGCATTTCCAAGTACCTCTCTCCCCGCAGCAATCGGGCTGGGTTGAGCCGAGCAGAGCTGAGAGCGCTGAGCAGACTCGCTGCTTGCTCTCCCCTACGGTTGTCCGTGACTCTCTCCCACACACCTTTTTTATGTTTCTGACCGTTAGACTCATGAACAAATTTTCAGAGTAGAAAGTTGTTATAGCCTTATTAATTAGCTCCCTCCGGATTCTACCATTCACTGGCACACTATGCAAGAGGAATCCCAAGCACCCAAAGTAAATGTGCAAACTCCACATAGACAGCACCAAAGACCATGATTGAACTTGGGCCATCAGCTTTGAGGCAGTAGTTCATCTAGCTGCACCACCATTTGGAGTGAAGCCTTTGGTTCCATTTAAGTGTTTTCCTGCACTCACCAACCAATTTCTCTCCCCTCTGAACCACCTCCTCCTCCTGTCCCCCCCCAACTAAGGGAAGACTGATGTCTTACCCAAAATCAACATACCACAGGTTATGCCAATGTTCACAGATGGATCTGAATTAACAGACTGAACTCACACATTTTGCAGTTGAATACTTTATATACTTTGACATAAAGACACTCAAATAGTAACAAATAGAAACAGTTGGGCATGAAACAGTTACAATGAACAATTCTCCAGCAGTAATCCCAAATGCAACCAACCCAATTTCAACAAAAAGTATGAAAGCAAAGAGTGGTGATAACAAGACGAAACTTAATGAAGGTGAATTTAAATGAAACCAAAACAGAGAAGAATCTTACCCGTTCCTGAGCTTTGCTGGCACTGAAACTTGGATTAGAGAGATAGCTTGTGTATACAATCATTTCTGGTCTATTACTCTGACAATGCTGTGCTTTGTCTGTGGAAGAAAAACCTTTGATTAAAATACAAATTGGGGTAGTTTAAAGACAAATTTAGCAATTGACCTCAGACAATAAGAATTATTTACTATTTTTAAATATTAGCTTTTGAATCAAAATTTAAAATGAAGTGACAAAATACAGACTTCCTGTGTAAAAGATAAAGTTAATTTTTGTGAAAAAGGATTTATTAATCAGCAATTTTTAATTCTCTCTCTGTAGATGCTGCCCAACCTGGTGGGTCTCACTGACATCAATTTTTCATTTCAGAGTTCCAGTCTCTGCAGTTTTTTTTGCCTTTCAGTACACTCTTGGCCTCCCAACTGCTCAGATTGTTAATAGTAAATTCATAACCCTGTCCTGTCCCACGGGTGCTGCCCAATTATGTATTTTCCGTTTCAGATTTCCATATCCTTGTCCTGTGTGTAAAATCTATTCAGACAGTCTGAAACATCTGCAATTGTTGAGATTTCAAACCTGGGACAGATTTCAATTGGTACCATTCTTTAATTTTCCGACGCACAGTTCCTTCCTAAAAGTGTAAGCTGCCTAAAGTTACCCGAAAGTTTTAGGATGATCCTTTATTCAGATAGAAAATTAGCTTTATGGAAGAAAGCAGAGGGTAATGGTGGAAGGTTGCTTCTTGGATTGGAGGCCTGTGACTAGTGGTGTTCCTCAGGATTCGGTGCTGGGTCCGTTACACTTTGTCATCTATATCAATGATTTGGATGTGAACATTGTGCCCTCCATAGTGTTTTTGAGGACAAAGACCCATCATTTATTTATTTGCCTCTGTACGCCACAATTTGAGATTTGTAATAGAAAAAAAAAAAGAAAGAAAAAAAATCACGTGGTTAAAGTGCAGTCAGGTTTTAATTAATGCCATTTTTATACATGTATAAAGTTTATACATTTTGGTTTCATCATGTCGAAATTACATAGACAGTTTGTAAATAGGAGGCAGCATTACGTTTTTATACGCAGTCCCCGCATTGCAGGGCACCATAATGTTTGGGACATATGGCTTCACAGGTGTTTGTAATTGCTCAGGAATGTTTAATTTACTCCTTAATGCAGGTATGAGAGGTCTCAGCACCTAGAAACTTTTATTGCTGTTTATAAACACGAGGACCAAAATTGTCCCAATGAAAGCCAAAGAAGCCATTATGAGTAACAAGAATAAAACTGTTAGAAACATCAGCCAAACCTTAGGCTTACCAAAATCAACTGTTTGGAACATCATTAAGATTAAAGAGCACTGGTGAGCTTCTTAAAATCGCAAAGGGACTGGCAAGCCAAGGAAGATCTCCACAGCTGACGACAGAAGAATTCTCTCTATAATAAAGAAAAATCCCCAAACACCTGTCCGACAGATCAGAAACACACTTCAGGAGTCAGCTGTGGATTTGTCAATGACCACTGTCTGCAGAAGACTTCATGAACAGAAATACAGAGGCTACACTGCAAGATGCAAACCACTGGTTAGCCGCAAAAATAGGATGGCCAGGTTACCGTTTGCCAAGTACTTAAAATACTTCCACCGTTCTGGAAAAAAGGTCTTGTGGACAGATGAGATGAACTTATATCAGAGTGATGGCAAGAGCAAAGTATGGAGGAGAGAAGGAACTGCCCAAGATCCAAAGCATACCACATCATCTGTGAAACACGGTGGTGGGGGTGTTATGGCCTGGGCATGTATGGATGCTGAAGGTACTGGCTCACTTATCTTCATCGATGATACAACTGCTGATGGTAGTAGCATAATGAATTCTGAAGTATATAGACGCATACTATCTGCTAAAGTTCAAACAACTGCCTCAAAAATCCTTGGCCAGCGTTTCATTCTACAGCAAGACAATGATCCCAAACATACAGCTAAAGCAACAAAGGAGTTTTTCAAAGCTAAAAAATGGTCTTGAGTGGCCAAGTCAATCACCCAATCTGAACCCAATTGAGCATGCCTTTCATATGCTGAAGAGAAAACTGAAGGAGACTAGCCCCCAAAACAAGTATAAACTAAAGATGGCTGCAATATAGGCCTGGCAGAGCATCACCAGAGAAGACACCCAGCAATTGGTGATGTCCATGAATTGCAGACTTCAAGCAGTCATTGCATTTAAAGGATATGCAACAAAATACTAAACTACTTTCATTTACATGACATTGCTGCATCCCAAACATTATGGTGTCTGAGATGGGAGGACTATGTATAAACACTGCTGTAATTTCTATATGGTGAAACTAAAATGTATAAAAAAGGCCTTTATTAAAATCTGACAATGTGCACTTCAACCACACTTGATTTTTTTTCTATTATAAATCTCAAATTGTTGAGGGGCAAATAAATAAACAATGGGTCTTTGTCCCAAACATTATGGAGGGCACTGTACATGGCAAATTAGCAAGTTTGCAGATGATACAAAAGTGGGTGGTTTTGCAGATTGTGAAGATGGTTGTGAAAATTGTAGCAGGATCTTGAATGATTGGCCAGGTGGACTGAGGAATGGTTGATGGAATTTAATACAGAGAAACGCGAGGTGTTGCATTCTGGGAAGTCTAACATGGGCAGGACCTACACAGTGAATGGCAGGGCTCTGGGGAGTGTTGTACAGCAGAGCGATCTAGGAGCGCAGGTACATAGTTCCTTGAACGTAGCGTCGCAGATAGATTGGGTGGTCAAGAAGACTTTTGGCATATTTGCCTTCATCAGTCAGAAGTTAGGAGGTAATGTTACAGTTGTGCAAGACACTGGTGAGGCCACATTTGGAGTATGGTGTTCAGTTTTGCTAACCCAGTTTTAAGAAGATGTTTACACAAAAAAGCTGGAGAAACTCAGCGGGTGCAGCAGCATCTATGGAGCGAAGGAAATAGGCAACATTTCGGGCCAAAACCCTTCTTCAGACTGATCGGGGGCGGGCGGGGAAAAGAAAGGAAAAAGGAGGAGGAGCCCGAAGGCTGGGGGATGTGAGGAGACAGCAGGGGGACTGAGGAAGGGGAGGAGACAGCAAGGACTAACAAAATTGGGAGAATTCGATGTTCATGCCCCCAGGATGCAGACTCCCCAAACGGAATATGAGGTGCTGTTCCTCCAATTTCCGGTGCTGCTCGCTGTGGCCATGGAGGAGACCCAGGACAGAGAGGTCAGAGACGGAGTGGGAGGGGGAGTTGAAGTGCTGAGCCACCGGGAGGTCAGCTTGGTTATTGCGGACCGAGCGGAGGTGTTCGGCGAAACGATCGCCCAGCCTCCGCTTGGTCTCACCGATATAGATCTGCTGACATCTAGAGCAGCGGACGCAATAGATGAGGTTGGAAGAGATGCAGGTAAACCTCTGTCGCACCTGGAACGATTGCTTGGGTCTTTGAACGGAGTCGAGGGGGGAGGTAAAGGGACAAGTGTTGCATCTCTTGCGGTTGCAAGGGAAAGTGCCCGGGGAGGGGGTGGTACGAGAGGGAAGGGAAGAATTGACAAGGGAGTTATGGAGGGAGCGGTCTTTGCGGAAGGCAGATATGGGGGGAAGAAGGGAAGATGTGGCGAGTGGTGGGGTCACGTTGGAGGTGGCGAAACTGATGGAGGATTACTTTTTGTATGTGACGGCTGGTGGGGTGTAAGGTGAGGACTAGGGGGACTCGGCCCTTGTTGCGAGTGGGGGGGATGGGGAGAGAGAGCAGTTGCGGGGTATGGAAGAGACCCTGGTGCGAGCCTCATTTATGGTGGAGGAGGGGAACCCCCCGTTCCCTGAATAATGAGGACATTTCAGATGTCCTGGTGTGGAACGCCTCATCCGTGGAGCAGATGCGGCGTAGACGGAGGAATTGGGAGTAGGGGATGGAGTCCTTACAGGAAGCAGGGTGGGAAGAAGTGTAGTCCAGATAGCCATGGGAGTCAGTGGGTTTATAGTGTATGTCGGTCAGAAGTCTATCACCTGCAATGGAGATAGTGAGGTCAAGGAATGGTAGGGAAGTGTCGGAAATGGTCCAGGTGTATTTGAGTGCCGGATGGAAGTTAGTGGTGAAGTGGATGAAGTCAGTCAGTTGTGTGCGGGTGCAGGAGGTGGCACCAATGCAGTCGTCAATGTAGCGGAGGTAGAGGTCGGGGATGGGGCCCTGGTATGTATTGAACAAAGATTGCTTGACGTAACCGACAAATAGGCAGGCATAGCTGGGGCCCATGCGTGTGCCCATAGCTACGCCTTGTATTTGGAGGAAATGGGAGGAGTCGAACGTGAAGTTATTGAGGGTAAGGACCAGCTCCACTAGGCGGAGGAGTGTGTCAGTGGCTGGGTATAGGTTGCTTCTCTGGTCGAGGAAGATGTTGTTCAGCTGGAAAGGGTGCAGAGATTTACAAGGATTTTGCTGGGACAAGAGCCTGTGCAATAGGGAGAGGTTGAGTAGGGTTGGACTTTAATCACAGGAGGATAAGGGGTAATATTATAGAGGGGGGGGAGATTTAAGAGGAACCTGAGGGGCAACTTTTTTTCCCAAATCCTCCCCAAAGGGTGGTACGTGTATATGGTACGGACTGATTCATGTTCATTATTTTACCTGTATAGATGTTCACATCAGACTCGAAGTGTTGATGTGACTGGTCGCTGTTGTAAATTACGGGTGGAACCCCAGTGAAGTTTGTACGCCTGGCAGCTGTAGACTGTGCAGATAGGATGAGTTTATTGAAGGTGTTGGAAATGACCTGACTTGAGGATAACTCGGACGATGCAAACAATGAATAGTTGTTGCATTTGGAAGTTGTCATTGGAATACCAATGCCTTCCTGCTGTTCACCAACTCCATTCCCACTGTCCCAAAACTTTTTTGCATCTCCACTTTGGAGTAAAGTCAGTGAGGAAAGCCTTGCATCAGGTATACATTTCTCTGTGGGTATTTTGAAGTCATCATATGATTCCAACACGGAGATCAGGATCTCTTTGATCGATGCGGGGTTGTTTGGGTGCCGTCCTGAGCTCACTGCAGTCTGGCCCATAACTGCTGGTTTGGAATATTCATCTGACAAACAAGAGACAAAGTACAGCTGAGCACTGCTGGCATTTTAAATTATTTACCGAAAAGATAGACAATTACATGTTTCTTAATCCAAAAAGACAACTGTTCAGTGCAGATCAGGTCTCCAGCAAAATTCAAATCCACTATGTTTGATAATATGGCTACAAGCTTGAAATTAGCATCTGTTGCAAAGATGCAAGTGCTGGGAATAACATTGCCCCCCCTTCCTAACCCTGTTCCCATTTAAAAGGGAGAAACCGAAATTAAAATATTGGCAGGAAAAAAAAATAACATTAAACAAAATAAGTTATTTGCAATACTAGACTACGTTTATTTACATTGTCCCATCACCACACGTAGCACACAATCTTTATTCCTCGCCTCAACAAAGCTTTCATGATGAATTCATCCTCAATTATATTGTTTCATCAAGTCAACCCGTCGAAAAATGTGATTGTAATGTTTTCAGCAGCACTGAAATGCATTAATTCCATACCCAGAAACCACCACCAACCCCAAACAATAGTATTATTCTTACTACCACATTAAGTGCATTACTCCAAATCCAAGTAATATGGGTCTGTTGCAAATCTTATCAACCTACAAGCTCGAGCAATATAGATTCATACAACTGTGTGGACATCCCAGAAAGCAATGACAATTAGAAATCCCACCTCTCCATTCGCAACTTTTCTTTGGATGCCGATTCTGGGTACCTCAATGTCATGCTTCACTTGCAGCTTGTTCACTATCAAAGCAGCACAACTGTCATTATCTTCCAGCAGGCTCCAGGCTCCAACTCCAGCCTGCATCGCCTGCCCGAGTCCCGCGACGCCATCTTGGCCACGAGGAGCGACTTCAATACTCACCAGGACGCCGCCTTCACCGACCTCCACGTCGATGCCACCGCCGACCCTCACCTGCCTACCGATGACGCCCAGCCTCGCCGCTTCTACGGTAACTTGGACTTTCTCCCCCTCGCTGTTTCCTCCCACCCTCGCCGCCCCCCAGGACCGCCTAGCCTAATCGCCGCACCGGGCCCGCCCGACATCGCCGCCGCACTGGGCCCATCCAGCATCGTCGCCGGACCGGGCCCACTGAACATCGAACATCGCCGCTCCACTGGGCCCGCCTAACATCGCCGCCGGACCGGGGCTTCCCCATCATGGCCGCCGCCCCGCCGCCCACCGGGACCTCCCACGCATCGCCCGCGGACCCCCACTCTACTGCCACTGGACTCCGACCATCGGGTCCGTTGACCCGCGCCACTCCCGACCTCCCCCCAGCAACCCCCCCCACATCCGTCGCCTTACCTGGAGCCTGGACTCTGCACTGGGCCTGAAGCCTCCACGCTGCTTACCAAAGATGACTCCCACTCTCTTGGGTTTGACTCCACTGGGTCCTAGTGCCAGACTGCCCAACCTTGCTAACCTCAGTGGCTGTTCCACTGACTCTCCCCCATCCCCCTCCAACTATGTGACCCCCGCTCTTCCCCACCCACATTACAGCCCTCTCACCCCACCACCCCCTGACCACCCACCACCCCTCCACACCCACAACCCCCCCCCCCCACACTTACTCTGGCCCCAACCCCCATCCCTGCCGGGTGTTCACCATTCCCCCCCAACCCCCCGACCTCTCCCTCACCGAACGGTCTGTCCTCAGCAAAGGTCTTACCTTCGTCCCCATCTCAATGAGTTCCGCGCCCACCATGACTTGGAGCGCTTCTACCGTCGCCTCCGCCTCACAGCGCACTTCCATGGGAAGGAGTCCTCGCCCCCCCCCCCCCCGATGATGACCCCTTTTCCCGTCTCCAACGCACCCCCTCGTCGTGGAACCCCCCCTCGTGATGTCCCGGCTTTCGAACTCTTTATCCAGAACTGCCGCCGCGACGTCAACCGCCTCAACTTCTCCACTCCCGTCTCACTCCAATCTCTCCCCCCATGAACGCACTGTCATTGAATCACTCCGCAAAAACCCAGATTGGGTTATCAAACCAGCCGACTAGGGAGGTGCCGTGGTAGTCTGGCACGTCGATCTCTACAAAGCTGAGGCCACGCGCCAACTCTCGGACACCTCCTCCTACTTACCCCTGGACCATGACCCCACTGACTAGCACCAAGCCACCATATCTAGCACCATCACCGACTTCATCAACTCCCACGCCCTGCCCGACCAAGCTTCCAACCTCATCGTTCCCCAGCCCCGCACGGCCCGGTTTTACCTTCTCCCCAAAATCCACAAACCCGGCTCTCCCGGCAGCCCATTGTCTCTGCTTGTTCGTGCCCCACCAAACTCGTCTCCACATGCCTTGACTCCATACTATCCCCCTTGGTCAAATCCCTTCCCACCTATGTTCTAGACACCTCAGACACTCTCCGCCGCCTCCGCGCATTCCACTCTCTAGGCCCTCACCCCCTCATCTTCACCATGGACGTCCAGTCACCCTACACCTCCATCCCCCACCAGGATGGCCTCAAAGCCCTCCAGTTCTTCCTTGACCAGAGGAGCAACCTATACCCAGCCACTGTCCTCCGCCTAGCGGAGTTGGTACTCACCCTCAACAACTTTACGTTTGACTCCTCCCATTTCCTCCAAACACAAGGTGTAGCTATGGGCACACGCATGGGCCCCAGCTACGCCTGCCTCTTTGTCGGGTACGTCGAACAATCCTTGTTCAATACGTACCAGGGCCCCATCCCCGACCTCTACCTCCGTTACATTGACGATTGCTTTGGGGTCACCTCCTGCACCCACACACAACTGACTGACTTCATCCACTTCACCACCAACTTCCATCCAGCACTCAAATACACCTGGACCATTTCCGACACTTCCCTACCATTCCTTGACCTCACCATCTCCATCGCACGGGATAGACTTCTGACCGACATACACTACAGACCCACTGACTCACATGGCTATCTGGACTACACGCCTTCCCACCCTGCCCCCTGTAAGGACTCCATCCCCTACTCCCAATTCCTCCGCCTACGCCGCGTCTGCTTCCAGGATGAGACGTTCCACACCAGGGCATCGGAAATATCCCCACTCTTCATGGAACGGGGATTCCCCTCCTCCACCATAGATGAGGCTCGCACTAGGGTCTCTTCCATACCCCGCAACACTACTCTCTCTCCCCATCCCCGCACTCGCGACAAGGGCAGAGTCCCCCTAGTCCTCACCTTTCACCCCACCAGCCGGCAAACACAACAAATCATCCTCCACCATTTTCGCCACCTCCAACGTGACCCCACCACTCGCCACATCTTCCCATCTCCCCCCATGTCTGCCTTCCGCAAAGACCACTCCCTCCGCAACTCCCTTGTCAATTCTTCCCTTCCCTCCCGTACCACCCCCTCCCCGGGCACTTTCCGTTGCAACCGCAAGAAATGCAACACCTGACCCTTTACCTCCCCCCTCGACTCCATTCAAGGACCCAAGCAGTCGTTCCAGGTGCAACAAAGGTTCACCTGTATCTCCTCCAACCTCATCTACTGCATCCACTGCTCTAGATGCCAGCTGATTTACATCGGTGAGACTAAGCGGAGGTTGTGCGATCGTTTCGCCGAACACCTCCGCTCAGTCCGCAAGAACCTACCTGAACTCCCGGTGGCTCAGCACTTCAACTCCCCCTCCCATTCCGACCTCTCTGTCCTGGGTCTCCTCCATTGCCAGTGAGCAACACCGGAAATTGGAGGAACAACACCTCATATTCTGCCTGGGTAGCCTGCGTCCAGCGGGCATGAACATTGAATTCTCCCAATTTTGCTAGCCCTTGCTGTCTCCTCCCCTTCCTTAACCCTCGAGCTGTCTCCTCCCATCCCCCGCCCTCGGGCTCCCCCTCCCTCCTCTTTCCTTCCTTCTCCCCCCCCCCCCCCCCATATCAGTCTGAAGAAGGGTTTTGGCCCGAAACGTTACCCATTTCCTTCGCTCCATAGATGCTGCTGCATCCGCTGAGTTTCTCCAGCATTTTTGTGTACCTTGTCATTATCTTCATCTTGCCCTCGCTACTTTAGGTGGCTCAATCACCCTCTAAAGCAGTTTCTGAAATACTTCACCTTTTGCAGTCTATGGATAAACCCAGTCTTCAGTCAGATTACAATTTTACTTATATTTCATCACTAACTGAAGAATTTGTCATTCTTCCCTCACAACACTAAACCTCTCATCCAGGATTCAAATCCCAATTACCTGCAAATGCTTTCTAAAAGCCCACTCCTCATCAAGCTTTTAAACCATCACCAACATAAAGGAATTTCTTCACCAGCGCTACCATTGACGATAGCAGTTTTCCCAACATGGGAGACCATGTGGTGAGCACTATGTATACTAGACTAGAAGTACAACAAGCCAATCACCACTTCACCAGAAATAAAGTGTTTACGTCAGGGATTGTGCATAGAGGTAAAAGGGTAGTTGCTGTATTTTATGCAATTGCAAGGGAAGTGGTTGATGAGGATGGATGGAGAGACTTCAGAGGAAAAACATTTAACATGCTGAAAGGGAAGGGGAAGGTATGTTTGGGAGCAGCATCTTGTCGACGGTAGAGATTTGGGAGGTTTATCTTAAAATGTGAAATTTGATGGAGTGGAAATATTCACTTGCATTTCTAGTTTAGAGGACTTCAATCCTCACAATGCAATTCTCTACATCACATTACAGACCGGTTGACTGCTCAGAATATCTTTCTATTCACACCACAAGGATAATATGTAGCTTCCAGCTGCTTGTCACATCCATTCCCCTCTGACCTCACAGTTTGTGGCCTCAGAGCCCAACACAAGCTTAGGAACAGCAGCTCATCTTCTGGCTCAGCACACACAAACCCTTCAGGAAGTAACAATTGAGTAACTTTGCCAGTTTATTAGAACTGGCTATTCATTCATTAAACTTCTTTACATCTCCTTCAGACAAGATTAGCTGCAATTAACAAGCCAGTCTTTAATCAAGCAGCATCAACACCTCCAGGGTCAGCCAATCCTTTCATCCTATCACAGATTCTTATTTTCCAACCCATGTATGCAATTTAAAACATGCTTTTTAAAAATATATATTTTAGATGGAAGATCAACAACTTTTCCTTCACACCTTTGCTGTTAGATCTGCTGAGTATTTCTGATATCTAGACTTTTTCTATATGGAAGTTTAACCATTATACAAAGAGAACATGATGATTTCCTCTCGCACAAAAAGGTTTATTGACGTAATTGAACAATTGTTCTCGTGTCAAATGTAGGACCTTTTCATTTCATAGCAAGACAATCGCCAAGGCTTATTGGGCTCCTGGGAGTGAAGTTACACAATTTTACAACATTGCAAGCTCAGGAATATCATGGTACTTGGTCAGCTGGACACTTGTACTCATTTAATTAAAAGGAGGTCTACATAGAGTAGCAGGACTCAACCAAATAGTAAATTACACCCTTGTGTAGGAAGGAACTGCAGATGTTGGTTTAAACCAAAGATAGACACAAAAACCTGTAATAACTCAGCGGGACAGGCAGCATCTCTGGAGAGAAGGAATGGGTGTAGAAGGGGTCTCGACCCAAAATGTCACCTATTCCTTCTCTCCAGAGATGCTGCCTGTCCCACTGAGTTACTCCAGCTTTTTATGACATAGTAAATGACACCCACTTGCTACAATAAAAACAGCCCTTCTGCCCAAGATCAAGGATTATCACACACAAGATGCCATCAATTTAATGTTATTGGAGAACATCTCCACTCAGCCCATTAGAACTACTGACCATTTATCACTCAAATATTCCACCCCAGTGTCATTCTGACCTCTGTCACTGACCTTACACATTGCACCATCGATGCCTTACTTTCACCTTATCTTATGACTAGGCATGTTACAGCCTTTGTGATTAATATGCATTAATCCCTCTCTTTTCCTTACAGTCCTGGCCTCACCTTTGTTTTAAATTTGTCCCAATTGTCATTGTTTAAAATTTAATTAATTTGTAAAAGAAGCCTTGGCAGTTTGGTTGTGCAAAATATCACAGACACACCCCTCTACACCCAATATCATCTCATCTCCCTAAACCCAGCAATCTCCCCAAATTTCCAGTTTGACTTACTGAACTCCTTCACCCATCACAATGACTCAATTTATCTTTTTACTTATGGTGCCTGACCTGCTATTCAGAACACTTATTTTATTTTAATATTATAATCCGGTGACACCATGGTAACAGAACATCATCATAATTTCGTTCAGACCGAAAGGTCTGAATAACAATAAAGGAATCTAATCTAATCTAATTGGTTCGTTAAAACAAAATCTAGGCAAAAGGAATAGGGAATAGCCACCACAATAAGTGCTTCAGTTTGCACTCCACCAAATTGTCAAAAAATTTAAAACAATTACCTGCTAATGTCAATGACCCTGGCAACTGAGGCAAAGGACTCAGGTTGTTCATATGAAAGCCTGAAGAGGCATCCTCTGCCTTTGCCACAGGCAATAGGTTATTCTCTCTCACCTGCTGTGTTAAGAATGTAGAGAACAGGTTCAGACTTAGAGGGTCAATTATCCAGTGGCAGTTAAATCAATTAAGATACAACAGGTCTGAATTGAGAAAGGAGAACCTCAGCCTTGCAATTTAATTGACACAAAACAGGTGCAGAGGCTTTTGATCCTCACCAAGCCTCTTTTAAAGGAACACCATAATCAGTTAAAAACATTTGATGAGTATTTTGTTCTTTTTGTGCAGATTACTGAAATGCATTTCACACAATCACTTAGTTGCAGCATTTTTGTAACTCTTGGGGTTCTTGCCATTTCTAGATTAGCCAAAAATAATTTCAATAGACATTGTCCCTTTAAGACCTGTGAAATACATTTGTAATCACTTATCCATGTTCAGTTTACTATAGTAACAAATATACCCAAATGAAAATGAAAGAGGTGTGAATAATTTTACTCATGTGCAGAGATTGGTTTTCTACTGTATAAATCTGGTCTTTCTTTAAAGTTCTGACTGAACAGTAGCATTAAATCCCACTTCTATTGTTGATTTAATAGTCAGCATTGAAGTGAGGAAGTCAATACACTGCATCAGCTCTTCTTTCCGTTACCTACCAAGCATCAGCTGTGGAATTTTCTTCTTTAATTTAATATCACTTTTCATGTATTATAATGTAATCACTCACATATAAAGCACAATGATCATAAAAAACTATTTCTTGCTCATATTCTCATTCAATTTACTCAACCACGACTCACCCAAAGCAGAACACTTTCTGTTTTAGAGGTTGGACAATGAAACAAATACCTACCTGCCCTTCATTTAAAAACAAATGTATTTTTAATTATTTGCTAAGACAACATTCTTTCACCACGAGATATTTTCAACCAGCAACATTCCAACCCAGTTAGCGTTTTTTGAATCTTTAATTCTGAATCCACAATTAATTATTGGCATTCTAAAGACCGACATCACCGGCATATTGGCTCTTGTAGAAGTAAATAATTTTTGTTCCATACATCAGTTTTACAAATAATGTCACTGGCCCATTTACATTAACCTTACATTAATCCCATATTTTTATTTTCCACACATGCACATCAACTGCCCTGGATTTACCACTTATTTCCACACTAGAAGCAATTTCTAGTGGTTAATTAATCTACCAACCTGCATGTCTTTGGTAGAAACAGACTGGAGCACCCAAAGGAAGCCCACGTGGTCACAGGGAGAATATGCCGTCTTCACCCAGACAATACCAAACGTCAGGATTGAACATGGATCTGACACTCTGAGGCAGCAGTTCTAAAAGATGCACCACTGTGCTGCCCTATTTTAATTATGGTGTTAGCCCTGTGGTAAGAGAAAACAGAAGTGGTGTCAATGAGGCACAACAGCCAGTGGCTTTCCCAGAGAGGTTGCCCACCTGTAAGACATTTAACTTGCAGATTGCTGGTGTGGAACTGGATCAGGTCTCATAACAACATAATCTGGAATCTCAAACCCAATAAAACCTCACCAGTCCTCTTTCTATCTTTGGTACGTGTTAAAAGCTGTCATCGTAGGTTTTTGCCCATTTCCTCCAATACCATCTCATGAGGCTCAATGGTAAAATTTGTTTGATTCCTCGTGAAAATCTGGACAAATTGTGCTGTGATGTAAAATTGGACATTGTTGGTTATCAATCAATCACATCAGTTCGAGGGACAAGTGGAAAAGAATAATTAGAGGTTTGGATGACTGGTTTTAGAATAAATCGGAACACTAATACCCACCTGGCACCACACTGAAGCACCAGCATTAATCATTTTTTCAGCATGGGGCTTTCCCTCTAAACCTTTAACCTGGAGTATTAAATAATAGCAACCCAGCTAGACTAATAAGAAAATGTCTTATATACGCCTGTACTTCAGGAGTACACTAGATTTCAAAATGGTGGTGTTTCAATAGCAAGGACATTGCTTTATTAATCTTGGATAAAATGGACACAACCCCAGTTGGCCATGTCTCATTAAGAAAGAAATTTTACATCTGACTAAAGGGTCTAATTTCTCAGCAGCAAAAAAAATATGTACAGTATCTTCAAAGTGAAGGAATATAGTTGCTTCACTGACAATGAAAATGAAGCATAATGTTTTCAAAAAACACACCCACAAATAAGATCATGTTTTTGTATCATGACATTAACAGAATGTTTCTAACGCTCTTGATCAGCTGGGTTCTGATGAAGGATTCATACCTTTGTTAATGCTAAGTGGATATCAGATAACTTTTTCTGGGCAGTCAGTTTCTAAACTCATTCCCTGTCCCAAAGATAAGCCCTGAGTTTGTGCAAGAAAATTGCATATAGAATGAAATTTGTAAAAACAAAGCAGAGTAAACCCTCGTTATAATGGACTATTGGTGGGAGGAATGGTGACCATTATTGCCAATTATCTTCTATACTCGAGTAAGGTTTTATCATTGTATAATAATAGAAACAAACAACTGCAGTTGCTGGTTAATATAAAAAATAACACAAAATGCTGGAATAACTCAGCAGGTCAGGCAGCATTTCTGGAGAAAATGTATATGTGATGTTTAGAGTCGAGACCCTTCTTCAGACTCTCAGTCCAGAACTGGGTCTGGAATCCAGGTTAGTTGACGGTCCCGGCCTGCTGCCAAATTCAATGGTCACAGCTCACAGGCTGGAGTACTGGTGAGCGTCGGCAGGCATGGCCTGTAAACAGCGGAGGAGGAAGTGCGAGCCAAGGGTGGTGTGGGGAGCCACGAGTTTTAAGCGGCAGGGGAGGCTGTGGGTGGTATGGGCAAGTGCGGTCTGTCTGTGCAGGGGAGGCGGTAAGAGCTGGGGTTGGTGTGGGCAGCCCGACTGTCAGAGGCAGGAGAGGCAGTGTGAGCCGGGCGTGGTGTGGGTAATCAAGGCTGTAAGTAGCAGGGGAGGCGGTGAGAGCTGGGGATAGTGTGGGCAACCCTGGCTTTAAGCGGCCAGGGTGTTGTGGGCAACCCCGACTGTAAGCGGCATGGGGGGGGGGGCAGTGTGATCCGGGGCTGGTGTGTGTAGCTGGGGCTGGTGTGGGCAGCTGGGGCTGTACATGGCAGGGGAGGCAGTGTGAGCCGGGAGGTGGCGTTGGCAGCCGTCGGTAGGTCCGTCTGCTATAACCAATATCTGTTATAAAGAGGTCCTTTAAAACAAAGGTTTACTGTTATTATAGGGATTATAATTTACTATGCGATCAACTGTGTGGTACAAGCACCCTATTAATATATCCTTCAATTCCACTCTTCTTGATAAGCCTACCTAATAAATGCACCCTTCTCTGCCATTACCTCAACATCCTTATTATTCTTTATGTAAACTTTCTCCTAAATTTGATGCTGAATTTATACCCTTCATGTTTCAAACTTGTCTATGGATGAAAACATTTTCTCTCTATTTCATGCAATTTGGAAACCTTTGCTGGTTGAAAATATCCCAGTCAAATAACACTCTAATGGTGAGTAGGATAGTGCCCTTAAAAGGTTACCTTCATTGCTACTCAAGTTGTCCCCTCTCCCTCATATGCATGTTCTGTGGAAATATAAAGAATTCAGTTTTTAGAAACTTGTCGTTGGTTTTCACACAGAGAGTGGTGAATCTCTGGAACTCTCTGCCAACCAGGAATGCCGTACCATTATCTAAGAAAAGCTGCAAGGACAGACCAGTGAGTCTGATATGGTGAGAAAGTTGCTGATGGGAATTTTGAGGAACAGGATCTACTGGCATTCGGATAGGTGGGATCTGATTAGAGATAGTCAGCATGGTTTTGTGTGTGGGAAATCATGTCTCACGAACCAGATACATATTTTTGAAGAGGCCACCAAGAGGGCTAAATGAGAGCAGGGCAGTGGACATTGTCTACATGGACTTTAGCAATGCTTTTCTCAAAGCCCCACATGGTAGGCTAGTCTGAAAGGTGAGATACATGGAATCTAAGATGAGCTAGCCAAATAGATTCAAAATTGGCTTGGAGGAAGGAGTCAAAGTGTCATAATTGAGAGTTGCTTTTCTGACTAGAGGCCTGTGAACAATGGAGTGCCATAGGAGTCAGCACTGGGTCCACTGGTGTTTGTTATCTACGTGAACAATTTGGATAACAATATAGTTATCATTGTTAGTTAACAATGTTAATAAATTTGTAGTTGGCACACAAAGTTGGTCGTTTAGTGGGCAGTGAGAAAGGACATCTAAGTTTACAACAGAATCGAGATCCTTTGGGAATATGGGCAAATGAATGGCAAATGGAGTTTAATTCTGACAAGTGTGAGGTATTGCACGTTGATGTGTCAAACCAGCGCAGGACTTGCACAATGGTAGAGCCTTGCAGAGAGTTGAAGAACAGAGAGATCTCAGAGTAGAGGTGCATGGTTGCCTGAAAGTAGCGAGTCACATCGATAGGGTGGTGAAGAAGGCACTTGATGCGCTGGCCTTCATAGAAAGGGTATCAAGTATAAAAGTTAGGATAACATGATACAGCTGTACAAGTAATTGGTGAGACCATACATGGAGTACTTTGTACAGTTCTGATTCCCCAGCTAGAGGAAGGATATCATTAAATTAGAAAAGATGCAGAAGAGATTCACTAGGATGTTTACGAAAGAACAGCAGATGCTGGTAAAATCGAAGGAAGACATCAAAATGCTGGAGAAACTCAGCAGGTGAGGCAGCATCTATGGACAAAAAATATTGGCGACGTTTCGGGTCGAGACCCTTCTTCAGACTGATGTCAGCGGAGGGAGTAGGACAAAGAAAGAATGTAGGCGGAGACAGTGGGACTAGTGGGAGAACTGATATGGGGGGGGAAAATGAAGAGAGATAGCAAGGACTTGGAGTTAAAGAATAGACAATAGGCGCAGGAGTAGGCCATTCAGCCCTTCGAGCCAGCACCGCCATTCACTGTGATCATGGCTGATCATTCACATTCCTGTCTTCTCACCATATCCCCTGACTCCGCTATCTTTAAAAGTTCTATCTAACTCTCTCTTGAAAGCATCCCGAGAATTGGCCTCCACTGCCTTCAGAGGCAGAGAATTCTACGGATTCACAACTCTCTGGGTAAAAAGGTTTTTCCTCATCTACATTCTAAATGGCCTACCCCTAATTCTTAATCTGTGGCCCCTGGTTCTGGACTCCCCCAACATCGGGAACATGTTTCCTGTCTCTAGCGTGTCCAATCCCTTAATAATCTTATATGTTTCAATACGATCCCCTCTTAACCTTCTAAATTCCAAGTATACAAGTCCAGCCGCTCCATTCTATTAACATATGGCAGTCCCAAAATCCAGGAAATTAACCTCATGAACCTACGCTGCACTCCCTCAATAGCAAGAATGTCCTTCCTAAAATCTGGAGATCAAAACTGCACACAATACTCCAGGTGTGGTCTCACTAGGGCCCTGTACAACTGCAGAAGGACCTCTTTGCACCTATACTCAACTCTTGTTATGAAGGCCAACGTACCATTAGTTTTCTTCACTGCCTGCTGTAT
Organism: Leucoraja erinaceus; assembly: GCF_028641065.1. Classification (NCBI taxonomy): domain Eukaryota; kingdom Metazoa; phylum Chordata; class Chondrichthyes; order Rajiformes; family Rajidae; genus Leucoraja; species Leucoraja erinaceus. The sequence goes on from NC_073389.1 coordinate 32,972,940, forward strand.
CTGAAAGGGGTGGAGATGAGAACATATGGCCAGTAGTGGGATCCCTTTGGAGGTGGCAAAAATGTTGGAGGATTATATATTGTATACGACGGCAGGTGGGTGGAAGGTGAGGACAAGGGGAACTCTGGCCTTGTTATGGGAGAGGGAGTGAGAGCGGAGCTGCAGGGTATCGAGGAGACCCTAGTGAGAGCCTTATCTCTAATGGAAGAGGGGAACCCCCGTTCCTTAAAGAATGAGGACATCTCTAATGCTCTGGTATGAAAAACCTCATCCTGGGTGCAGGTGCGGCGTAGACGGAGGAATTGGGAGTAGGGGGTAGAGTCTTTACAGGAAGAAGGGTGGGAAGAAGTGTAGTCAAGATAGCTATGGGAGTCAGTAGGTTTGTAGTAGATGTCAGTCAATAATCTGTTTCCTGTGTTGGAGACGGTGAGATCTAGAAACGGTAGGGAGATGTCGGAGATGGTCCATGGTGAATTTGAGTGCAGGATGGAAATTAATGGTGAAGTTGATTAAGTCAGTGAGTTCTGGGTGGGTGTAGGAGGTAGCACCAATGCAGTCATCAATGTAACGGAGGTAGAGTTCGGGGATAGGGCTAGTGTACGCCTGGAACAGGGATTGTTCGACATACCCTACAAAGAGGCAGGCATAGCTAAGGCCCATGCGGGTGCACATAACTACGCCTTGGATCTGGAGGAAGTGGGAGGAGTCGAAGGAGAAATTGTTGAGGGTAAGGACCAGCTCTGCTAGGTGGAGGAGAGTATTGGTGGACAGAAATTGGCTGGTTCTGTGGTCCAGGAAGAAACGGAGGGCTTTAAGACCCTCCTGGTGGCGGATGGGGGTGTAGAGTGACTGGACATCCATGATAAAGATGAAGAAGTGGGGGCCTGGAAAACAGGTCATTGAAAAGACATCGAGGTGTCTTGGATGTAGGTAGGGAGGGATTGGACCGGGGGGATAGGAATTCTGAATAAGTGTAGGGGGTATGTGGAAATTAACTTGGTTGGGCATGAGCAAGCAGAAACAATGGGTCTGCCAGGACAGTTCCGTTTGTGGATTTTAGGGAGAAGATAAAATCGGGCCGTGCGGGGTTGGGGAACGATACGGTTGGAGGCTCTAGGGAGCAGAAAGCCGAAAGTGATGAAGTCAGTAAAGGTGTGTGATATTAAGGCCTGGTACTCGTCTGTGGGGTCATGGTCCAAGGATATTCACTAGGATGTTACGAGGACTTGAGGGATGAGCTAGAGGGACAGGCTGGATAAGGACTTTTTACTTTGGAGCGTAGGAGGTTGAACGGTGTCATATTGAAGTATACAAAGTCATGAGGGGCATAGATATATAGTGAAAATTCTAAAACTAGAGGGAATAGGCTTAAGCTAAGATGTGAGGGATTAAAAAGGGACATTGGGCAGCGTTCTCACAGAGGATAGCCCATATCTAGAACAAGCTGCCAGAGGAAGCTATAGAAGGGGTTGCAATTATGACTTTCAAAAGATATTTGGACATATACATGGATAGGAAGGGTTTGGAGGGATATGACCAAATGTAGGCACATGTGGACTAACCAGAGTGCCAACTTGGTCGTCGGCATGGACAAGTTTGACTGAGGGGCGTGTTTCCATGCTATATAGCTGTAGTGCTGCCTCTATGATAGCTATTATTACCGTAGCTGAGGAGCACAAAACATAAATAAAAATGTGAGGTATAGTTATGGAGGTGAAATGGGGAATGTTTGCATTTTACAACAGAATATAAAAAGAGCAGCAAGAGTTGGTCATAAAGCACCTTAAGCCTACATTACCAGTCAACAAGGCATGGATGATCTGATCTTGGCTCAGCTATAATTTCCTGCCTGCTCCACATAGCACTGGATTTCCCTACAGACCAAAACCTTTTCTATCTTCTGCTTGAAATATACAGTTAAAGTTGTCTGGTATAGGAAATTCCGAAGATTTACGATACATCTGAGAGAATTTCCTCCTCATAGCCAATGGGCCACTTCTTATTCTAAAGTGAAACTCCTAGTTCTCCATTCCTCCTCTGGGGGAAGTTCCTCACCATGTTCCTCTTCCTCATCACATTTAGTTAGAAATTAATTTTATAAGAAGGAATTGTGAGAGATTTTGATTAGCAGCTCTGGCTTGCCTCAAGCAGATGATTAAAAACTGGGTGAAAAGGTATAATCAGTAAGTATGAATGGCAGGGGAAATGATTGGAGCTTCTCCTGGTCCAGGCACAGCTGAGGGAAAGCATTCGTGTCAGACAAGATAAGCCACACTCTGACGGCTGTGTTTACGAAAGGGCTGATGTTTCACTGTAGTGCTGCGTTACTGGAACATGCTCAGGTAACACTTTACCTTCAAACTAACATTACGAAAACACCTGTTACTAATATTAAGGAAAAACACAAAATGCTGCAGAAACTCAGAGATCAGGAGGCATCCCTATGGTTTCCACCCACTTCTCAAAGACGTGCGGGTTTGTAGGTTTATGTCACAACAAAACATAAAAAGAGCAGCAAGAGTTGGTCTTAAGGCACCTCCATGACCGGACCTCGCATTTTTATTTTGTGTCTACCCTCCCACTTCCACATCCACTCTCTACACATACGGGACTTTTTTACAGAGGGCAACAATACATTACAGAGGATGTAACAAGTAGAATGGATAAGGGAGAGCCAGTAGATGTGGTGTATTTCCGGGATTGCAGGACTGACATATGATGAAAGTTTGGGTCGACTGGGCTTGTATTCACTGGAATTTAGACGGATGAGAGGGGATCTTATAGAAACATATAAAATTCTTAAAGGATTGTAAAGGCTAGATGCAGGGAAATTTTTCCCGATGTTGGGGTAGTCCAGAAGAAGGGGTCACAGTTTAAGAATAAGGGGTAGGCCATTTAGGACTGAGATGAGAGTTGTGAATCTGCAAAATACTCTGCCACAGATGGCAGTGGAGGCCAATTCACTGCATGTTTTCAAGAGAGAGTTAGATTTAGCTCTTAGGGCTAAAGGAATCAAGGGATATGGGGGAAAAAGCAGGAACAGGGTACTGATTTTAGATGATCAGCAATGATCATATTGAAGGGCCGAATGGTCTACTCCTGCACATAGTTTTCTATGTTTCTAAGTTTCTAGAATGGATTCAGGCTGTGAGGCACTGCCAGTGAAAGAAAATAACTGCAAAGGACTGTTGAAATCCAGGACAAGCAGCTGAGCAGCTTCATGCCTGCACAGTTTATAGATTCATCTCAAGAGATCAGATAGGTCAAGTTCTTTTTTCACTTCTCTCTCTTACTAATCCTGTACTAATGTTTTAAGTCTGCCTATTACAAAGAGACTGTTTTTAGTGCTGTTGTTGTCTTGAGGAATAAATTCTAAAATCAGGACATGAAGGTCTGGTCATACCCCACAGAATAGGAACATGATTGAAAAAGCGAGTGAAGATATGATGAGTATCATCACATTCAGGCCGTACTGTATATTTACTCGCGCTATCAATGCCGTACATGCAAAGAAAGAGCGTGAAAAGGGAGGGGGGGAGGCCACTTCCCTGCCTATAAAAGTGGCCTTCAATTCCTCTCAAGCAATAGGATTATATCCAATTCCTTCATTAATTAACAGTACATCGTTATCTTCCAAAGACAATGAACCCTTGCTGCTCTTTGGAGTATAGTCAGATAATCTACAAAGGGGAAGAGTATACCCTTCTGTCACTGCTTCAAATTTAAACAAATATATCAACTGTTCGACTTTGAATCAGTGCCCTACACCCTGTTTACTGGGCACATTCTGGTGATCCACGTTTAGTTAACTCCCTTCTGGAAGAACCATTGATTGAACATTCTTCTTGATATTAAACAATTCATTGTATTAATTATTACAACGATTAAATGTATATTCACATGGCTGAGATGCTTGAGGTAAATGCCACGTGATGAAACTTCGAGGAATAAGTGGGACAGACAGCCCAAATTCAAGGTCAAATGAAGAAGCCCATGCCTGGATATGATTCAAGCAAGGGCTGAGGGTACCATCTCAAGTAAGAAAGTCTAATTACCTATCCGTGACATTCAATGACAACATCATCACCAAATCCCTCACTATCAACATCCGGAGGATCATCATTGACTAGGCACAAAGGC